>NW_022157857.1:0-508575 GCF_003316985.1 Fusarium coffeatum | reverse complement strand
ATGGATTTTTTTTTTTTTTTTTACTAAGCTTCGACCTGCCCTCACCTTGTGCTGGGGTATGCCTGTCTCAATTCAATGGATAGAAAGACAGTCAGTCGATTTGAGGTCTCGAGATAAAATCTCTGTTCTTTAGTTTTGTTGAACAATGCGTAGTGTCACGATATCAAAACCACCAGCGCTTTGTCTGATGGGCACCAAACTAGGTATTCTAGTCTAGGCCTCAGAGATGAAATTCTTGCCCTGGTCCTGTCGATTCAACCCCGTGTACAGACGAAAGACCCTGGCAATTGATGGAATTGTCATGTGAGTTGTTGCAGCTGGTGAAACACTTTGCAATAGGCAAAACACCAGGCAAGCAATCACCAAACCATACTCAAACGTAGTGAGGCGGTTAAGCAAGCTGTCGCTGCTGCTGACGATGCAAACTGCCATGCCAGACCCCAGCAGCCCAGCCCTCTGACCCTCTCGCCTCTGCTCTGCCTGCGCCGCCGAGAATGGATCTGATCTGTCGAAGCGACCCCAGATGGTGCCCTGAAGCGAAGGGGATTGTTGAGAGACCTGACTTCTAAGCGGGTCAGGGTGGTTATCTGACAGGGAATCCCTTTCAATGACTGGCGCCAGGTGCAAGCAGGCAGGCCCAACTGTGGATCTTCCTGGAGCGTTTTATCCAACGATTCTTTTGGAAGCTTTTTCGTCTTTTCAGTCTTCCAGCCACGACATTCGCTGCCAAAAAGTCTGCAGGCCTTGAGTTGAGTTGAGGCTGATCAAGACACACCCCTTCCACCGAAAGTGGCTCACTCTGGACAATCAGTCTTGCCTTTTTGCTACTATCAATCAAAACTGTTTTGGACACTGATGAACTCGTTTATCGATCGGCTATACACAAACGAGAAACAAACGGTCGCCTACAGGTTCACTTGTCTATCGGAACCTCGAGGAAGCCGGAAAGAAGCATGAGCAGGGCAGGGTTGTTCGTCGTTTGCCGGCCCGTCCCCACGAGTGACAGATAAATTGGCTTGACAGGCCCAAACCTCAACTACTTGGTCTTGGTATCTCTCGACTGGGCAGAAGCAGATCGGGTCTGTGATCACATGGCACAAATGCTTAACAGAATAGGACAAGGGACGGGTACACCAGACAAGGACAGCCAATGCAAGTGCTTTACTCGCCAAAACGGTTATTACTGTAGAAACATGGCGAAAGCTAAATTGGGTAGATTAGATGCCCGATGTCTAGCCAACTGTAGTGTACTCTACGTAAATGGCTGGGCTTAAAACTTAACGTTGTTTATCCGTCTGTCTCCATTGATCTACGCCTCCACCAAGTGCCGTTCTTAGCCTGTCCGTCCTGTCCACAGGGCTTCTCTTCTTTACTTCGTGCCTAACTGGGTAGTGTAGAGCACTTTGCCCGAGCCTCCCCTCTCGTTCGGGTACCAACAAGTGAACCCGATCGACAGCAAAGTCCAAGCCAAAAGGTGAGTGCAGCGCGGGGTACACGTGGGATATCGAAGCACCCGCTGGTACATTAACTATAAACCTGGTAGTGACAGGCTGTTCCGCCATCCATGTCCTCGTTGGTGACTGGTCGCTACGATTTGGGATGAGGCTCTGGGCTTGATTTGGAAGACGTTTGAGATTATCGCGTGTTGACTCATAGCAAAGTGATGCTGTGAGTGATATTGTGTTGCATTCACCGGTGATAACGTTTTTGTTCGGTATGTTTCTGTTTTCTCCTCAAAGAAGTCAATGATGAACCGCTATTCGTGCCAATTAAATTTTGACGCGCTTGCGGCGTTGTCAGTCCTATTCTATTCGACATCAAGGCTCTAGAAAAGGTAGCGGCATCGATCTCGCTTGTGAATCCTGGCCGCTTTGCCGCAATGACCATGCTTGCACAGGCCAGCCTGGATGCCCAACGTCAGCTACAAGTTCTACGGTGATCAATGATAGTCAAGAGGTTGGAGTTCCGTCTTCGGCCATACTGTAACGATTATGCCTTGCCCTGTGCTGGAGATCCGGGCCAGGCTCCGTCCCAGCATCACGTCGCACGATTCGTCACGACTGATACGTGTCCATCGTGTTCCGGCTTATGCTTGTGGGTCATCCTCCGAACCCCGGAGCGAAATGACTCCACCCTCGCCGGCTTGAGCTCCGCGCCTAGTCCGAAGATTGGCCTCCGCTCTCCTCCGGCCTACTACCGACAGACAGCAGGTACGGCGCAGCTATGTGATGCGTTGTCTCGCGTTTCATTACCTGCTTTACCGATTACGACTCGCATTGACTTGTCAGTCATCGCCTGTTCGCCTCAGTATCGGGCTATTCACAATTACTAATTACGAGGCGAGTCAACCTCCATGTCAAAACTGACAGTACCGGTAGTGTTCGTATTGTATCAGCTGACTCTGGTGAGTCTTAATCGAGGAAGAACACACCGCAGGTTCCTATTTGATCTACTCGTCCAATACTGGATCGCCGTCTGCCGTCCCACTCCACCCCCATCATTTGCATCCGTGAGACCCTTCAACCTTCAAGCATTACCGTTTTGCACTTTCACCCACCAACTTTTTCTTTCTCACAGTCTGTCGTCCGACCAGAGTTGCAATTTGCGGTCAGTTCAAGGTTCTTGATTGGTATTTCCATTACTTGTATATGCCGCGTTGTCAGCCGTTGTGTTTCCTCAGATCTTTAGAACTGTCACGACGAGCTGCTGTGTTGCCCTCGCTCTCTTTTGACAGGTACAGAATCTGTTGAATGGTGTAGAGATTCTTCAATCGCTAGATTATGTGGCTAAACCAGACGGGGATATAAAGCAGCTGGGGGGTTGCGGATGGCTTGCTTTGGTCTCTTCTGATTGTGCGGGGATAGGCTAGACGTGCATCCAAGGCATTGACGCATCTACAGCGCCGTCAGCCAGCATGAGTGCCACACTGCTCTTGACCATTCACTGAGATCATGTTCTAAATATCTGTGGCGATGTCTGTAATCGGTGTTGTGATTGTGGCTTTGATGGAACACTCCAAACAATTTTGTCAGAGACGGCCGAGACAAATATGTAACTGCAACATCGTGAACCTCGAGGTAGCTGTGTATTCAGAATAACGGATGACTGTTCTGTCAACGAGTCATCCTAGTCTCTAAACTACTGCAACTAGCCTTGGCCTTTGAGATGACAAGCATAACTGCAACCATCATAGACAGCGGGCATCCGGAACCAAAACCGCGGTCTATCGTGTCTGCTGGATCTTGGAATATCGGTCTGCTTGTAATATCTCCAGAACTAAAACTTGAGACAACAATGGTTCGCGTTCGGTTGCACATCGCTGCATAAGCATAACACTGCTTGAAGATCCGCGGATGTGGAGGCCAAGTTAGCTTGCACACCCATTCATCCATTCTTGTGATCAAAGTAGTCGTAGTCAGTCACCCTTTCATAGCACGACAACCACCATCGTGTTCCCGAACTCAACCGCCGGTGCTGATAACGGCCATACAAAGGTATTGGAGAAGCCCCAAAACCCCCTCTTCTCCTCCACCATCTTGCACACACCGCTTTTTCCATTCGCCCCTCAATCCGACCAGACACAGGAATTCACATTCGGCTTTTACCGTGCAGAGCCTCAACTTCTGGAGATTGGCCATTGTCGACATGTCTTATTGGTATGATGCCTCGCGCAGGCAACTACCCACGGTTGCGTAGGTCTCACAATGATAGGCCGCTATCCTGCAGCTGTCCAAGAACCCATTAGTCTACAGCAGAAGAACTGTTTTTACTCGTCAATTTCCTATCTCTACTCGGCGCTGATCAACGACGCGGTTTCTATGGCTATGCATGTTACATACCCGTTCTGCTAGCTTGCATAGCACTGTTGTGGAAACGATCACTTTGAGAACGGGCAACAACCCAATCGTATCTGTTGCATGCGATGCTGTGATCTCTACGATCGATCTGGGATTCGCAGAGACGGACTTGATCTGGTTATACATTGACAGCGAATTGCAACTTCACATGCTGTAGCAGCAGACGTTGAACTGCCACAGGAACGGTCACGGGAGAAACAACTGCCCATCGAACAATCTTGACCTGTCAAACTAGAAGTGTGGCAATTGACTGTCATGATTTGTAACCATGGGTGTGTGCAACTGGGAGTGTAGTTATTCGAGAAAAACATGTCAGCTCTGTTTGTCCGATCTTCTGGATACCCCTGCCGGCAGTTTTCATGTTGTGAAGCCGGCTCTTCAGCATCACCCCATCGACCTTGTATGCATAACAATTAAGCTCAATTTCCAAACAATACTGGACATCTGTGTCTGTCACTTGTTAGAGAACAGCATATGTCAACTTAGTCACAAGATGCACTCACGTTGGGCACGGTACAACCTTTGTGCCCGATCAAACCACAATGTCCAAGTCTGACACGACAGGTCGGTGATCCGAGATACGAACGCCATCATCGAAGCCATTCGCCAGCACGCCAAACGTCTTGACAACTGCCGTACGCGGCTCCTGGATAAACAAAAAGTCGATGCGCGAGGGTGGCCAGGAACCGCCGAAGCTCGTGTACGTCGTCTCGTTGCCGTAGTGCTTCTCCTTGGGTACCAGGTCCGACACGTCAGAGATGCCTGAGCCAGACGCCGTTATGGTCTTGTACGCCCCGTCATCGGGCTCGCTGTTGAAATCGCCGCCGATGAGCACCGCCGATGCTTTCTTGTTGCCGGCCTGTCCCCACTCACGGGCGAACTGGACGAGCAGTTTGGCGCTGTTCTGTCTGGCTTCTACGCCGATGTGGTCGAAGTGGGTGCTGAAGACGATGACACGGGTGGCTGTTGCGCGGTGCTCGAACTCTGCCATCGTGACGATACGATTGAGTGCTGCGTCCCAGCCTCGGGACGGCTTCTCGGGTGTCTTACTCAACCAGCGGACTTCACTACGTACCTCCTTCCAGATGTCGTCGCGGTAGAAGATGGGAGAGAACTCGCCCTCTTCAGGTTTCTTACCGCGTCCCCGACCAATATGCTTCCACGGAGCACCCAGATCCTCCTGGATCTCATTGACCTGATGGAAGAGACACTCCTGGAGACAGATGAAGGGGCTCTCTTGACCAGCGGTGATGAAGTTCAATTGGTTGATGAGCTTGGGTCGGCGCTCAGCCCAAGGCCTTTCGTTCTTCTCAAACTTTGTCGTTGCGTAACGAACATTGTAAGTCATGATACGCAGGGGCATCTTCGATTTCTTGGCGGAGATATCCATTCTCAGCGTTGCGCTGGATGCTATGTCAAGTTGGGTCATGATGGGGCTGGGATGTGTTACGTCTCAGTAGTTGATTGCTTAATATGATATGATGAGATTATTGAAGGAAGAGGGATGGTAATGAGACTATAGAGCTATGAATGAATCGGCATGGAATGAGACGAGACGCGAAGCTCGACAAACAGCTGAGCTTAGCTATCCAATGAGGTCATCACGTGGGGAAGATTCCGTGTTATGCTGCGATAGGAATGGCGTCTCGTTTCCCCGGATTCGGATCTGCAGGGGGCTCCAGCCACGCTTATCTATATTGAGACACGCATCTTCAGGGTTATATTGGTTTTTCTTATATCAGGATTCGGCGAGACGAGGAGATGCTAAAAGCTTATAGAGTCAATCTGTGTAAACGAAACAAGGTAATTGGAAATACCGGTTCCCCCTCCCACCATTGATAGAGTTTCAATATCTGCTCTGACCCCAAATTCGATGAACATTCACTTCGTGATCGTGGTTCCAACCCTCAGCCTCCGATAACTCAAGCTTTGGTCGCCTAGATCTTGCTTCAATCTCTGCATCTTGGCCAACCCTGTCCGGCCGCCATCTCCAGAGCTCTTGGAGCTCCGGGTCCAGCTTCCCTTCCAGCATCTCCACGATGTAACTACCTATATTGACAAAGTTCTTGAATGAGTACCCGGAGCCACCTGTAGCAACAAACAGTGACTTGGGGCTGCTGGGGTGAGGGCCAATGATCCAGTTTGAATCGTGCGCTAAGAATAAGTTTAGTGTTTGGCCTTGTGACAAATGGTAAAAGTTGAACTTGCATTCAGTATCCCAGCAAAGCCTGCAAGAAATATGTCAGCTTGTACACCGAAAGTATGTTGGTGTCTCAACCTACCGTGAAGAATGAATCTTTTCCGCCGCAAGCTCAGGAATCATCCACTTCAGGAACCTCTGTGTGATTCGCTGTGCATCTAAAGGCTGTGTATCTGTTGGGTGATATGCAGAATCGCGAGGGAATGATTTTGAGCCCCAATCATCTGTACGGGCTTGCGAATCCCTCGAATTCAGATAGGAAGTGTCGGTACTTGACTAGTCAGTATACCTAAATAGGACAGGAAGCTTGATGCGGCACTCCTTACTTGCAAACCTTGAGTATGCGGTTCTCCATCGGTGGAAAGCTTGTTTACAGATACTATGTCAGCACCAGATAAGATGTAACAACATCCACTTACATATACCCTCGTCTAGACCTATGATGCATCCACTTTAGTATCTCTGTTGCCTTTGACTATCGGATGTTTGCCGATACTTACATATTTATGATTGGCATATCTTTGTACCGTTTGTACTGCTCCTCTGACAGCTTGATATGTGTTACAGCATAAGCAGTCTAAATCAAGATGATCAGCTTCCGATTCTTGCCTTGGTCTCAGACTTACCGCCTCTAGTTGACGTTCATAGTCTAGGAGGGTATCGCTATAAGCTCCCATGGCGAGGATGACTATGTCGGCTTCGTACATAGTACCGTCTCTTGCCTGGACGCCCGTAACTTGGCCTGTACTGCCATCTCGGAGTATTTTTACGACGGTTCCTTGGTCTCCAGAGTGGAAAACATGACCAAATCCCTCACATTCCTTTCCGATTAGTTCCATTGCCTTGACTGAATCGATCCACCCCGCGTTCTTGTTGAAAATTGCCCTGAACAACTCCTTGCTCGTGTCATTGTCACCAACCTTCCCGTTTCCAAGGAAGGGGAACATAGCAACTGTCTCTTCCCAGCTGGTGAGCTCTACCATTTGAGATGCGTCTCCCGACTGCTTCGTATTCTCAACAGACTGGTCGAAAGCCTGTACTCGGCCCTGCTCAGTGGTGCCGTCGGTGCAGAACAGCCTGCATGATAATTAGAGACACATGCATGGGTGCCCAGATGAGTGACAGGAACTCACCAGCCAGTCTCATTATAAATACCCGAGAACATTGGTTTTCTCCAAATGTTCAAAGCTTCATGAGAAAGCTTTGTGTACACATCATCTGGATACTCGGTTCTCATGATCTAAACCTCAGCATGCTACTAGCGTATAAAGTCTGGGCGATACTTACCTTATTCAGATCATAGCCAGCTGAAGATGGGGAAGGATAAGGCCATCGGTCGAGGCATACTACTCTTTGGTATCCCGACTTTCCAAGGTGGTAGGCTGTAGAGAGGCCTGGTACGTTCAGCAGTTATAGTAAATATCTGTAAAGCTTTTCTCACCGAAAGTGCCTGCCCCTACAATAACAATTCTTACTGAGTGGCTGTTCATATCGGAGACAATACGATTAGATGTGCTCACTCGTGTAGGAAGGTGTCTCAGCTAGGGCCAACTTATGCAACAGGAGGCCATACTTATAGTACTGGCTCCCCTGAAAAGGTGTGTCAGGGCCGATTCCAATGTGTAGTAAGATCTTCTTCTGTTTCTCTCGATGACTTGGAAATCACCAAACTGCCGAGGAGCCCTAGCATAAGTGAAACGGAGCTTACTTACTAAACACTGTCTCTATATACGTGGATGAAACTACGATTTAAACATGCCACGGTTAAAGCTACTCAGTTCCTTCGATACTCCACTGAAACATAAAATGATTTGAGTTACGCCTTTACCTACTATCTCGGTGGGGATTCCTGTATAGAGTACACATCTCTCAGCAACAATGAAGGTGTGTCCGGCTCACGCACTTCCTGCACGTAATACTGGTGAATTTTGTACTTTATTAACAAAAGGGTATTCGAGCAGATAAATGGCAAAGTCGATGGCCTCAGTACTCATTGAGCTATCGATCTGGGGTCAGAAATCATGTGGACCCGATGTAGCCTTATTCACGCCGTCATCTACACCATCTGGCACGTTGTGTACAAGTTCATAAGTTCGTAGGGACAGAAGGTCAGCTGAGATGTAACTTTAAGTGATTGTAAGTGATATAACTTAATACACAGAGTAACACACTGAGCATGTAGGTTTGCCACTGCTCGCCAGTGCTCTGCTGGCCCGGTGAACAACTGAACATACGCAAGCCAATCGAAGGGCTGTGTAACCGACTGTGATTCACAAACCCTAACAGACCGATACCGCAAAGAAATTGCAATTTATATTCAACTTGGATTTTGCGTGCCACCTTTTCTTCCTTTCCCTCTTCCTTAACCCCCCCTCCTCCTCAGAAACCACAACAGCCATTCCACTTGGCCAACATTCTCGTAACAGTCACTCGACATTACGTTCATCGTGATGGCTAACAACAAGATCTTGATCCTCGGCAGCGGCATGGTCGCCAAGCCATGCGTCGATTACTTGCTCCGAAGCTCCAACAACAACCTCACAATTGGTCAGTGGCCCCCCTTATCTTCCTGTAGCCTCCCGCTGAACATTTACTCAACAGCCTGCCGTACCCTCTCTACCGCTCAGAAACTCGCAGCGGGACGCTCTCGCACCAATGCTATCGTACTCGATGTTGCTTCTCCGGAACTTGACCGTCGTGTTGCAGAACATGACCTCGTCATATCCCTTGTACCATTCGTCTACCATGCCGACGTCGTCAAATCGGCTATCAAGGGTAAAACTAATGTAGTCACCACGAGCTACGTGTCTCCCGCTATTCGAGCCCTTGAGGATGAGGCCAAGAGGGCCGGTATCACCGTGCTGAATGAAGTTGGTGCCGATCCTGGTGTTGACCACTTGTATGCCATCAAGACCATCGATGAGGTCCATGAAAAGGGTGGAAAGGTAAGAGCACAAACACACAAGTTGCTTCTCCATGCTGATTAGTCTAGATCCTCGAGTTCTACTCGTACTGCGGTGGCCTCCCTGCACCTGAGGCATCTGACAACCCAATGCGTTTCAAGGTAAGCTCAAGGCATGCTGTGGAAGATTACCGCTGACTTTGGCTGTATTAGTTTTCTTGGTCACCTCGCGGTGCTCTTCTTTCGCAGTTGAACTCTGCTACTTTCCTGAAGGACGGAAAGATTGTCGAAGTTCCCAACAAGGATCTCATGAATGCAGCAGTCCCGTATCATGTCGTTGACGGTTACTCGTTCTTTGCATATCCCAACAGAGACTCCGCTTCGTTCCGTGAGGCCTACAAGATCCCCGAAGCCCATACGGTCATTAGAGGCACTCTTCGATACGAAGGCAACCCGGCCATGGTCAAGACCCTCATTGAGCTTGGTTGGCTTGACGCAACCAGCAAGGGCTGGCTCCAGGATGGGATGTCCTGGGCCATGATCCAGCAAAAGGCCACTGGAGCTGCTTCTACCAGCGAAGCTGATCTTGTAGCCAAGGTGGATGAGATTTGCTCTTTCCCCAACCCCGACCAACGTGACAAGATCTTGGCTGGCCTCAAGTGGATTGGTCTCTTCTCAGACGAGAAGCCTACTATCCACGATAACCTCCTTGACACACTCTCAACTCAACTTGGGAAACTCTGCAGCTACCAGCCCCATGAACGTGACCTGCTAATGCTTCAGCACAAGTTCGTCGTCGAGTGGAAGGACGGCAACAAGGTCAGTAATTCCTATCACAGCCTTCCAGAACCTGACACAACTGACATTTATATCAACAGGATACGATCACATCTACCCTTGAGCTGTTTGGAGAGCGTGGCGGCTGCTCGGCCATGTCCAAGGCAGTTGGGTTGACCTGCGGAATTGCCACCCAGCTGCTCCTTGACGGTCATCCCGCCTTCAATGTTCCAGGTGTACTGGCTCCCTATTCTCGAGAAATTTGCGACCCAATCCGGTTCAAGGTTGAAGCTGGGGGTATCAAGCTTGTTGAAAGAGTTCTCTAGATTCGCAACGCTCCATAGCTTTGAGTCCGCAAGGAATCTTGATCAAGGCCGTAGAGATGCTGGGCTATACGCTCCCAATTGAAAAGTTTGTTTACTTCAGCATAAACTTCCGTAGTTCGTGACTTGAATATGCCCGGATTGTATACAATATTCTGCTTTGAACCTTAGGGTTTCTAGTGATAATGTTCTGTGCTGAGCTTCCTCGACGTCTTGATCATTCAGATTGTTGCCAATGTATTCTTCCAAGGGGAAAGCCCTCAAGAGTATTGCGACTTTGAAAACGAAGCAAGGCATGCTATCCGCGTACATAGTTCTATTTGCTTGGTGTTTCTGGTTTCATTGCGATGAATTTAACGAGCTGCTTAGCCACCACCGAAAATAAAGTTTTCTTTGGGGATTCACGATCGCCTGTTCTAGGCTGGCATCGCGATATTCACATTCTGTCCAAGCTTACTACGATCATTATTGACAGACTCACATCTCCGCCTAAGGTCTTTGACGCGACCAAACCATGATAACTCAACAAACTCTCCAAGGTGTTATGACATTCCATTCTTATCTCGGTCCCGACTTAGTCAAGCATTTCGATTACTTCCATAGAGCTGAGAACAAACTTAGCTACCCGATAGCCAAGAGACATAGCACAGATGTAGCTACAGAAATGTTAAGAGCATCGCATCAAGTTAAGGTGTAATTCTGAGTAGCTACTGCACAAGTCACTGAGTCTCTGAGCTGGCTTAGGAAACCGTCAAAGTAGCCTCCTGCATTTAATGTTAACTGGACAATCTCTTGCATAGAATAGAGCTTGGCTGATCCTTGGGATTGTTCAATCTTGAAGAAGTATTCTGCAGTGTATGTCTTCTTAATGGTCATCAGAGGAGCGTAATCATACTCAACAAACTGTATCATACAGTCATGGGTTGAACGCCACAATATCTTAAACTCGTACGACTGTCTCGCTCTGTCAACTACACGAAGGTGTCAAAGTGGTAATGGTGGATCATGCGATATTCCTGCCTTGTTTGTCAATGGACATGTCTTGCTTGTCTCTTAAGCTCTGTACCATTCAATCGCAGCTGATGAGAAAAGATTGTCGCAACTGCCATCTCCCATTATTAGGCTTTTGTCTCATCACTTTCTTGTTCAATGCATTAAAGCACAGGTTTGTGATCTCTGTAAGCTCAGGCCATGGAGGGCTGGTACCCTCGAGCTTCAACATTGACCAACTCGAGCACAGCCCTACCCACGGAAGAAGAGATATTTACGCGAAATACACATCTATCAAACAGATAAGCTCATAGCACTAATAGATATGTCAAGCATGCATATTCGATCCATCTAGCACTTGCATTAGTGCGGTGCCCAAGCTCATTTCCAAGTTTGGGCATTAACTAGACTCCATCTCGCTATAGTCGGGCTAAGACACCGACTGTTCTGGACCGATAATGCCGCTACAAGGACCTAAAGCTCCTCCTTCACGATGCTAGACCGACACAGACACGAGCAGGGCATTGACCACTTGCTGGTACAAGTGGCGCTCGATTAGCGAAAATCCTTGGTTGCGCTGCCAAGGTCCTGCTTGATACTCACTCAATGGAGCTGATAGCATGCAGAATTTTCTCTTCACCGTCGTTTCGCAAAGTCTCGGCTCCAGGAACGTGGCTCGGGTTGATTTATCGAAGGCTCGCGCCATGGAAGACGCCAACTGTCAGTGCCTCATAGGAAATTCTGATGTCAGAAGCACTAGCTTGTAGCCTTACGCTCGCTCACTGTCGGCTATCTGAGATATTGAAGATTAGACTCATCCCTGACACTTGGAGGGTCCGGGCGTCCGAAGAGGAGTTCGAGGTTGTCCAGCCCAGCCCAGCCCAAGAAGCGAGAGACATGGGATCAGGTAGATGGGTCTGATTTGTCCGCCGTTACATTGCGTAGGCGATTACAGATACAGCAACCCGTTCTTCAGCTATAGAATTCTGGCTTGCATTAGCTGACACATTTTTAATGGGTCTACCGAAATGTCAACTGCGGCTGAGACCGGAACAGTCTGATCTCGGAAGAAGGGTGGGTCCAGATCCGGAGGGTCGCCCGGTCCAGACCCATATTTGCGGCCCGTGGCCCGTTTCTGCCAACTGGAAGAGGAATCGTCTTCGGCGGGTGGACGTGATGGCGGTAGAAACTATTGCTTTCTAGTGAAACTCTTTCTGCAGGTGAGATGTCTGTTTGTCTTGACGGGACGCGTCGACGCCGTGTCGGAACGGCGCATACCCGCTCAGACCTGCTTCTAAACCAACCTCTGACTAGACCAACTATTTATCCGTCCATGGTGGAATCAAGGTTAATGAATCATGGTTCTATACCATGTGGTCTTGAAACTGAAGTCTAAACCGCAACAATGACGATAAAATCATGTAATTTTTGAACATGGACAGCGGGAGATAATATCTTAATGCCGCATCTTCCAACTTGTAAGTTGTAAGAGAGAAGAAAAGGCGGGTCCAGACCAGACCCCTGACCCTTGTTTGGTGTGGCTTGGGAGGGCCCATGGTGATCATGGGACATGGGGACCAGGGAGGGGGACCACAGGGTTGGATCAAAGCAGGATTGGAGGGACAGAGAAGAGGGAGGAATGGATGAATCCGGGGGAGGCTGGCAGTGAAGATGCCCATGATACTGATATGATGGGACAATTAGAAGTCGATGATTTAGATTCCAAGGGCTCTCATCACACCCTTCTTTTCCCTTGATGGCATCCCCGAACTGGTGTAGTAACACACGTAATCTTCTGTGATCGTCGCAAGGGTCCATGTCCAACACGGGAGAATTGTCCGTAACTTATCGGACGACGACCCCAATAATGAATGGGTTTACGCTGTAAATGGGTGACTGATCACTCTCACCTCACTATTACTCTCTACTGCTGAGTAACAGTACCACTACTCTACACGAACTTGTTCACGAAGGCATCTCGTGGCTTAGACGTGCGACCCTCCAAGTTTACGACGCCGAGCAGTCTCATACCAACTTTACCAGCCCCTGGAAGTTGGCAGAAGAAGCAGAAGAAGCAGAGTTTTTAAAAAAGAAGCTCATGCTTCCCCTCTCGCGTGCTTGACACCCGAAGCGTGATAACCCAAATATGGAGTCTTTGCGGATACGCTATTCAAAGCTGCAAGGCACCATGCACAACAGGCCTCATTTGCGGATCGATCTGGTAGGAAATGCCCGATCGCAAATTTGAATCATTGTTTGTCCCTGAGGGGTAAAGCATGACTCCTCTCGAGATATTCCGGCTTGGCCGGTGGAGCTGAGAGAGGCAGAGGCACAGTCAGATGAGAATATCTGGCTGTGGTGGTGGTGTCAACCATGTCTATCATGTCTCAGTTAGACGGACGATAACACCGACCCCGCGACGGACTTTTGGTCTTTTCCAAGGAAATACCATTGCTAAAAGTCCATCACGAATCCAACCCCCATGTTCAGATGGACGAATGAGGGGTCACGATCTACCAAGACTAGTGCTGTAGTGTGTAGTGTAGTGAACATCACTCATTCTCTACCTCCCTCCCAAGATTCACAGTAGATCCTTTTGTCGTATTACTTTTTTTTACCTTTTTTTACTGGCGGCTGCAGCGCTAGACCCGTGGACCCTATGTGCATTTGAACCTGTTTATCACTGCCAACTTGAGCCCGTGGCACCACCAATATTGACAGTAGTAGACAGCCAGACAGCCAAAAGGCGCTGAGTTATCGTCAGCCACCAACTCTTCTCAGCTCGTCTTCGTCCCTTGTTTGCTTATCAACCCGCTATTTTCAAACCCATGACTTCCATTTTCAGAACCGGCGCCTCCCGACTATCCCATCCTCGGGCCGCGTGGCGTCGTCGTGCGCGCGACTCTACAGGTTCGTATCTCTCTTGGCTTCAACGACTTCACGTGCAGAGGCAGAGCCCCCGCCCCGAAAGAGGTAGACCGATGACCACCCATTTTCCCAGTCATAGTGTCCTTCAGCACACTCACGCTTACATGAATTCCAAGATATGACTGGGACTTGGGCCGCTTTTGGAGATACAGCCTTGTTTTTGTGAGTGGGTTCATGCAGCCATATTCTCCTTGGGGCCCTATTTCCAGCCATGTCCATGCCCATGCCTAGCAGCATCAACCGGGCTGCCTACTGCACGGCTGATGCCTGTGTGATATGTCTCAGATAGTAGTAGCCTGTGGAATGTGAGTGAAGTCGTCGAAAGAGGCTCTCTTGAATGAGTATATAGATGAGGCGTCCTCGCCCGTTCACTGCGTTCTCTTTGATCCTATTCGAGTACCCATTCATCAGCCTCAGCGTTCTTCGTGTTCATTCCCACAAAGCACAAGAAACTGTCTGCGGTGAGTGAATTAAAAGGTTCTTCCATGGAAAAAGACGTCAGGGCATCCACTTTCTAGCCTTAAAACAATCCGTCTTTGTTTCGACCTTGTTTTAACACCCAAATCGCGGTGAAGCCTTTCAAGCCACCCACACCCACTTACACGAGGTCCCTGCATTTATATACCTCTGTCCTCCTCGATAGATACTCGATCAAATCAAAGCAACTTTACTCTACCCTACTACTACTACCACTCTACCTACTGCTTACTCTTTACGAGTAACCAACAATATGACTACCGAAACTGAGATGCGCTCTCGTCGGGACTCCTGGCCTCCGACTCAGATGCGCCTCAAGCCTACCATCTCCACCAAGACAACTCCGCTCCCATCTCTGGACGACATCGACGATGATCCTCTTACATACTTCCTTACACCAGCTCCCCTTCTGGACCTCGACGACGATGCCGATGATGCCCTGTTCGACTTTGACGCAGGTATTGAAGACGCCAGTGCCCCTCGTCTCTTCATCCGCAGTGTAAGCCCATCCACCCTCGATGGACTCCGCAAGCCTGGCCTACGACCTATGTCTCCCGACTCCAGCTCCGAGATCTCAGAATCCAACAATGAGGACGAGGACGACGATGAGGAAGAGGAATACATCAGCTTCTCACCTAACAAGCACGGCCTACTTTCACTCCGGGATCTCTTCATCAACAGCCGCCCACCAGTCCGCCCCAAGACTCCTGCCTTCAACCAAACCGCCAACAACACACTGCTTTCACCAAACACCCTCTCAAGCAGCCCGAAGCTCCGTGGCAGGTCAAGGGGACGTGGTCGTCGTGGAGCCAGCTCAAGGGGTCACTCAGCATCTCGTCGACCTGGACATCTGTGGAGGGAGCCAAGCCCTGATGTATGGTCTATCGAGGAAGAGACCGAGGAGGAGTTGATGAGTGAGATTGGAAGCAGCTGTGGTGCTCACAGCGACACCAGTGATGATGAGTATGTTGGGGGTGAGAAGCGAAAGGAGAAGAAGACCAAGCCTACCAAGAAGGTTCGCTTTGTGCTTCCAGCTGTTGAGGTTTAAGCTCAAGGCTGTGAAGAAGAAAGAGGAGGAAACATCTTGCATAAGTCGGCGTTCAGGTTCTGCATATCATTTCAAGTTTCATTTCTTTTCTAGCATCTATCTCAGGTAGCATCTGCATATAGGCGGCGTTTCAAGGCTTGCATGGTGGGAGTGTTGGGATCAGGAGGCAATGGCTGGTCCAGGGAAAGGATACCTATTTGTTGGGCATGCATTCATTTTGATGCATCATTTTCATTTGTTGGGGAAGATGGGAACATACAAACTCATCAGGCATATACTCGTTCATAGTACATTTTTCCCGGAGCAATCCGTTTTCGATACCTATTTGGATTTCGGGGATACCGGTCTAGGCAATACATTGGAATTTAGTTTTGGAACAATTTCCGAGTATTCTTTTGATGATAATCTTGTGACACAATGAGTCTTTGTACCTCGTGAGACTGAAACTCTAGTAATTGCAATTAAGTTAAAGCGTGTGTGTCCTCGTGATGTGCTCTTCTTTGTGCTGCCTTGGAACAGCTACTAGGTTGGTCACGTCTGAGATTAGGACGGACAAAGACTCTGTCAGGTGACACACACTTGACTCCTGTCTTCACAACAGAAATTCGTTCCAATATTCGGGTACTCCGGGCTTTCATTTCACTGCGATGAAACAGTCCACTTTGTTACAAGCCATTCATATCGGCTATTTCTTGGGCTCAATGATGGTACTGCGCAGAAGTGTTGACGTCACATTCAGTAGTTATAACTAAATGACATTCAATATCACCAGTTTCACTCTCAAGATCTAATCAGTTCTTGTAACCCAACACCCTGGCTGGGTTGTGCAACTGTAGGATAGGTCCGTTGAAGAACATCTCCTGTTCTAGGGTAAGTTGTCTCCCAGCCCCAGATAAGATTGAACACAACACGTTCTAGAACATAAGCTTAACCATATTTCCGAAACACTAATCGTTCATGAAAGCTGAAATACCTAACTGTCTAACTCGACAAGGTATGCGGGAAGTGGACGTTTAAGATCTCGGTTGTGGATTCCGGCGCCACAATTCCAGAAACTTGAGACTTTTCGGATCGCGAGATATTATAATCGTTGATCGGTAGTATTTGTGGGTCGCATAAAGAGCGGTATACTTGTTCAGTTCTCAATGGAACGTTCATGCTCGGCAACGAAGAACCAAGCAGCGCTTACTTGTGTTCGCATCGAACCAGAAGGTAGTTGATCGTGATCTATGGATGCCCAACGGGCGAGATTGGCTAACTTGGCTCCATGACCATGGTTCTTCTCCACGGTTAGGAAAGTCTAAATGCACGAAACTTGGACATCTGCTATGTCTGTGGCTGAAACAATATAGCTATTCTTGGCCTTGAGATTGGATGGCCTCCTCTTTGTTCTTTCTGCTTCTTTAGTCAGTCGTCGTCAGCAACGAAAACAAGGCGCTGTATGGCGTTTTGAGGCTAGCAGCTGTTTGGCCAAGATTTGGGAGGGACACCCATGTCAATGTTGTTATTGCTGTGTTGTTCAATGGATGGTAGTCTGCGTAGATTAATGGTAGTGCAGCATGTCGGTTATTGAATGGGCTTGTTAATGAGATTAATGTGTAGTCGATAGCTATTGTCGTATATCGTCAATACGGATTGGGAAAATCGGAAAGACCCTGGAGATCAAGACATTCCACTTCGTAAATAAGGAAGCCCATCATTGTAGATCTTCAATGCCCAAAGCAATACCGGATTGGAGAAAATCGGAGATCGGGTTCAGCCAGACACGGGAGGCTTGGATTTGTCGCAGTGGGCTTGGACAGATGATTGTCTTCAAGGGCCACGCTAGCCTATCATATGACAGACATCTACTAAAATCCACTAATCTATGGCCAAGGGGTTTGATAATTGACCCACTGAAGCCCTGGAATAGTCCCTGTCAATACGGCGCCACATCCCACTATCCCTGACCCTGATAGGTGGGATGGTAGCTTAAGTGTTGTTTACACTGAGCTCGAGGTGGGGCCCCATTTGGTTACCTGGGACACCCGCGACTCAAGTCAATGGCCAATGGTCCAGGACGCAACCTCCAAATTGAATGGAGGGCCCTCTCCAACAGCTCAGGGCATGAGTCTGAGTGGCATAACCATAACAATCTTACCGTAACCTCTCACATTTTGGAGAGCCCTCCATTATCCTATCATTTGCACAAGGCTTTTTGCCATCTCATTGACTTTGTCACCCGGGAATATTACGTTGACGTTACCATCCGTCATCTTCCCCTCTTCATCTGCATACCTACCCACTATCGCTCTTCATTCCTCTCCTTTGCGATTGCATCCAGTGTAGCTCAACGGCTGCTCCGCCTTTCCCCAAAGCTTCCTGTAAACTTTACCGGACGCTGCAATACCATAATCCGACAACGCATCATTGACGACATCAACGGTCGTTTATCGCCAAGCATCGAGAGAGCGACTTCGGCCTCGACTTGGACCCCGACCGCTTCTCTGCGACAGCTGCGCAGCATGTTACCGAGCTTCAGGTACGAACCTCATGAGAGCAACCCCTCTGTGACGCATCATGCTTCCCCGCCACGTTTGCGGCTGGGCCGAACAACAAGCTCACCACTTCCAACTTCTAGGTAACTGAGATCATGTCATCATCAAACCCGACCTCTCCAGAGGAAGCTGTAGAGGAAGCCGTCCTAGATCCTGAGACCCCGCAGAAGACCACCGAAGAGAACGATGGAAAGGAGACACCCACGTCGGCGCCGCCAGCAGCGACCCGTGGCCGACCGCGTGCTAAGTCAACAAAAGAACCTACACTTCTCCATGATTTTCTTCTAGGCCGACCCTCGAGGTCGCGGCAGGCGCTCGAGCGCCAGAGGAGGATGAGCTTGGAGGCTGTCAAAGCTGAGCTGCGCCATGAAATGAAGCAGTCTCAAGTCAAGCGCGTCCCACCTCCTAATGGCGTCCGTGATCGAGTTAAGAAGTGGCAGAAGGCCAATGCTGCGGCTATGGAGCAGACTCCAGACGATGCAGCCACCGAACCACCTGATGTTGCATTCGAAGACGAGGACTTTGTGAGTGTGACGGAGGAGGATCGGGTCCGCATCAAGATGAGGAAGAAGCCCAAAACACCAAACAATAAAACGAACGAGACTCTGCCCACAGAGACCACAGAGGCCACAGGAGATGCAGAGGCCACAGGAGACGCGGAGGCTACTACACCTGACGAGGTCCCCGCCAAAACACCTATCAAGTCACCCGAGCCACCACCACCAGTGACACCAATGACACCAACAACACCGACTCCGGGGAAACAAGTAAAACCACCGCCTAAGAAACGTGTTGTTAGCGACGAACATTGGAGAAAGAATCGGAAGCATGGAACGCATGGAACGCACGGAAACAAGAAGACCTCACCTTCTAAAGTCCCCGCCCCGGGAAAGATACCAAAAGACTTTGTCTTCCGCACCCAAGCTAATCCCAAGGTCGCCAACAGAGTCAAGGCTTGGGCAGAAATGGTCGAAATTCCAGATCCACCACCACCGAGGAGTCATAAGTCGTCTAAATCGGTCGGCGCAAAACCATGGATGGACGACACAGATAGCGAGTTCATGAGTGAAAGCGAATTGACAGTAAGCAATGTCAATAGCAGCCGAGTAACTGCACAGCGCTCCGCCAAGTCAACACCAGGACCTGATGACGGAATCCGAGTCAGACCCATGAACAAGAAGAGACAGAGCGGTGATGGTATCCGGGTGAGGGCCGTCAGGACGCCACTCACTGACGACGAAGGAATTCGAGTAAGACCTATGAGCGAGGTCTCATCCAATGCCGGAAGTACGGTGCGGAGTGTCAGGTTACGGCTGAAATCAGCTCCTAGCTCACGGAGACCTAGTATGAGCGACGTGAAAAAGGAGATGAAGAAGCAGATGACAGACACCAAGAGCGTTAACGGAGACAATTCATCTAAAATATCGTTAAGTAAATACGCCGAAACTTTCGAGGGTTCAGAATGGTCCAAGACAACGAGGACAAATACAGTACCTTTCAAACTTACAAAGGAAAACCCCACGGTTGATACTCCTACGAAGAAGAGGGTTCCGTCATCAGGCAAGCTAAAACCTCGACCCAAGAGTTACCAGCCTCCGACGACAAAGGAAAAGGGCAAGGAAACGTGGGTGCCTGATGACGATGAGGAGTCTGCTATTGAGCCCTCTCAACTTGATGGATCAGAGTTGTCTTCCAGTCTTCTGGCCAAGTCTATAGCAGACATCCCAGGAGAAATTCCATGGGGCAACTCGGCTTTTACTGAACTCGACCTACCTCTACGCGCCCGTGGAGGACCACTACGAAGTCGGCCTATCCGTCCTGCTCGCCCTGCGAAGCCCGAAAGGAATACCAGCTTCAAGAACATGCCAAAGGTTTTCAAGAAGGTCATGGAGGGCGCCAGCAAGGTCATTCACGAAATCAACGAGCACCCGCCCCCAAGGGACGCTGTGCCTAATAAGCCTACAAGTATTGAGAAGTGGCTGAATACTACGGTTGATCCTTTTGTTGAGGGTGAGGGCAAAGGAAAGCCTTTGGATGACGATTTGTCAGATGAACCATCTTCTCCCGAGACTGTCAGGACTCGTCGCGCCGCATCTCGTACCGAGAAGAGGAAAGTGTCTTCCTCGACTATGAGCAAACCAGATACGGTGGACAAAGCTATTCATGAGCCATTACCAGCGACGCCGGAGCCTGTGCAAGAGGCCCCGAAGAAACCCCAACCTACGCCTTCACCAAAGCCTGCACCGAAAGAACCATCACCAGAGCCTGAGCCTCCCAAGAAGGCAACACCAAAACCGGCAACCCCGAAACCAGAGCCCAAGGTCGAACCCAAGCCTGAACCTGAGCCGGCCCCTGCCAGAGAGCCTTCACCAGAGACAATCACGGAACTCTCAACAGACCTCTCAACAGAACTCACACAAGAAGTATCGCCAGTATCCTCGCCCGAACCTGAAGCCAAGACGAAACCAAAGCGTCAAGACACAAAGTACCCACCAAGGGGAGGTTCACCTCTCGCAGGCTTGAAGAGAACAAAGGCAACACGAAACACAGCTTCTCCTGTCAAGTCCAGCCCCAAACACTCACTTTTTGGTATGCTCAAGGAAGCTTTCACGGGTGAATCGGGCAATTCGCTTCCTAAAGTGAAGCCCTATACGAGTCGAGAAGAGCGACCATACGATGATGAGCCTGAAACCTTGTATGCCGATTCTAGGTACAATGACTCTCGTTATGACGACTCCCGCTACGAAGATTCAAGGTACGAGGAGTCAAGATATGATGACTATCGACGTGAGGATGATCGTTACGACGACGAACGCAGTTACGACGACTCCGAGGATGGGACCGAAACAGTGTTGTCCAAGACCGAAAAGTTGAGAAGCGTCAGATCCGCATCTCCTGAAGAAGCGCGCAAAACGCCTCAACCTCAAAAGAAAACTCCAGAGCCTCAGGAACCGCCTCAAGAGCAACCTCGAGAGAAGACTCCGGAACAGGAACAACAGGCTGAAGATGCTCGAATGTCACTACCGTCAGCGCGCATGATGGGTCCGCGTCTCCCACCGCCAACTAGGGGCCAGTATGAGTTGTCAACAATTCTTTCCGAGGAGGGTTCTAGCGCTGTCGAATCGGATCTGACGACTGATGTCACTCAATCCACTCTTACGCAATCCACCGGTTTCACTAAAGGAAGCCGCCGTTCGAATTCTCGTTCAAATTCGAAGAACCAGGGATCTGGTCTTAAGCGACGTCTGACACGTCACTCGGATCTTGTATCAGTACTCTCACTGCCCGACGATAAAAACGTCCCCAGCGCCATCATCAGTAACCGCTCAAGACCCAGTATGCGAAAGAGCCGAGGTGGGGCCAACGATGTGACGAATGACGACCTGCTTAGGGAATTTCGCGAAGATGAAAGTCTCTATCTTAGAGAGTTGAAGACATTAGTCTCTGGTGTTATTCCAGTTCTTCTACAGCAGGTCGTTAATGGCGACAATGCGAACGAACTTTTCGGCTCTGGTGACCATGTCACCAAGGCAGACGCCCTTTCGAAGTCTGTGGTGAACATGGGTGTTGCTCTTGAGAAGCTTCAGATGGCTCATCGCAAGGCTCCTATTCAAGATATTCGTCGACTTGCTTCATGGGGTCATGGAGTTGTACCCATTTACCACAAATACCTCGACGCCTGGAGGCTGGGCTTCCAAGATCTCGTCGTCAATCTTGCACCGGTAGCGGGAGTGCTGGATGATGAAGACTCCCTTGTCGGTGCCATGCCACGGAATGATGCTGGCGATATCGTTGATGCCGCGGGAGAGCGAGTCGACGTGGCTCATTTGCTGAAGAGGCCTCTGCTTCGACTCAAGCAGATCGCCAAGTTCTTCAAGTGTGTTGACTCTATACTCGGAACTAACGACACCTACGATCTTATGAATGATTTTGAGGATCTACAAGAAAAGGCCCGTCGTCGACATCGCGAAGAAACAGCCAGGATGACAGATGAGGATGCGATCAACACCGACACTACCAGATCGCGCGACCTCCGAACGCTGACTGCGATGGACGAGGTGTACATCGAGCCGTCGCGTCAGGTCAGCGCAAAAGATTTCTTTTCCCTAGACCTTGCGCACTCCAATGGTCAACGTCTCGAGTGCCAGGTCGAGTTGGTACACCGAGACAATCAACGCTTTCCTGAAGACAAGGGCGACCTTTTGATCCGCGAGAATGGTGTCAAGGGTCGATCATACCTCTTGTTCCCGCCAGTGCCTATTGAATTGATTTCAGCCAGGACAGGAGATGATAATTTTGATATGGTTGTCATGATACGGGGAACACACAACGACAGGCCATGGCACGAGCTACTCACACTCACGACCGATAACGAAGATCAGATTTTGGACTGGCTCGATATTCTCCCTGTCTCTCCCGTACCTCCGAGGGAGCCGGAGCCTAGTGTGATCGATGACGATGAACCGTACTCACAATCCCGCATGCCCGATGTGCCAGTCGGCGTTCGAGGATCTTCTCGCAAGTACTCAGCTCAATCCCTGCGAAACTCACACTCCCGCCGCTCATCTGCTGCCGAGTCACCTCCAGCAAGCCCAACCACACCCAAGCGACTTCCAGCCAGATATCGCCCTCGATCAGCCTCGCCAGTCACTCCTCCCCCTCCTGCAAAGTCGCCTGAATATCACGATCTCCAAGGTACAGCAAACCAGTACGACTACCAATACGATGAGCGGCCCATGACCTCACAGAGCATGCAACCTGATCCTCTCAATATCCGCAAGAGCGATGTATCTCAACGGGATGATGGCGCACCGCCACCACCAGCTCACCGAACCTTTAGTCCCAGCCCTCAACCTCAAGCCAAGTCCAAGTACTCCAAACCGCCTCCTCTTCAACCACCTACCAGCAGCGGAGTCAAGCGCCGGGGATCTTCTCCCCTCAAGCACGAGTACTTGCCCTCGGACCAGTCTTCGATATCAGGCACATCCTACACTCGCAGTTACGAGAACTCCGAGGAGGAAGACTACACCGAATCAGACTATAGCTACGATTCTTCTGATGAGGACGATATCGAAAGCGTCGATCTGCCTGAGACCGAGCTGGGAGTCAGCATTAGGGACAACTCCAGATCTCGAGACTACATCAGGGAGGAGATTGATAGTCATCTGGAGACACTTCATGAAGAGGAGTATGCCGACGATGAGCCTAAGCGCCATCAACTTCACGAGTCCATTGTATCAGGCCCAGCAGACAGCCTGACACCTTCCAATTCCGCTTCTCAAGCTGGCCTATACGGACAAAAGGTTGCACCCGAGGAGACCGTCCAAAGATACAGTGCTATGATCTCGAGGTGGTCCGATAAGGGCATGTGGAAGAACATCGCCGCTGAGAACCTTTCAGTCATTGTCAAAGCCGGCGTAATTGAAGCCTACATCGCCAACAGCTCATCTGAGCAAGGGGACAAGCCAATGCTTGCACTTGATCTCACTCCATTGGTGCTCATCCGTCAGAGCACAGCTGTTGATCTCGAAATCCGCTCTTCAGTTCGATCAGATTGCCAAATGGCCAACTCTCACGGTGGAGGCAACTTCCGCTTCCGATGCCACAACGGACCTGACTGCTACAACCTTTACATGTCCGTTCACCACTCCCGTCTCAACAACCAAAAATTCATCCAACTCGAAAACGAAGCGCGGTTCAGAAGCTTCGGTGAACAAAAGCCTCCTGTTGAGTATAATGATGATACAAGTAGCCGACGACGAAGCTGGTTCGGCCGTAAGAACAGCTACCGTGGTTCCGTCCGTGCCCCTACTCTATCATATGATGGTGCAAGCACTACCCCCTCCTCCACTCTCTCCGCTTCCAGCTTCCTCAAGAGACTTACTGGACGAGGACTGCCCTTCAGCTTGGCTCGTTCCTCAGTCAAGCGTAACAGCCGTTACGGCGGCGGTACCAACACTCCCGGATCTTCCTCTTATGGTGACACCACACCGCGATCACCTTCAATCAGTGTCGAGAACAGCGGCCGCGGACCCTCAAGCTTCGGTACAGAAGACCTCAAAATTCGACTGCATCTTCTCGTCGCGGCTGCCAAATGGGAGGACTTTGGTAACTGCAAGCTCTCCATTCAACGACCTCCTCCTGGCTGGCGCCAAGCTCTTCGTGCCGACCACGGTATGGAGAAGCGTGTTACTGTCACTACTATCCCACGCAAGAACTCAGAGAAGCCAAAGGTGTTGCTTGATGCCGTCCTCGGCAGTGGTTGCTTCACGGCAATGGGCAGCCGTGGTATCGTGTGCGGCGTCTGGGAGGAGATGAAAGACGACAATGGTGTTGTCGGCGTTGTTCCAGCTACGGGCCCGACAGGCGGCAACATCAAGAAGTGGTGCTTCCAGTGCGCCAGTGTCGCAGAGGCAAGCTGGGTGCTGCGACTTGTTCATCAAGAAGTCATGACCATCTAATCCCCTCAACCAAATTCCCTTGCATCACTTTTCTTGTCCTTATACAAGCACATTCACAACTCTGGGATTTCCCAGACTATTGCATTTTTATTATATCTTGATATCCCGGTGTTGCTCAGCACACCATCATTTCTACATCTGTTTTTCTCCTCATCGCAAAGCGTGAGACTTAACGATACCACATTTTTCTTGAAGCCTTTTTTTAATCTGATTGTGCATACCAATCTTGTTGTTCTGCATCTAGACATGGGCGGACGGCGTCTGGACGGGCTTCCGGTGAAGTCTTGGACCCGGGGGAGTACATTATCAGCATGGATTTGGGGAGTCTTTATGAATATGTTGGGGGGTTACTCTTTTTATTGAACATAGTGGGGGAAGAGAAGAAGTGGTATATATGTAGTGGATGACAATAGAGATTACGTTTTACAAGTCAGTATCCTCGGATCGATGTGATGCCCATAGCATGTTTTTATTTCCTTAATTGTAACTGTCCTCGTGGTTGGCTGACTGTCTTCTTGACAAGAAGCTTCACATCCTTGAACCTGAGTTGGTTACCCTAAGTTCGAATTGTTTCCAAGTTTACAGCATATACAACCAACTTCACCGTGACACACTATGGGAAAACCCAGGCATAATAGAGACTCAGCCTTCGGCTCGTCATGATTTCAATCAACCAAAAACAACTCCATTCCCAATCCCGACGCTGTGTACTATGCCGTCGTCAAGCTCTGTTTTGTTGCTTCCCGCAACGAGAGGTGGGATATTTTAACTGTTATACAAAAACCACCGATATCGATATGCTTCTCAATGCCATCCAGAGACAGATATTTATCATAAACAAAAAAGAAGCCACCCTAGTCTATGAAGGCATGGCAGCTAACCATCCTGAACCACAAATACAAGAAACCCTCAGGAAAAAAGCAATGTGTCATAAGCTCATGCAGGTGGAGGAAGGGGGTGTGGTTTGCCGCCATCGACAATAATCTGCTCGTGTATGCGAGAAGCTGTGTCGCCATATTCAAGACGTTTCCAAGTCTTGATACGGGCTTCGTTGGTGTCGACCTCGAATAGACGTACGCGACGGTGGTAGCCACCGTAACCGGCGTAGCCGCCGAAGCCGGAACCACCAGCGTAGCACATCCACATGGCAGGAATCTTTGTCTCTCCCTCGCCTGTCATAGATAGGGAGCAATAATCGTTGCAGTGATCACTGGGAATTTGGTTAGCGACTGTGATAGGCAGGGTAACAACTTCAAACTTACTGTCCTGCGCTGACCATGACGACACCCTGTTCCACTAGGGCATCGCGGAAGCCAGAGTTATAGACGGGGGCGGTAACTCCCTCTTTCCAGTCACCAACACGCGGTAGTGCTGGGTCAGCATATTCCGTCAGGGGAATATGTATAAAGGCGATGTCCATATGTCGGCCGGTGTACTCATTGTGATTCTTCTTGAGACCGGCGGCTGTCTTTCTGAACCACTCTATCTGGTTAGGCTTAACCCAGTCATATCCGGGAAAGTTGCGCTCATCAGGTGTGTAAGCATGGGTATCTAGAAGGTAAATGGTCAACGCCGAATGGTCGGTCTTCCCACGAGACAGAACTTCAACGTAGTAGTTGCCAACGCCGTCGATTTCAGCTGGACCGGCAGTAGAAAGTGAGTATGGAAGGTTCTCCATAATTGCCATCTGCGCCTCGCGAGACATGGTCTTTTCGTCATCGTGGTTGCCGAAAATGGCTGCATAAGGAATCTTTCGTTCAATGAGGAGCGAGACGATCTTGAACATGGCCTAGACGATGTTAGTAGGCGATACTGTGACAAGAACATTGGGTGAAACACTAACAGTTGGTGCGTCTGGTGCTGTGTCACCGTTGACTTGGTCACCACTTAGTACTACGAGATCAGGTTTCTCATCATCAAGAATCCGGTTGACAAAGTCCAGTGTCCTGGGATCAGCTTCGCATTTCCCACCATTGTAGGAATCAGGAACCGCCTCACGGCATGCGCCGACCCCGGTACTAAGATGTAGATCACCGATCTGCATAATCTTGTATCGTCCATCCTTGTTGATCCTGGGTTGCGGCTTCTTAACCTCACGGGCCGGGCCTCGGCGCACAGTGAGTTGAACACAAAGGAGGTGGCCGCCTGTATTCAGTAGCAGGGGTGTCCCCGTGACCGCATATCCTTCTCTTGCCTCAACAGCATCATCTCCGAAGAGAACATCAAGGTCTGTCACAGCTTGCTTCGAGTCGCTAGCCTTCCTCTTGGCTGAACGCTTGATCCAGATACCCGCAGCGCGAGGCTCCCAAGGGTCATCGGATTCGCCCTTAGGCTGGGGTTGAAGTCTACCAACGGCAACATCCACCACAACTCTGTCTTCCTCGGTGAGGTCCTCCTCATGCTTGCGCATGACATACAAGTAGGCGCTCGTGGTCCATGTTCTACCGAGATACAGGTCTTTGTCAACTCGGTGCCACTCTTTTCCTTGATCGCAGGAAGAAAATGGATTGACACTTGAACATGTGGCTATTGTAACATCGGTAACGATAAGTCCGGGATGGTGGGATGGCATGTAGCCATGAATCGAGTTGGGGAGGACACGATAGTTGCGGTCGAGGAAAGCGATAACGAGGAAGGTAAAGAGGGCAGCGCCAGCAAGCTGAGCAGCTGTTCGGACCTATAAATTGGCATATGGTCAGTCAAGCAGGCTTTTGTATGCTCCCCATGCAAGGGAGTTTGGAGATCGAGACGTACAATTCGTCGAGTCATGATGTAAGGATTGACAAAGTATGGAGGTCAACACCTAGGCAAGAACCGCTCAAGATTGATTATAAAGTGCTGATCGTTTCAAGTGGAAGTAGCCAGGCGCTGGCAATTGGAACGGGCATTCGGGGACTGGATGGTAGGCGGAGCTTTTCGCATCTTCTAAGGGGTCGGGCGATGGCTATTGCATGGTTCGAGGTCGAATCGAGGGTAGCAGTAATGGAAATGGATGCGCCCGAGTGTTCCGGTTGATTTAAGGCGGTCTTGAGGGTCGCAGGTGGTAATGTATCAAAGTCAAGGGTTTCGCAGGTCGTTGATGTCAAGGTTGATATCAGATGAAGCGATCGACAAATCGTGGGGACGGGAAGAGGGGGACGTGACGAGACGAAACCCAAGCAACCTAAGTTAAAGTTGGTTTGGTGAAGTTTAGACTTGGAGAGTGGCGAAGCTAAGCTATTTCACTGGAGAGAAAAAAGAAAAACGGTTACCGAAATGAGACTCTTTGACTGGATACAAATCTAAAATGAAAACAGGAGAATCTCAACTTCCTGACCGCAAAAAAGGGCCAAAAGCCAAGAAATTATTTCGAGTGATACTGTACGGATACCTGCTCGACGATTTTGGTCTCCTCCTTCTCCTTCCCCTGGTCTGGTACCTACAGTACTTTACGAGCTGTGGAGAAGCCGGACTGGGATCCGGAAGGTCAGGCTTGGGCTAGGGGGGAGATCTGTGGCAGCAAGCTTTTTAACCTCTGAATAGGGCAGTCTGGGGAACAAAATTCAGGGACCTAACTGAATTGCACTGTCAACGGTACGGTTATCGTTATCCACCAGATTCATTACGAATAGTGTCAAAGAATAATAATAATGAAGTCAAAGAAGTATATCTCGGACCCTTACATCCGGGACTCTTTCTGTACGATTCTTGCACAAGTACAAAAAGAGGTTGCTCAGCTGTACAGGCCATTCTGGGGTTACATCGAACGGATGCACTTTACAGGCGGCCACGTGAGGCCCTCGACAACCATCCATTTCTAGGTGCAATCATGTGGTAACCGTATTCTGAGGCTGCCGGTCCCTTATTCATGACCTGTTTGTACTAGGCAGCCAAACAATAGTGTATCGACCCGTCGTTTGGTAAGGATGAAAAGAACGGCTGCTGTAACGCTGCTTGCATCTTCTTTGTTGCGCCGAGCATGGACCGTACTGCATTTGCTGAGTGTAGACTCACTGTGTGTAGAAGAATGACGCCTACCAAACAGCTTGTATGGAGCCTACCTTAGGTAGGACAAAGAGCTCTGCTAGCTCCCTGGGCTTCTTTGTGAGCTTGGATGGACCGTGCGCGTCCATCTCCCTGCTAACAGAAAGGAATTTGTGTCCAGGAGGTGACAATAATAGCTCCACCACTCAAAAATGCCATAGTGCCTTCCATTTATTGTCAGGCCTCGATACCAAACAAAGGACCAGAGCGACCGTGGCGACCCACTAAAATCTAGAATTCATACACCAAGCGTCATCCCCAACCGCGCGTACCAAAGCTGAGCTTCCATTCTTCATCAACTTTCTTTCGAGTCATCAATCCCACGCGCATCATTATTGCTCGAAGCTACTATCCACAATTCGGATCGCCGCTACGTTCAGAACTCATCCAACGCTCTTTCAATTTCCATTTCTCACATAATGGCTGAATACGCCACGCTCAAGGTGCCTGAGCTGAAGAAGCTATTGGCCGAGAAGGGCCTTCCTCAGACTGGCAACAAGGCGGATCTCATCTCAAGACTCCAAGAGAACGACAACAAGCAGTCCGAGCCAGAGGCGAAGCCCGGTACGTCCATCGAACCTTGATTCGCTCCCATTCCCTCGCGCGCAAAATTCGTCGCATCGAAGAAAACATCGACTAATTGTGTCCTTTTCAGCCGAGAACAAGGAGGACGAGATTAGTTACAGCGACGACGAAGCTCCCGCCGCACCTGACGCTGCTGTTCCCGCTGCTACCTCTGCGCCCGTCGAGGCTCCTGCTGCTGAGGCTGCTCCTGCCGAACCTGCAAAGGCCGAGGAGGCTGCGGAAGAGAAGCCCGAGGAGACCGCAGAGGCCAAGGCTGCTGCTGAGTCCGAAAAGTACGCCGCTGGATTGTCATCTACCGCTGCCGACGAGGAGGCTAAGAAGCGACTCGAACGCGCTAAGCGTTTCGGTATTGAGGAGGATGATGACGCGAAGAAGCGCGCCGACCGTGCGAAGCGATTCGGTCTCGATGAGAAGGAGTTGGCTACTACCCTAGACTCCGCTCTTCCTGAGCGTTCGCGAAAGCGAGGCCGAGAGGCCAAGACTGAGACCGAAGGAGGCCGACCGGGTAAGCGACAGAGTATGGATCGACGAAACGGTCCTGGCGGCCGACGACGTCAAGGACGCGGTGGCCGCGACGGAGGTCGTGACGGCGGCGCTCGAAAAGAGGGCGCTGCAACCCGAAGCGGTAGCGGTATTCTCAACGACCCGACTGAGAAGGCCAAGGCTGAGAAGCGCGCTGCTAGATTCGCTGGAAACTGATTCCTTGAACAACAACATCACCGGAATGGGGCATAACATACTTATATGAATGGACTTCGCTATTTGCACAACAACTTTATTTTTCGTTTCCCAGCGCAGATTATCAAGGATACTAAATGAATAAAGAGGAACACGGCGTTTTCGGTCGGTCAATTTTTTATCCCATCACTCAAAGCCTTCAGGATCTCAAGACTGGGCTGTTCGCACCGTAAGGCATCGAGTCAGTTTATTTGTGTTGGAAAGGTCCATCTTCCCAGATCAAGGGTCAATCCCTTTGCTCCTCATGGACTTCCGGGTGATTCGTTGTCGATTTCATTAAGACTTCGCCACGAACAGCCTAGTGGTAGCTTTCTTTTGGGAAGGTCTTGTTGATGATGCTTTCGACAACCGAGTGATTCTTCCCCGGATATCTCGCTACAGAAAAATATGTTCTACACTCCGAATTATCTCGGGTCAGTAAAACAAGACCAAGATACTAGCTACCTCAAGTTTCCCCCTATCTTGAGGTTATCTGGACACGGTGGCTTTGCACACACGAGTTTTTTTTACTGGGATGATCCTTCGATGTCGGAAGCAATCGCACGATCCGAATGGCTTCCCGCTCACACTAGAGATTAGCATCTCCAAACTTGTGAATTTTGATCAACAATATGGAGATCAAGCAACTTAACCTCATTTATGCTAGCCTGTTGTTAGGAGGCTTTTCGGATACGAACCGAAGATGGATACAGTACAAGTTTGGGTCCAGGCTGACTTGAAGCTTCACATGCATATCCACTACACTTCAACACCATGACCTTGCTAGAGTCCCACAGAGGATACGGCGGGAGTGAGCTTCCTGGACGGGGAAGTCTCGTTTGAGCTTTAGCTCCCGAGATATTTGTGCGCCGTTGCACGACTGCCGGGACCGCGATGCTGGTCTTGCGATACCCCTATTCCTAGGACCATCTGGACTCGCAATGCTACAATTCTGACTGATGGTATATTATGTTGTACCAAGAGGCCTCGGCGGAGATTCTGGATGGACAGGAGACAAAGTTTTCATGTTCCTGCAGGCACCGATCGTAACTTCGAGAATCAGCTGCACTAAGAGCTATGGCTGACGAAGTAACTGACAAAACAGAAAAGACAGTTCAGTAGTTTTCGTAGCTCAACTCTATATTGGCCGATTGTTTGCGTTATATTCTTGCTGCTTGACCAGAATTCTGAGAACCAGCCCTGTCAGGATCCAAGGAATACACAAGTGATAGCGATTCGTGAATACCTCTAGCCATTAAGCAGATCGATGGTAGTGATGGAGAAAGGAGAAGGGGTAGACCTTGATCGCTGGGATCTTGTCTGTTTAGATGATCGGAACAAGGAAGCACATGATGGATAGCGTCAAGATGTCTGGAACCAACGAGAAAGAAAGACCCGCGGCTGCGCTAATCCCACAGTCCCTAACAGGTATATTATCTGTTGGAAGACGCAAGCCACTATCTCCGTTGTCGGACGACTTTTGTTCGTGCTAGACAAACGTGCCGCGACTGCCATGTCCCAATGGCCAACGTCTTTAATAAAACAGGAGGAGCAGGCACTACACTATAAAGCGAAATAATACCGTGATCACCAACAACGTGATCCTCTGGCTGTCATGTTCCCAAACGCTTAGCTTCAAGACCAGTCTCAAACAACCAGCCAATAGCAACGTCAAAACCCCTGCTCATTCGTTAAGGCAACCCTGGTCGCCGAGCCGTCTGGCGGCTATGGTTGGCAGGAGGCGGCTAAGGCAATTGGACCACCCCGGACAGAGACTCCAGTGTCTCCAGTTGCCGTTGGACGTACCAGAGCCTGTTATTCCCTCCAAGTCACACTCTCTATTTCGGTGGTGGCCCGCTGGATCATCCTCCAAGCGAAATAAAGGGCTTTCATTACGGATACTGGGCTGGCTGGAAATATTGCAGGTTTTTTGATGAGTTGTCAATGAGGCAAAGCTGCACTACGAGAAAGAACCGTCTTGCATTTGCATTTGCAGTTTGCCATTCACCGCTGCCCAAAGTAGAGAGTACTTTGATGTTGAATTCGAGTGACTTTACAAGGGGCACCTCAAATTCAAGCATCGAGTTGTCTCTGATTGGCTCGGTCCGTTGACAAGCCACACTGACAGGGGGGAGACTGCCGGAGTGGCCAGCCACGAGCCAACTGCCACGTCAGTGAAGCTCTCCCAGAAAGCAGGGACACCAGCCTTACCTGTGGCGGTCGACATGGGAATTGTTCTTTTTTTGCTGTGGCGGAGTCGCAATCGCATAATGGGATGCCTCCTCTAGTGACCATTTTGGGTAACATGTTCCTCCCATCGTGCAGCAAGATCTAAGACTGATCCAGGAACGACATGCTCGAAAGACAGGTTTATCGACGTCAAGACGCGTTTGCCGCCTTGCCAGCGCATTCATTATTTCTCGCCTTGCCACTATTCCGAGCTGTAAATTCTCTAGTATCGTACTATTCTCAGCTAGCCAAGGACCCCATTGCGTACAGGGTCTAGTACCACACACCGATGGACCCAACTTGGCGGCTCAATCTTTCACCGAACGTTTGGGACATTGATCTTGTGAGAAAGGCGCATACCGATATAGAAGATTCAAGACAAGAATGCCTTGTGTCTCTGAAAATGACGTGGTTGTGCGTTCCTTGTTCGACTGCCGACCGTTTCATACAGGTTTGCTTCTTTGGGTCTCGTGAGCGTTTTTGACGCTCAACGTCTATCACGGGACTAACACCAATGGCGGTGAACTCTGAGCGTCTAGCCAATACGTAAATTCAAGAATTAATGCGTTGTATCGCGTAGTCACTCATGAGTCAAATTGAGTACAGCACTTCGCTTCGCTGTAAAGATCCATCGACTAACAAAGTTTTTGCTGTCTAGATGAGCTCCCTCTTTACCGAAATATAGCATACCCTTGTCAATAAGGGTCTGGCCGAGATGCATCTCTGCTGTGAGGATTGGCGAACGGGTTGAGGGGCATTATGGATCAAACCCGTTCATAGTATTTTTTGCTTGCTTGCTACATGCAGGAGAAGCGAAGCGAAGGGGTTCTTTACATTACGATGTCTCCCTATCATGGAGTCCAATCTGACGGGTCTGGTCGCATCTTCGTCATTGGTAGAAAGTCCTTCATCGTCAACCAATGGAATGTGTGAGTCCTTTGGCGATGGCGACTCCTGGGCGCTTTGCGTAGACAATTTTGGCGAATGAGAAGAGAGCCAAAGAATGAAGCCCCGTGTCCGCGGTACGAAGCAAATTTTTGCTGGGCGCCAGGGCTGAATCAACGTTCAAGTCCGTCGGTGTATTTGCTTCCCAAGTAAGGTTTCTCTTGAACAAACTCTCACCGACTTTGATATCATGAGAAGAGGCCTACAAAATCTGCCGTGAAGAAGCCCATTATTCCCGCGTCTATCTAAACGCCGATCTGCGCCAACGCCGATTCCGGTTATATGGAGAGCTCTGGCATGATGCTATTCTTATCCTGCCTACGACTGGAGTACGTAAGTTGGGCCATATATGGGCCATGGTCGTGCAGCTGCAACTGCATGAGTTGCAGCTGGTCTGGGGGGTTGGAGGTCGGTCTTTCCACTTACAGGACAGGGGAGTATCTCGCCTCAGGATCTCGACCCTGGTCATGGATGTGCACGGTAGTGTGTGTCATTTGAGGAGGTGATTCGAGGTTGGCCTTTTGTTCTTGTCATATTGCGAGTGTAGAAAACACCAAATACAATCCGAGATGCTGCAGCCAGATCATCCTTCGTTGGATAGTTTTACGGTTACTTGGAGAGTAAGAGTTAGACTTTTCCCCATGCGGGGCAGAACTCGCCCGTTGAACCCGTTAGTCCAGGTCCCAACGGGCTTTACTCTCTTAAAGTTCAAAGATGTCAGTGAAGAAGCTCAACAAGACCCATGTCCACTCATGACTGGATCCGAAGGTTCATACATATATGCAGGTCTACCAAAGTATCATTGTTATTGATCATGATCGTGATGAATCTATTTGATAGACACACAAAAGCCTATCTCTGTGCCTGGCGTTGCTTGCTGACACCGGTCAATAGACTCGGAAGGTGAGGCTAGAAGTAGGAATTGGGGGCAAGACATGCATTTTAGATCGGCCTGTGAGAGAGCGCCAAAGTGAGACATTTTGATATGCATGTCTAAGACATGCAGATGCCTTTGCAACGACGTCGCATGTGCTGAAGAAGCGAGGAAGAGGATGAAGCGCCCGTGGGTGACTGTCACCGTGACAGTGATGTCTCTCTTTTCTCTCACACACCCATAGAGTATCTATGATGCTGGTGGTGACAACCCATGGGCTGGTCTTCGGCTCCGGAGTGATGGACAGGATAGATAGATTTACGTATCCTTGACTTTGGGATATGAGATGTCAACGAGAAAAGATAATCAGTCAGTTGCGGATACACTTTGCCGCCCCCCTCCAAGGTCTCTGTATCTTCATCATCTCCAAAAGCGGACGCAACCAACATCTTCAACACCCACCAGAGCCGAGTCTTGATCTTGTCCCCTGCACCCGCATCAAATCTTGGTCAGGCTTTTTTTTGTGTTTCTGGGGATATTGTATGTTGGTTGGATATTCAGTTTCTTACTGTTGTTTTTTCGTATTTCTACTTTGGGTTGTTGTTTCTTGTTGTTTGTCCATTCCTAGGTCAAGCTTACCAACACCATAATCCCTCCCCTGAGCGGGCCATCCCTTTCAGGACCGCTCCGCCAAGTTTAACGGTGCAGACAAGTCTAGTCAATTCTTCACTGTCCAGTGGCCTTCCTCAGATACTACTAACAAAATTGTTATATCGTTTCGGGTTGTGAATGTCTTGTTTCTATTGCCCCACTCCCCATCCCAAGGGTCTTTGTCAATGAACCAGGATTTCAGTGCAAATCGCTACCGGGATGTGAGGCCCAATCACCTCGTCTAGATGGCATGAGGGCTTTCCTACTGGATAATAACGACATGCACCCCGAAGGAGGAACGCGGCGCAGTTGCAATGTATGGGCTCCGCTTGTTATTTTCTGGCTGACCAAACGGATGACTCACCCTCTTTTTTCTTTCTGTCTGTCTGCCCGTGTCGATAGTAACAGTATCGGCGACTCCACCACAAAAGATGCAATGCGATGCGATGCCAATTCTTAGGCCAGGCTATGCCTGCAACCCAACTCACTGGGACAGGGGTTGCAAAGATTCAAGGGCAAGGATGATCACGGTTGGGATAGAAAACGCCACAGTCATGGTCCAATGTACCCTCACCCTCTTTCTCAGGTACTCGTGTACCGCATGTCATCGTCCACTCATGATACTATGGTCTGCCCCCCAGGAAACTCGTTCCATTGCCTAAATACTACATAGAGTATATGCTCCCGTCTCGTCTCCGTCTCGGCCCTCCCCGCTATTCCCTACTTTACTTTACCTTGGATCTATCTATATTCATTCTCTTTGCCACCCGTCTTGGATCTTTTCTTTTTCTCTTTTGTCTATCTCAGAGTCAAGACTTGACTCTCACTTCTCTTAATCTACTCAACTCTCTCCACTTACACTCCCACGCCTTGAAGAGACGCTACTACTTATCACATCAACCGAAGCGCCAACTCTCGACGACTACGAGTTTTAGACGCGGCTTTATCCCACCGTTCACACCATCATCCATCGAACTATACCACTTCGAGTTGATACTTTACCCACACCATTAACGGTGGAAGCCAATTCCCCTCCACACTAATAACGACGACGACGCTGCCTTCGCTTTTACTTTTTGCTTTTTCGATTAACGGTTTTCCTTTTCTTATATACCTGTCATCGACACATCGAATCTTCCTTGCCGGTAAAAATATGGTACTAGGTATACAAAGTCGATATTGAAGGTTGGAAGATGGAATCTCACAGATTGGGGTCTGGTCTGCCTGCCAGGCCCTCGGAACCATCTCGCATTAGACGGCCTGGACTTGGATATGGATACGGATCTGAGCCTGTGATTTCTACGACCGCTCAGAAGTCAATCAGCAGATCAGGAAGGAGGGAAGAAGTTCCACGATCATTGCCGAAACCCTCTTCCATTTCTCGCCCAGCCCCGGCTACCAGGACGACTCAACCTACACCAACTACTTCTACTACTACTACTCGAAGACCTTCTCTTCCTCAGCCTATACTACGGCCTAGCATTAATCACCAAGCGCAATCATGGGGTTCATCATCTACTTCAAATTCTGCCCGGACCGTTTCTAACCCTCATCATGGAGGTTCCGGATCGTCATCATCAATCCCAACTCTGGACAACCCAAGACCTAACCCAAATGTCTTGAGAAGGAAGAAGTCATCGCTCTCCGGCGATGTCAACACTACCCGCAATGGCTCTTCTCGAACAGACTCTTCTTCCTCCTCGTCTGCTCAACATAAGCGACAGGGCTCCTATGAACCCGCATTCGGCTTCCAATTTGATAGAGAACTCACCAGCAGCCCGGCCGAGATTCAAGTTGCTGAAGTTATCGAGGTAAAGAAGCCTTCTAAATCACCAGTCATCTACCCTGAACTGGACCGTTATCGAAACATTCGACGACCCTCGGATAGCTCAGATAACCGAATCGAGGTCCCATTTCGCTTAGCGACACACGACCTGCCGCCCCCAACTCCAGCCAGTCTACTATTCTCTGGGACTAGCGGAAGCCCATCCACTAGGTTTTCCGAGTCACCAGGACCGGGGTCTTACAGCCGTGACACCACGCCAACTTCAATTGCGTCTCAGTCACCTTGTCTTCTTGCACCTGTTCGCAGCAATCAGAACAAGAACCGTCTTCAGAGTCCTGTTCTTAACAGACCTCCTGTAACCCGAAGGACAACCGGAAATGAAGTTGAGGCTATTCCCATCGACCCACATGGTCTAGCAGCCGTGAGGGAGTCTCTCACTTCCTCATCATCCAACTCTACTGTTCGAGAAGCCACCATCAAGAAGAAGACCAAGACCTTGCCTGCTCCTCCACCAAGTCCCCCGCCACGCAAGTCATCCTCGCATTTTCGAGAGGAGACCTCGTCGCCTAAGTCGGTGCGAAAGGTCACAAGACCTGTCTTGCGATCACCTTCTCCCGAGAGAAATGCTCAAACCTCGGCCTCCCCTAGAGCCGTTCCTCCTTCGCGGCCCAGCAGAGATGGCACTCCTGACATGCAATCCCAATTGTTCAACCCCATGCCAATAATCCATAGCAACCTCTCCACCCAGTCCCTCCCAGCTACTGAGCGACGTGGAAGCGAGTCTGCTGTGTCGGGAGCCCTTTCGCCTCCTAAGCCCCAGTTCACTCATTCCGGACGCACAGCATCGACATCTCAGCTTCCCATTAAAGGTGAGGTATACGCTCAACCCGCAGCTAAGTCTGCCGCCGAGTCGAAGAAGGGAAAGGGTCTCGAGCCACCTCGAGTGACACGCACACCAAGCCCTCATGTGTCTGGCTCCTCTTTCTCACGCTTCTTCGGTCGCAGAAAGAACTCTAGCACAGCAGTTCCCGAGAAGCCCGAGAAGGAGAAGAAACTTGTTCGCAAGGGTCCTGCCGCTGGTACTGGACACGAAGGTTATGGTCGCCTTGGTGGTGCTAAGAGACGCAGTGGTAGCATCAGCAATATGACTCGCAACGCACCCGCCCCGGAACCCCGTTCCAGCAACGACTCGTTCTTGTCGGACCGCGTTAACCCAGTGGTCATCGCCGGAGGTGCGATCATCGAGAACCGAAACGCCAGCTCTGAGATTTCCCGAAATGCAAGCTCCCAGAGTTTGACAAGCGACGAGTCAAGACTGCCAGCTCCTCAACAGAAGCCTCGAAACACTCTCTGGCCTTCCCCCATGTCACGATCTGCTCACCCCGCTTTCGGTTCTCGTCGACCTTCTGAGAGCAGTGATTCCGAGGGTCCCACGATGAAGTCAACACTGGCTTTCCGAAGATCGGTTCAGCGTCTGCGATCCTCTCCCGACGACCCTCTGAAGCTACCCCAGCCTATCAACACTTCCGGCTATGCATCTTCTCCCATGACTAGCTTCGACACTAGTGTCATGTCTGATGATTCTCACTTTGACCTCCAGCGGGAGATGTCTCACGAGGCCAAGTCGTCGCACCCTGCACCCAAGAAGCTTGTCAAGAGGCCTCGCTCGCCTCGCAAGTGGAACCTCTTTGGTAGATCAACACGAAACCAGCAGTCTTCCAACGAGGATGAGCCAGTCTCGGCCACTGTCAAGGTTGTTGAGAAGAAGCCATTGGCTTATTATGCCATGATGGACTCTTCAGAACAGGAAGATAGTGAGCCAATGGATATCCAAGATGTCCTCAGATTCGCTGAGGTTTATGGCAAGTCACCTAGCGTTGGTGGCACTCCTGAGCTTTCACAGGGTACTCCCGAGATGCGATCGACAAGCAACTCTCCAGTACGACGTGCAGAGCCTGTGCAGCCCCAGAGAAGACAGAGCATTGAAGCGAGAAGGCAAAGCATCGAAATGAAGCTCAAGACTCGTGTGCCTGTCATTCAACAGGGATCGGCAATGAAGAAGCTTACTCTACAGCCCAGCATGCAGCCAACTCCTTCTACCGCCAAGCGAAGCAGACTTCCTCAGGTCGGACGTATCCCCAAGGTTGTGAGCAACCGTCCTGAACATGAACATGTGTCTCCCATGAGCTTTTCTCGACCTTTCAGGGCCAGTATGCACTTGACCCACGAGAACCTTGATATGTATGACCCAGAGTCGATTGCCAAGGGCCCTTCACCTTCCAAACCTTCCACTCCTGTCCCGGAACTTACCACCGATGGCTCAACAGCTGGAAGCACCAACAACCCTTCGTCGCGAGACTCCATCCCTCCTGAGTTGACTCGACCGGAGAAGGAGTTTTTGGCCTTTTCACCCCGCAAGGACTCTGAGAGCACCATTGGTACATCCAGTTCTAGTTGCTCTGGCATCCTCGCATTCTCTGGTTCTACTGCTGTCATCCCTCAGCCCCATGACCCACCTGTTGAAGATGAGGTGTGGGATGAGTACGACGACCTTCTTGAAGATGATGTCTCCAAGCCACTTCCTTCAGCAACTTCCTCACGAGGTACACCGTTCCATCTTGAGACGTACCAGTCCAAGTTGGCTAGCAAGGAGAAGCCATTGGAGTCGCCCACAATTGTCTTCGACAAGAAGGCAGTTCGACAATCCAAGGCGACGACCATCTCCAGCACCTGCAGTGCTGACATGACTGAGCGTCTCAGAGCAGCATTCCAGCCTCACCCAAGCCCTACCACTCCCTTCCCGATTTCCAATATTGCCTCGGGTAATGAACACTGCAACGAGGATGCTGATCCATCCGCGGCTGTGGAGATGTCACGACGAAGCAGTCGATCATCTCGCAAGACAAGACGATCTGACGCAAGCTCCTCTTCTGAAGATGGCTCCCCACTTGCACAGGTCAACCTTAGGGTTGGATCAATGACCGTCAGCAAGTGGTTGACTTTTGGCCATGTTCTCTTCAGCGATGTTCGCCATGAACTGGTTCCTGTCGAGGGTTCTCTGAAGCGACACTCCATCCTGGTCATCGATGGCCTCGGTAACGATGACTGGTCTTTCTACGCTGCCGAGACCTACCCAGCCGCTACCTTCTTCAACTTGTCCCCTCGCGCTCCTCTCCCTGAAGAGCTGAAGAGTTCATCTTCAAGCTTCCCTCTCAGCCCTCCCAACCACCACCAGATTCAGTACAACTCTCACCTCGACAAATTCCCTTTCGCCCCTCAGAGCTTCACAGCTGTTGTGTACAGATTCCCTGTCGCAGCACCCGAAGCTTACTACCGCAGCATCCTTACCGAAGCTCGTCGTGTACTGAAGCCTGGAGGTTTCATCGAGTTGTCCATTCTTGATGTTGACCTCAACAACATGGGCAACCGGGGTCGACGAACTGTTCGTCGCCTTAAGGAGAGAATCAACGAGAAGACCCCCGATACCAGCCTCGGATCCACTGCAGACCTCATCGTGCGCCTCCTTGGTAAGGTTGGTTTCACCACAGTTAAGGCAGCGCGCGTGGGCGTGCCTGTGGCTACTACCGTCACCAGCAAGGGCAAGAGCAAAGCCACCGCAAAGGACCAGCCCAGTCTATCCGAGATGATGAGCGACAACAGCCCCTTGGCCGACGAGGGTATCACCAAGATGGTCAGCCGCGTCGGCCGATGGTGGTACACCCGCTGCTACGAGAACGCAGCAGAGAACACCACCGGAAAGAGCATCTGGAGCGACAAGTCTCTGCTTTCGGAGTCCGAAGAGCTTGGTACAAGCCTTAAGCTCATGGTCTGTTGCGCACGAGCTCCCCTCGAGCGCATCACCAGTGTCTAAAACATTATTTCTTCTTTCCTTATCAGTCACAAAATTGCAAAGCATTAAAGGTTGGGAAAGATTCCATGAGGCGCAAGCCCATTCACCCCTCTCAAAGAGGCTGTACCATTCAAAGACCACAGCTCTATCGTGGCAATACCCATATTTCTCATTCATTTCTTCTATCTTTATTATTTGTTTGTTTTAATCTTCAGTGCCGCAGGTCGGGGTTTGACCACGCACTGGATGCAATGGTATTTATCTTGGGTGGGAAAAGTTGTTTTTTTAAGTTAATTATTTGGGGGAAATGCTGGACATTTGACACTCCGCGCAAACTTGGGGAAGAAGGAGTGCAAAGGAGGAAAAGAGATGAGATTATGAAATCTTGATGATTGAACGTGTGGAGGATATGACCTTTTTTGATGTTTGAGCATGTTGCATAGAGATACCCATTCATGCTTTGGGAAACCAGAACGATATAGCAAGCGACATATTATTATTCTTTCACTTAAACATTCTCCGATTCTATGTGCCTATGTGTAGTTTACATGTTTGATCTACTAATGCAAGATTTGTGTAAATATGTTAAGTATTGTTCACATATACGCTCGTTGAAGGCTTGATCTCGGCCTCGTCGCTACTAGCCTCGGTGCTTTCTTGAACATTAGAAGAACTCTCCTCTTGAACGGACTCGGATGTTTCCTCAGCATTGGAAACACTCTCTTCCAGAGTAGGCTCGGACGGCGCCTCAGCATCAGAAACAACCTCGCCAACAGATTCAACTTGGGTCATTGTCTGTTTGATGGGCCATCGTCTGTAAACACCCACAAATCCGCCACCAGAGATACGATCACCGACCTTGGGTCGCATCACCTGAACAGGAGCCGCGTTAGGGTCGTTCTTTGGAGTAACCTGCTTGACATCCCACTCTCTACCACCACCAGTATCGAGCACACCATCCGCTGTTGTGGATACGTCGAGCTCAATCACTCTTTCCTGTCGCACAGGCTGTTTCGTTTGCGATGCCCATGCTTGAAATCTAGCGATTTGACTAATGGAAGGCGCAAAGACAACAAGCAGACCGTTAGGATGTAGAGCTTGAATTACTGGTTCTGCGTAGTCCTCGACTGAAGGGAGGTCAAGAATCGCATGGGAAAAGATAGGCTGTCCATCTGTCTCAGTAAGGCGAGGCGAAATATAGTCGCTGATAGAGCCGGTATGGAAGTCCACCGTAGGATAATAGATAGAGCGGCGATATCGTCGCACTAGCTGGTTTGCAGCACGTGAATGTCTGGTATTCTGATCGAGAGTATGGAGCACGGCGCGGCGACTGGAGCGGTAAGAATTATAGGCAGTCTGAACTTCTTCGGAGAGGTCGAGGCCACGGCCTTCGGGCTTGTAGCGAGCAGAGCAGAGACCATCGCGCAGCATAGAGGGTACGGCTGGGTTGGCTGCGGTAAGGGCACGAGCTAAGTGCAGCGTCAAACTTCCCATTCCTGTGCCAGCCTCGAATATTTCCATCGGTTGAAGAGGTTCGTTTGTCTCTGGATCGTAATCTTCTTCGTTGGGTTGAGAAAGGTTCAGGTCGAGTAGCGATACGATGAAGTTTGCATGATGGGGGTAAATCTGGAAGCGTGAAAATTTGAGCTGAAGTCTTTGTAAGTCAATTGACAAGAGTGCATACTGGTGTAGCCATTCGTTCGCTGTTGAGGATGTAGGAGCCCAGAGTCGGTTCAAGTATATCAACCTTACGGTCGGAGCTGTCAACTACACTATCAAGTATACGACGACCGATGAGATTGGAAGCGTTGATAGAAGCGCCATATCCAAGACGTATACGAGCATCAGGACGAAGAGGGGACGTGAGATGCCATTTTGGACCCTTGGTGCCCTTCTGGCGCAGAAACAGAACGTCGTTCTCTGGATGACCACAGAGTTAGCATGATGGGTCCATGATAGGTACCGATTGAGGTGATTGCTAACGTCGGATGATGCGAGATGAAGAGTAGAGGCGCTGGAAGGATATGGAGGGGCAGTCTGCAAAGACTGAAGGGCGTGTTAAGCGCATGATGGCAGGTTGAGGATGGTGGAGTTGCCATGATGAAAATCATGGAGGTTTAGGTTTGTACCGGGAATAGATCGGAGATAGCAGACCTCTGGAGGGGCATTAATTGAACCTTAAGCACAGGAGATATGAAGCAAGGTTAGAATATAAGTCATGGAGTTAATGTCTATGTGTGTAAGTTTAAGATGCCTAGTGTAATTACTATGAGTCACTATTGACAGTATTTTTTGGCCCAGGGTATCGCCTGCCCTCGTTTGGAGGGCTTTGTTCATAATGGATGCTTCCTTCCTTTCCTGATTGCCGCAGCGCACCGCGCAACCACGCCGCAGCGCACCGCGCAACCACGCCGCAGCCGCACCCACCTCACCTTCCTGATACAGCATCACCATCTTCATAACTCCTTCTCTGTTCTGTAAGCGCTATCGTCTCGAATACCATGCCTTATCCTTCCGAAACTCCGTCGTCTGCCCAATCTCATCTCATCAGCGCACATAGTTACTGTTATACAAGGGGTGTCATTTCACACATCAACCAAAACCAAAATGTTTGAGGGTCCCCGTGACCCTTTATTTCGTCCAGAAACCCCCAAAATAAACGCCGATCCATGAGAAAAAAGAAAAGAAAAGAAAAGAAAAGAAAAAAGCATGCTCGGTACCGAGACTCCAGGCTGTGTTCTCATCATTGGGATCATGATTGAATCCAAAGGTGTCGTGTGCCCGGGCATGTGCTAGATGCACAGCATAATGGCATCACTAATATATTGTGCAGTCGTTGAAGCCGCCTTCACCACCCGTACTTGTTGAAACATCGGCTTCGTCGAATTACATACGTTGGTTCCTGATGTGTCGGGTAAACATCAAGACTTGAGAATAATAAACGGACTGAGAACCTGCTCAGAATAACGAATATCTTCCGTTTGAGATCTGCTGCCCCATTGCAGCCGCCCACGAGTCCTGTGCCTGCAATTCTTGTGGACGCTGCTGTTGTTGCTGCGACTGTCGCTGCTGGTGGCTCTGTTGATATTGGCGTTGCTGATGCTGATGTGGCATATGCTCCGGTGCATGTTCCGTTGTGTGGAAGTCTTCCTCGAAATATACTATAACGCGGACCCCGACATGTTCTTGAAGGAACGTAATGCCCGACTCGTATCGACGCCGACATCGCTTTGTCCATGGATCCACCTTGACAGGACTGTGGTAGCAGAAGACGTTTGGCTGCTGGCTGCGAACAGGGAAGATGAGATTCATTCCTCTCATGTGGTGCCAGAAATCGATGGTGGCCTGTTTTGTCTGATCGGATTGGGGATATGCCGCAAACATCAGCTGGAGGATTGTATATCGCAATACAAGAACCTCGGCACTTTCGTTACCCAGTCGTTGCTCCATCTGCCGCTGCAGGAGTCGGAGTTCTACCACCAGTTTCTCCAGTCGTTCCTGGTCAACATGGTTATGGAACATGGCCAGATCGACCCATGTTCGGGCCACATAAGGATGTTTACGCCCATAAATGGCTTCCAGTTCTTCAGCGATTGTGGGTATACTACCCCATAGAAGCTCCGAAAGTGTCTGGGGGCCATGCTTCTGCTGAACTTCATACAGGCAGGCAAAGATCTGCCGCAAAGGATGCGATCGCTCAAAGTTGGTCGTCGAGTAAGCTGCGAGATACTTGCAGAGCGCAGTCATCATGCCTGGATCACGATGAACCATACCCAGAAGCACCTCTATAATGCCTTGCGGGGAAAGCTTCTTCAAATCTGATTCGAGTTGTGTGAAGGCCTTCATCAAGAAGTGGCCGCCTTGATCGTGGTCCTTCATTTCAAAGTAGTGATTGGCTTCGAGGAGAAGATCACTGGAATCAGCCCCCCACACCATGATCACCTGCCACCCAATTTGAGCATCGGTTTCCACCTCAAATTGTCGACATTGCAAAAATGCTTTCCTCATATTTGTAACGATTGTTTCTTGAGCTCGAATGAGATCCGGTGATTGAAGATAACCTGGCGTGGGAGGCGGTGTTGGGGTTCGGCATCGGATGTGTGCAGGCAGATCAGCTGTTAAATCGAAGTCGACTAAGTCGTACTCAGTTACGCCTTTCCTCTTCAGATACGTGCTCAAATTGACCACTTTTCCGTTGCGGACGAATTCAGACACCTTTCCTTCGGCGTCACGCTGAAACTTCATAGACAGCAGGCGTTTGACTTCATCCTCGGTGTTATTCTTGACAAAACCCCATTGCGAGAAACGGGTCTTATACATCTTCGGTCTAAAAGGCATCAGAGATTGGTCTGAAAACAGCATTCTGGGAACTTACGTCGCTTGGAAACCATACTTATCGGCCATGACTGACATGACCTCTTTGAGTGGCTTCCTCTCTTCGAGGTAGAGAGTTCGGATTGTGTTTTTGAACGATTCCCAAGCCTCGGCAGGCACTTGCTCTCTCGAGGGACGACTTCCCATTTGTGATCGTTGAGATACCGAACTTCTTCGTTCATTCTGGTTTTGTATTAGAGTCAGCAATTCTATGCTCGAGCTACACGAAACATACCGGTGAGACAAGGGAAGAGGCCGGAACCTGAGACAATTGCGGCGTGGAGGGTTCACGTTTGATAGTAGGGCTAAAGGGTGTCGGTGTTGATATTGATGATCGTGAGGGCTGGCGGATAGGCCTGGGTGGTTTTGCAGGCGGCTTGGCGGGAGCTTTGCCTTTGACATTAAAGCTGGAATTGGTGTTGAAATCCAAAACCAGCTGGCTTCCAGCGTTCATCACGGGCTTAGGTGTCGAGGGAATTGGTGGCTTTGCAAAATAACCACCGGAGTTATTGCTACCTTGCTGATCCAAAGAGGGCTTAGAGGTCGTTGGCACGGGTGGTCGCCAGATCGCAAACCCAGGTGTGCCTGGAACACCTGGAGTTGTTGAACTGGGTGAAGTAACTTTGTTACTCATTACTGGATTGTGCATCATTGATGAACCAGTCATAGGAGTTGATTCCATTGGGGTTTGTACTCTATTGTTGTTCATCATGAAGCCGTTCATACTTCCAAAGGACGATGGTCCAATACCTGGACTGTGGACTGGTGGGATATCATGATAACCGCCAAAAGCGAGTGCGGGCGGTGGGCTAACGAGAGGACTGGTGATTCGTGAGTGGCCGCTCAAAAGTCCATAGTTGGGTTCTGCAGGACTGGCGAGAGGACTCGTAACGATGGGCGAAGCAACACTGAAGTTCCCAAACGGCGAAGATACGGGAGGATCCTGATGTACTGGGCTCGTTACGACATTCGATGGTCTCGGAGGCAATGGCGGTGCAAATGACTTGTTCTCGAATTGCGAAATCAGTCGACTGACGCCACCTCCTCCTCCATGAGAAGAGCTCATATCGTCAAATTCAACATCCTGGGACATGGAGTCCTGTTGATCGAATCGCATTCCATATTCCGCCGACGGTGTTGGCGCCCAGTCCATGCCGGACGAGTCGCCGAAAGATGCGCCAGAATCCTGATATGCTTGCGAGTGACTCGTCGGGAAGCTGTTGGTGTTATTGTTGTCCATATTGAACCGTTGCCAGCCTTGGTTAGCGAAACCATATGATGGATCTCCATTGTTGTTATTGTTGTTGGAAGGGCGAGATCCGCCTGCTTGATGGTTAAACATGGCGCCGGTGATGCCCAGGCCGGACGTGAGATGCCCGGTCTTTTGGCAGAGAGTCAGTCAATGACGGACTGAGGCGACTCGAAGGCCTCGGCTGTGTCCTCAGTCGCCAATGCGCGGATTCATAACTTGTTAATGTGGCGAGCGGGAGAGCTCAGATGGAGGTTGAAGAGCGGGAGGATGAATTGACGGGCAGACCTGCCCATGACTATCGGTACGTATAATAATAAGTGGAAGAAGCGTCCGAACAGTAACAGCCAGAGCAGGAGCAGGAGCAGAACAGAACAAAGCGCAATGACAGCCTAGCGGGCACTACCAGGACTGGGGTGTCTGCCGCTGTATGACAATACCAGTGAGTCGCACCAAAGCAACGGCCAGGGCTTGCTAACGTTATCGTTCCCCAGACTTGACGCACCAGCTAGAGGAGATATGGGCGGTGCTGTGATAGGACCGTCAATGCGACGAGAGCCAGAAAAAAGACGGGGAGCACCCACGGCCAGAACGCCAAGTAATGCGCGTGAGAGAGCGCCAGCAAAAGTTCCCTCGCCAAAGTTTCCCAGAAAGGCAACCCAATCTTCTGTCTAGAGGAGGCTGGAGCGGGTTCTTGAGGGAGATAAGAGGACCATCTCTAGCCCAGAAGTCGGGGCATTTACCATTAATAAAATAGATCTCCGACAAGAAACACCAGCCACAGATCACCACAACGACAATGGACTCTCGATCAACAAGATTTGAGTTATGGCAGTGCGGAGGCGATTCTCGGAGAGGCTACACAATGGGCTCTACAAGACGAATTATGAATTTGGGCTTCAGCACCACACAAAAAGAAGGGCCGATGAGGCTGCACTAAATGGACAACGCCATCCCTGGGATCAATGAGACCTCGACCATTGAGCAGTCAGCTTTCAGGGGTGGGCTTGTGGGAGCATGCGACCATGATTGCCTGAAGCAGAAGGTGAACAAGACGGAGCCACCACTACGAGGTATAAGCACCAATCAGAACGACTCGATACGGCTCTAAGGCCTCGTACCGAAGGGAAATCTACCGAGGATGTACATTCCTACCACTCCCACAGTTTGTCTGCTGGCTGAGAGGCCTGAATACACACCGATATGGATATCGAATTGTATGCATGTAAGCTGTCCCAAAGGGCTTCATCTTGATATCTTTTTTCAGCTGGGTCATACTCGTCAGAACAGATTCACAGGCATGTCTCTGATGATCGGGTGAAAATTACGGAAATTCCGAGGTCGAGTATTAGGGACGGACGGGAAGAAGAATCAGGAAAGGCTTGGTGACTTAGAAACTCTACTGAGAGCCGGATCCCTTCGGACGTGGCGTCCGCCACGCTATTATTACCTGCTATTTCAGTCTCCAGAGACCAGATCAAGAGTCGGTTTTAGTGGCCATTGCCAAACGCTGTCGCCTACTACGAGACCACGAATCAGGGCACCAAAACAGAGGAGCTGAGTGCCTTGACGCGTTGTATTTTATCGATCTTCAATAGGCATGGGCCAATCAAGTGAAACGGTTGCTGTGCTTTGACACTGTATATCTGGCTCTGGTAGAGGGAGGGAGACGGGACCGCAACCGTGTGGGGGATCGAAGACCGTGGTTCTCGCTGGCTCTGTAGCCAAGCCGGCTCCCGCCGATAGCCTACAAAACCAATCGGTGTTTTCCCCTCGTCTCCTCAGAGCGGTTGTCTCGCCTGCATGGAATAGAGCGGATGAGGGCAAAAACATCAAATGTGAGGCTTTGTCAAGTCCAAATGGCGCAAGAGGCCTCTCGAATGTGAACTCTTTACAACAACTCTGTTCAAAGTCAAGAGTCATGCATCGAGGGCAATTAGGCTCTCGCGTGCTGAGAGGGAGGGAGGGTGTCGGCATGTGTGCTGAAAATGGAACGTTCCATAGTCACTGGAGCCATGACATGCCACTCCAGCCCCTGGTCCGTCCGGCAACGGTTCCCATATGTCGAGATTGACTCGGCCGAGAGAGCGGCCGAATCACATCTGATATGCTTATATGGCGTTGAAAGACAAAGGCTTGATAGAGAGCTGTTCAGTCATGTCTTTGAAGTTCATCATGATACTCTAGTACGGGCATGGCCGGTGATGTAACTCATCATAAGGATAAGCCTGTGCAATTCTATTTCGGGTTGCTCTGGTAGCGTAGCGTTCAGTCTCCATGCTTCAGAGCTCCTGCAAGACAGCGTAACCGAGCCTATGCGTGCATGTGCCTTTGGTCGATGCCGCCCACCCCTGTCCCCTGTCCCGTTCTCCTTGATACACGGAGATCAAGCCGCGATTCCCATCTCCATCTCACGCAATCGCGCCAGCTCGTCATTAGAGCCCTGATAGCACTCATCGCGGGTTTTTAAACATATGGGTCCCGATCCGTTGTAATTCTATCAGTATTCGCTCCGACTTGACTCGGGATCATCCAGAACAGCCGCCCGCCAAGTCTAGGATCAGCAATAGGGCAAGCCACATGCGCCGGCTCGACTGCGTATCCGCGTCTCAAGCTGAATGCTCCGAGACATAGCTTACAGCCCAGCCGGTGCATACTTCTTGATGCGGCATCACGTCTGACAACCTTTGCAAGATTTGCTCGACAGGGCGACTGCGACTACGTGTTCTATCCGGTCTTCTTTTCTTCCTTCAGATAGGGGTTAAGTCTGGGCAAGTAAGGCGGGAAACAAGCTGAATTAGCCTGAATGCCCAAGATATTGAGTCAACATTCCATTGGCCAGGTCCATATCTCAAGCCAGCACTTAACAGTTCATCGTGGACGGATAAGAATGGCCAGAGATCTTGTTTCGATCCCCCAAATCCACGAATGAGTATCAAATGTCTCAGCTGATAACAATACGGTCCTATTCCAGGTCTTCGGTCACAAGCGAGGAGGGGGTTGGAGCAAAATCCCCGAGCTCAGACACCGACGTCAAGATAAGCATGAGCACGTTCAAAATATGTGAGTGTAATACGTTAAATTTAAAGTGAAATTAGCTCCATCATGCGAGGACATGTAGTTAGTTAAGTTTGAGTCAAAACTGTTTTTCGCAGTGAATAGACCGGTAGCTGCATCAACGTTGAAAAGTAAATTTCGGGCATATACGAGAAATATATAAATAAACATGGCACATGGCAACGGTCGGACAAGACTTATGAATGGCTCTTTAATCTGAGCTTAATTTTATAGATGTAAACATACAGATGAATCTCAAAAACACCTTTCTATCCATTTTTGGTATAACCTTTTTCTACTCCCAAAGCCTACGAGTGGTATGATATAAAGTAACAACGATGGTAACCGAAGAGTAGAGAGAAACAAAACAAAGCAAAGAAAAGATCGAGGGCCAAAAGAAAGTGGCCGAGTAAAAAGGAGGGTGAGAAGAAGAAGAAGCAAAAGAACAAAGGCAATGAAACAAATGCTAAAACTACACAATAACCGAACCCCATGATACTAGTACCCATGAACCCAACACCTTTCCTTAATTCATTTACCGCTCCGTCGTTCTTCTTATTTGGGTAGATCCGTTATTCCATGTACCCCCGGTTCCGTCATGTAGTCGTTGTCAAAGAAACTCTGTCCCTTCGTTGTGTCTCAGTGATTCAAAACGGTCGTGATGCTATATTTAGACGAAATCTCTCTAAGTCCTCGTCGCTTAAGAAGGGGTCCAAAAAGGATTGTTTGTAAGTGTTAAAAGTAGAGCAAATTGTTGCAAGTCGCGGAAGCGCAGTCGGGTTTCGGTGAGTATCAGGTTAAACGTGGCCGGTGATTTGATCAGAGCAAATCTCAAAGGGCAAGATCGGCTTTATGGCTGACTTCCTGTCAAGACACTTCTTCGCCGTCTTTCTCCTCTCGAAAGCGTATACCGCCTTCGACCTTAATGGCATCCTGGACCCAAGGGGTTTTGGCCACCTTGTCAACGGTCCATCGACCCCTGGCGCGTCTCAGCAATCCTTCCGTGATCTCCATGGCACCAAGCAGACCCTTAGCCTTGAACTTGGCCTCATCGCCGTCGTGGTCGGTGTCATCACCGTAGTATTCTACCCACTTCCACTCGACTCTGGCAATTCGATGACTGGTGCGACTACGCATCCTATGCGCATCACTCATACCTGGGTGAGGATCAAATGGGAGTCGCGCCTCGAGGAGAGCGTAAAGGAGTACACCAAGTGACCAAGCATCAGTCGCCCGACCATCGTAGGGCTGACCCATGATGACCTCAGGTGCTGCATAGTCCTCGGATCCACATCGAGTCTCGAGCTTCTCGTCATCTGCGATGCGTCTTGAGAGTCCCAGATCACCCAGGTTGACAACTGAGTAGGGGTAGGTCGCCCAATCAATTGACGGATCGGCAAGCTCAGAGGGTGTGAGGTTGACAAGAACATTCTCAAGCTTGATATCTCGGTGAACAATCCTCCTCTCGTGGAGATAGGCCACTGCACCAACCATCTCGGCGAATATTCTTCGCAGTAGAGGCTCCTTGAGCACAGCGCGATGCGTCGTGGCAATATCGAACATATCACCTCCTGGGCAATAGCTCAGCACAAGAATGGCTCGGCTCGGCTCAATGCTCCAAGCCTTCAGATCGACTAGCGAGGGATGGTGTATTGAGAGCATGATCTCAAGCTCTCGCTTCAAGCTCATCTCAACACGTTCTTCACTGGCACCACCTTTTGGACCATGCTCACAAACCTTGACAGCAACCAAAGTCTTGCGGTCAAGGCTTTGCTCAGGCTTGGGTGTAAGCCTCCCATGGTCAACCTCAGGGGAGTCCTCGTCAGGTTCTATCTGACTCGTTGCCAGCATGACTCTGCTGAACGTGCCCTGACCAAGCATCCGCACAGCTCTCCACCGTCGGCGCTTCTTATCATTGCGTCCGTTTGCTTCAAAATATTCAAAGTTGTGTCCTCGAGGTTTACTGCTTCCATCGGCAGAGTCTCGCGACGACTCACTAGGAGGAGGCGTAGGTGGCTTGACGACCGAAGGTGTAAGTCCCCGGGATTCAGCAAGGTTGGCTTCTCGTCGTATTGAGGGCTCCCGTGGAGCGGCTTCGTTGTTCGGTCGTGCAGAGACTGATATCTGTCTCTTGGGGATATTCATAGGATCAGGCTTGTACTCGCTCACGCTTCGGTTTCGTGTATGGTGCTTGGGCGGCTGGTTAACGGATGGCTGTGGCGGTATGTGGTCGCCGGGCTCGAGGGTTGAATATATTTTGCGTTTAGCACCATTTGCAAGTGCAGCATCAATCGATTCGCCTGTGCTTGTGACCAGAACAGAGCCCTCTCCAACACTCGTGAGGCGCTGCTGATGAGGTGACGAGGAACCCACGCTCAGCCTCTTCCAGGGTCCTGGAGAATCACCCGTCATGAGCGGGCTCGGGAGAGGCGTCATATCTCCCATAGCAGAAATAATCGGGCTAGGTACGAGGCTACTCGTTCCACTGACAGAGCCAAGACTGTTATTCAAAGCCGCCTTCAGACTCGGGGTCCTCGAAAGAGGGTGTAGGTTGTTAAATGAAGCCCTGTGGTTCAATGACGATGAGCCTCGAGAAGAGCCATTGCCGTTTCCGTTGTTAAAAGACTCGCGACGGTCCGGTGTTTTCGGGCGTTGGATAAAATCAGTCGAGATGCGTAAACCGCCGACAGGGCTGACAGAACGTCTCGGGACAGCCGGTGACCCAATAGTCAGTGTTTGTGGTTGCGCCGGGGGGAGTTCCCCGTCTTGTATGGAAGCCGGTGCTATTGTAGTATCGGCGCGAAAATGAGCAAGTGGCGGCGTGGTGACAGAGACATCAGGAAGCGTGAAGGACGACAGAGGACTAGTGGACAGTGTAGCATAGGCGTGGTCGTGCCGACGGGGGTTTGGTGTAAGGGATGCACCAGCACGGCTATGGCCTGGAACTGGTATGGGACGAGAAGATGAGCGAAGGGAGGTATCACGACCTCTAAAAGTGTTGTTTGCTGTGTCGTGAGAATTGTCGTCGAGGGGCAGCGCCGTCGTTGTTCGGGGGGCGTGGGGCGTGTTCATGGCTCCGCGCTGTCGGGTCGTCGGGAGTCGCTTAGAACCAGATCTAGGTCTAGCGAATTGGAGAGGGGGAAGTTCGAATAACCGTCGTTTATTTATGTCGCAGAGCTGTTGAAAGAAAATTGACCGTTAGCCTATTGTTCTGTTGTCGAAGATGAACAAGGGAGAAATTTGATATGATCGAGTCGAGTATTCGGGGGTACAGGTGGGGTGACGAGTGTTGAGATTGAATGCGGTCGGTGGTCTAACATTTCTCGAAGCTGTAGAAACATACCTTGGCGCAAGGGGTCCTCTGAGAATGCGTCAAGGGAGAACGTGATAAAAGGAATGGTTTATGTCTTGGCGATGGTCGAGGGAGTGTTGATCGAGTCGGAGGAGCTTCAAGGGGTTGGCGAGGAGAGGAGAAGAGAAATCGGCCAAAGGCTCTTCTATAACGCGGGCATGAGAGGCAATTCGAATGTATTTGCGGATGTTGGATATATGGACAGTGTCGCTCCGAAGAGAGCGAACGAAAATGGAAGGGAGACAGGGAAAGGAAAAGAAGAAGAGGAGAAGGTCAAAGGAGAAAAAGGAAGCCAGAGGGAGTCAAGATCGACGTTGACAGCCAAGATTGTGGAAGGTTGATCGTGGGTCCAGAGAAAGGGCAGCAGCCAGACCTTCCTTCTTCTGCTGCTGTGAACAGAGGAAGGTGGAAGTGGGATGGGAAGGAGCAAGCAATGAAAACAGCAGGAGCAAAACCGACCGCAGTAGAGCGCTGTGCTGCAGTAGCGAGTTCAGTAGAGCAGAGGCAGAACAGCGACCTAAGTCCGCAAAAAGACCCAAAGCTAAAAGCCAAAGCCAAAGCAAAGACTAATAGAGCAAGGGCGTGACTGCCACTAGCTTCACCTAATTAAGTCGAGTAGGTACTAGTACAAGAGTCCAGAGATTGGGAAACCGGGGATCGGAGCGGGTCTTTCCTTCTCGTCACTGACTTTGACGAACTGTCTTGTCTTCTCTGACTCCTTCCGTCTGGGCGCTTGTCTCGTTGCTGTTTGGGTTTCTGTTTTGTTTTCTGATTGAATTTTTTTGCTTCCATCCGCAATGGAGGTGATTTGATCAATTCGTCCTCCACCTTTTAGGGCTTCGTCCTTGAATCCCCTCGGTATCTTCCAGCGACTGACCTTGTTCGTTACAGCGGTATCCGTACCGGAGTCCACTAATTGAAGTTTCGATGGCGGGTGATAAAAAGCGATGGGGCGCAAGTTCGATAGCCTACTTTCTAGTATCCGGTATCGTATCCCTGTAGCGCAGCCAGCCTTGAACACTTCCCAGCTGCTTGGCCAAGTCCAAAAGGGCGCTTTGTTATCTTTCGAGTCTGGGGAAAGAGGAGTGGAGGGGCTGTTGGCAGAACAGAGGTTGGGTTTGAGTTTGAGTTTGCGTTGAATCGAGTCGTGAACCTTGTTTAGGCACCGAGTCGCTAAAGTGATGCAATGATTTGATGGATGATGCGGAGAGCTACAGCTCTCTCTAAAATACTGGACTGTATGTGGCCGTGGCAACAGACGCGGTTTGGTCTCGTGTACAGTAGCAAATAGAAATAGTCAAGTCAATATTAGAGTATATGGTCACTTTATGGTATGTTGTTGGGGATGGCGTGGTGGAATATAGGTCACGTTGAGCTGTGCCCAGGTGTGCATGGGCTTTGTAATTTCCTTCAGGATGCCTGGGATAAGGATTGTTTCTCTGATGGAGCTCGCAGGAACTGAGCGTAGATAAGACAAGAGCTACCTACTGTAGAAACGAGGGAAGAAATAGCTTGGATCAGTGGTTAAGGAATGGATGATTCATGAATCAGGTGGACAGAGAAACAGGATATGTTGGTTGTCCATGATATTAACGTTGCGATAGGCACCATCCAATTGCAAGCCAAGCTCTGACTTTTTACTTGACGGTTACACTACCTAAATTAACAGTGAATCACCACCATACCAGCCTCGTTGTATCCGTACAAAGACAGAAAGCCAAAAACCCAACAAGGGATTGGTTGACTCGGTTGAGTCAGGACAGAGACAATATCCAAGACTACGGACACAAACATGGACATCTCATTTCTTTTCTTTTCAAGGTCTTTGATGAAGAGTATCTCGACTTTACAGGGGGCACAGCTGCAAAGTAACGTATGGCTGCCGCTGCTTCGTTACACTTGCATTGCATCGCCCCATAATTCTTCTATTGTCCTTGTCCATTTGTGGCATCCCGAAGCAAGTGAGCCAGGGATGTTTGTGATATCTACCTGGATACTGCACTGTACTCATTAAAGATTGAGAGAAAAAAAGACAGGCTTCACTTGTTTGGAACGGACTTGCATTTTATCTTACTTGCATTCTTTCTTGGCTGTATTGCCTAGAATGTCTGGGCTCTCACCAAGTATCACTCTAGGTAGACATAGCAACACAGGACTATCTCGATATTATGTACCTCTACTTCTATCGGTCCCTACCAATTTATTCATCACATTCAATTTCACACTTCTTCTTCTGCCCCTCCACTCTGTTTCTCACTCTCCACTTCAATCCCCGCTGCCACGCCTCTCACTGCCGCTGCCGCCGCTGCAGAGTCCACCCAAGGCGGCCACTAAGAGCCCTACAGTCGCCCACTCGCTCCATTCCTGCGCATTTCTGCGATCGTCCCTTGATTTGAGTGCAAACCGGTCCCCTTTGCCCCTTGTCTTGTTGACTCTGACATGACGTCGATATGCTTCATCACTCGTCACATGTTCCGCTGTCAAATCAGTCTGACAGCCAAATTCAAGGCTCTCCCCGGTCCTTCCGCTCCGGACCTCCGGCCTCACAACTGCCGTACCCTCCGGGCTCCTCGGCGGCCGATTTCTAACTCTCGAAAATGAATCTCGCTTACTGTTTCCCCCGCCTTTCAAGGTGGAATGCTCTTCGTTTCGCCAAGTTTCAAGTGCAACTCGATCAGCAAAGCCATCCATGTCACCTCCCAAAGCTTCAAAGACTGACTGATTTGACGGCTTATTGCATCATGAAAGCCGTGCCGTGCCGTAGCCGTGAATCCTGTACGAACGGACCACTCGCGTCACCGAGCGTGCATCCATCATTTTTCGATGGCCGATTTTCTTTCATGTCTTGAAACTTCGATGACCTTTGATCTCATCCTCTGTCTTGACCACATGGCCCGTTCACCGACTCTATTGGCTCCCGTCGTCACATCTTACAATCTGATTCAGGTACGACACAGTGTCATTGAGCCAAACCGTGCCTAATGCTGGAGCTCGAAGTGAACATGATCTCAGTCTGACTCTAGCGCTAGAAGCCATGCAAATACCTCACTATAGTAACTTGACTCTTGATGGATTTCCATGTACCAAGAATCCATTGATGCTATGTGGATTGGAGTCTACACGCCATTATACTTGCTGTAGATGTAATGCGTTGTTGTGTTTGGTATCTGGTTGCCCTTCAAATATGGCTAAACACAGGTTTGATCGGCGCTAAATGAAACATTCCAACGGCAAGCAAATTGACAAGCAGCGACACAAGGGAGCACAAAACAACAAACACCGGGATACTGGAAAATGGATGTCTAGATTTGCTGTTCTGGTACTGCCGAGAGGCAAGATACTCACTGTTCGGTTCCGAGAAGACATTCCAATCTGGTTCAGGGTAGGATGTATGACCAGTGTAACAACGCAACAAATCAATTTGAGAGTGTTGAAAATAAGGACTTGGAGTCAATCTGCACAGTGATTGATTTGAACAGGGAAACAGTGACGAAGCAACGCAAAGATGAACAAATCTAGGGCAATTGCTCATTCAATACCGTGAAAAATTACACGCGGGTCGAACGTAACTTACCTCCAGCGGTTCAACGGTTCACTCTAGTGAAAGTCAATGCAGCCGCCATGGAACATACAAACTGCACAGAAGACCAAAAAGAAGACATTGCTAGTCGTCAACAAGAGCAAAAGAGAAACTCCGGTACAGGGAATCGAACCCTGGGCTCCGCGGTACTGATCTCTCAGGTTATGAGAGCGCGAAATGTTAGCCACTACACCATACCGGATGACTTTTAGGCTGTTTGATGCTAAGGAGAGCTGCAATTTGCATCTCTGTAGTCTAGCTCGAGTCATTAAGAAAGACCTTGTAGGAGAGCGGGAATGTATCAATTCCGTGAAGGATCTATGCCAGGTTTGAGGGAGATGGTTATGCTGGATCCAAGAAAGAGAGGTCAATGTAAACCTTATTGCGTATAACCTTAAACAAGGCATGTTGTAGTATAAGGTTGTGAGAGTTCAATGGTCCCAACGGCTGAACGACCAATGATCCAACCATTGAATCGATATGTTCTCATTGCCTGACATACCTTATACAAAACAATTGTACAGCTTATGAAGACTAAAAATAGTCTTCTCACACTTCGTGGTTCACTCTTCAACCACCCCAATTATCCATCGTGAGCAAATCGTGATGACCATAACGATAGCCATAACGACGACCATAACGACAACCATAGCAGCAACCACGATACACTCACGCCCAACGGCCACTAATGCAAGGGCCTTATAATAATGCCCGATATGCTTATCGTGATACAGTCAAGCCATAAGCTGAGTGCAGTTCAAAAGTTCGTGGCCTCCAACATAAGGCCGATTCGACTGCCATCATTCTCAGACACCACCGGCGGTCGTAGTAACGGAACAAAGTGACTTGAACCCTATGATATCACTCATAGGTGTGCTATTAAAGATGCACTAGTGTAGATACACAGCCCCCTGGTAGTCAATCGTTCCCTCGAAAAATGATACCACTTTCGTCCAAACGCGATGTCAATGCATCCAACGAAAGCTTCTAGAATAACCCTGTCAAGACCCAAGGCATTTTCCCTTCTCTCCTTTCATTTCATCTCTCCGTCATTACACGTAGATCGTTCGTAAAAAGCATGATGATCCCAAAAGTTTGCCCAATATATTTACAAGAAACGCCGTCCCATATCAAGTACGCCCTAAGTCAACCTTATGCACAATCGTGCCCGGGACCAATCAAGATACCTGCTGACCATCCCAGCTGTAACTATCCATAGGGCTGACGGGCGCGGGAGACACATCCGGCAGATGACCCGTGCTTTCTATTGGACACGACGAAGATGCAAAGGTCCCCGACTCCCTGGCAAAGTCTGATAGGCGTGTGAGCCGCAGCTCATGCACCTGGGCTGCCTCATCTGTGTCTCCCTTCTTGCGCAGCGCGGACTCGAGATTGGCGAGGGAGCTGATCAGGATACGCTCGTCTCCTTTGCAGGCGGTGATAAGATTCGAAGCTTCTCGGAAGCACTCGATTGCTAAAGATAGGTCGCCCATTTGATAGCTGTAGTTGCCCAGTTGGACATTCATGCCGGCTTCTTGCTCTTCGTCTAGATCCCAATCTTTTAACGTTTGGAGATACTCCATGGCTTCTTCGATCTTGTTCTCGGCGGTCTTTGCGTTGCAGACTATGCCGGTCTGTAGGATGGCGAGTTCTCGGAGCCAAGGATGTCGTAAATGTGTGGCTTCTGCTCTGGCTCGATACGTCGTAGACACTTCGAGTGCCTCTGCTGTCTCATCATGGTAGACAAGACAGTCAATATGATCGCAGTACAATATTGTTGTAAGTGCATTTGCCGGCCCTATTCGTTCTTCGAAGAGAGGCACAAGCGTAGAGTATAGGCGTGTAGATAGTTCGTAATAGTCGGTAAAGCCTGGAGATCCAATGATCTCCCAAATCTGTGTCATTGGATGATTCTGACCCAAAGCCATGGGTATCAGCACAGTCAGGTGCTTCATGACGATCTGGAGAAGGTCATCCTTGTGGAATCGATGTAGAAACCACAGCAGAAAAGGTATTCTAGTGGCAAAGACGGGACTCTCAGAGGCAACTACCTCCTTGAGTAACTCAAAGGCTGGAGTGAGCATGGTTCTGACCGATACTTCGTCCTTCCTCATCATTGATCTGTTAAACAAGCCAAAGCTCGACACCACGCGTTCAAATAACTCGACGCTCCGATCACCAGTATTTGGACTGACGCAATCGCCGTTGTACTCGTATTTCCAGGTTCTGTTGGTAAAGCATGTGTCGAAATAGCTCGTAAAGAGTTCTAGAACCCGATCTATACAAGAAGTATCCTTCGGCGGTGGTGGTAAAGGACTGCTGGAAGCAGGTTCTGGCGTCCGACATTGAACCTCGAGAGTTGTCTGTATACTAGGCACAACGCCAGCTCGAAAACGAGCGACAAGCTGTGGATTCCGTCGAATATATCTGTTTATGTTATCAAGGTCGACCGGTTGTCCACGAATAGTAAACTCTGACGTCTTTCCCTGAGCCTCACGCTCCGTTCTCAAGATAAGAATAGCAAGGACCTCATCGCTCTTGAGTTTCTTATCCAGGCCCCACTTCCAGATCCTCGACTTGTACATTTTGACGCTGTGCAGGATATGTTAATTACCAGCTGAGACAGAGGGAGGGGGTGCTGTTACGCACGTCGCCGTGAAGCCATGCTCACGCTCAAGGACTTCCATGACCTCTTTGAGCGGTCGCTTTTCCTCCTGGTAGAGTCTTGTGATTATAGGACGCTTCTTTTCCCATACTGCACTGGGGATACGTCTTCCGGGGGCGCATCGCGGGAGGCTCAAGTCTGTGTCATCTGAGTCGCCTGGGGTGCGACGTCTGGCCGAGAAGACGCCCGAGGTAGCCATCATGACATTGCCTTTGCTGGTGAGTGATATCGTATGCTGACTTGTATATTGATGACGCGGCGATGAATGGATCGGGTTTATATCGTATCGTGGACAGAGGATAGGTATTGACAGACGATGATGAAAAGTATAAAAGACGTCACATTAAAGATGATGAGCAATTTGAACAAGAGCGGAACCAAAAGGATCCAAGGGCTAGTCTGCAATTTTGACTTCTCTGTAAGACGGAACCCTGCCTGTTCTGATCCTGCCCCCCTCCCGTGCTCTCCACTCTTCACAGCGCAGCACAGCATCGGATGAGGCAGCCTTAATTTAACACGCGCAGTCAACTTCAGCCCAGTAAGGCCGTTTCAACTTATTATACGTATGTAAGACGGAAGTCGTAGTAGAAGTGGAAAGGTCACGGCCGAAGGTGGGGTCCGTTTCTTGAATCACCCATGTCATGGATGGTCTGTCAATTATGCCTTGCGATGAAGCTAACTGGGAGATGGGTGCCTACTCGTGCTTATTTACCCGCTCAAGTAAAGACACGGCTCCAACTTAAATGAAGTTTTGATGAGTTTATTACTGCCTGATGGATAGTTGATACTAGATAGAGTAGTGATGTGACCAATGCAACATGACAAGCCAATGTGTTGTATCTCTCGTCGATCCATCGCATTGGCAATGGATCTTCTTTTTTCAGCCTTATAGAGATTAAGCGTCGGGTGCGCCCCATCAGTACCCGAACCCGACCCCTCTCCACTTCCAACGGCCGCTTGGGGGGCCTCACCCTCCATTCGCACTCCGGTACCGAGAGGTTCAGCCGCCGGCCGAGTCAAGTTTAACCCAGGATGGTCTCTAGCCTTACTCGTTACAGTACAAGCAGCATAATCAGGGTCCAACGGACAAGAGGACGCCCAAAGTGTTCGTTGCCAATTGGATTCGTTCTTCAAGTAAAAGTTGAATACTAAACTCACCAGCAAGGATGCTTCTAATGGATAACAGCAAGTTCACTTAAACAAATCGCAAAGTTGTAACTCACAATACTAATAAGAATACTCTTATTTTCCTTTTGCGCCAACGCGCAGCTCTACCAAATTCTGTCCTTTAGCCCAAACACGTTCAAAAACCTGTCATCTCAAATCATGATCCAGAATTATTCTAGAGTCACTTCTTCGTCTTCTTTCTTTTGACCTTGCCGCGTTTGGGGTTGAACCTGCACCAATCTCTCTCATGGGATTTTCGATTATCCTCAGTCTTGGGCGCCTTCGGGCATCCAAGATGAGCATACCGGCAGGGTAATCCTGGTATATCCTTATTCGGGCATGCCGTTTTCTCGTGCTTGTTGCGGTTTGACACAGTGGTAAAAGGCTTTTCACATTCCCTGCATTTGTATGGCGAGCGTGGTGGTTCTTCTATTAGCTCAGTTTTGCTCGGTGTTGGGTGAGCGTCTTTGCATTGAGGAGTCCCAGGTGGTAGCACATATTCAACGTTTTCCGTTAGGGGTGTGGAAAACGCTGAAGGAGTGGGAAACGCTGAAGGGGCGATCGAGCCATCTGCATCGTATGTGAAGCTATTGATCATATTGCCGACACTGAACCCTGTTGCCGGGCCATTGTCGTTGAAAGAGAGTAAGAAGGGACTCTGTATCATTTGATCCTGAGCATCTGTAAGATGGCCGAATGTGTTTTCGAAATCTGAGACCGTTACTGGCAACGGGCGATTGTAGTCTTGGCTTGAAGGGGGCGTCTCTAGACTCGATTGACCCGGAGTCTCTGTAGTCTGACGGGAGATAGCTTCGAAATTGAAGTTCATCGTCATCCTCGAGCGCTTACTGTCCTGGGGAACGGGGGTTAAACTCGTTTGACCCGGAGTTTCTGTTGCATGACTGGAGATATCTTCAAAATTGAAGTCTATTTCCAGCCTCCGGCGTTTAACTTCCCGAGGGATTGGAGTCAAACTCATTGGATCTAGAGTCTTCGTAGGCTGACCGAAGGATTTCTCGAAATCAGAGTCCTCTGCCAGCAACGGGCTATTGTCACCCCAGGATGGAGGTATTGGAATCGAACTCAAATGACCAAGAGCTTCTGTAGGCTGGTCAATAGACTTGTGCGATGTATGGTCATCTGTCAACAATTAGTCGGAGCAGCGTAGCGTATATTTGGAGAACAATACCTGGAGTGGCTGGAGGCCATGGAGTCGCCGGAACCTCGAAAGAACTTTCCATACCAATCCCAGAATCGAAGGAACCGAGGTCCTTACCTTCGAGGCTGGGATTAGTTAAAAGCTGAGATATCTCTGGTGATTGAGGGAAAGGGCCAGGGCTGTCCAACGTCATCTGACCTTGAGACAAGTCCTGGAGCCCATTGCTGATGCCAGATACATTGCTATTCCCATAGGGTGATGGAGTGATGGTTATAGAAGGCGCCAATCCTCCCATAATCTGTGATTGAGGGGCTTTCGGCCCCGGATATCTAGCGCTCTTGTGCGCAAAAGTAGATGTATTCTCTTCTGTCAGGTCTGCCATGACGTCTAGCATGCGATCGAATCCCGTCTCTTTTGCGAATTCGAAAGCTTGGGGTAGCATGGAATAGTACACAGGCGCTTCTCGTAGCAAAAGTCGGATCACGTCCACTTTTTGCCATCGGACCGCGGCTAGGAGAGGTGTAAAGAGACGGTCTGAGTAGTTGACAGCGCCTCTGATGTACCCTTCAAAGTTCTTGTGTTTGTTTTGAATCAGGTACTGAACAGTAGGGCAGTGGCCGAGTTTGATGGCCATGTATAGGGGATCGTATGTGATGTCGGAAGGATCACGGCGTCGGGCATTTCTTTCCAATAACCGCGAGCGTTCGATAACGTTCAGCATGTACTCATAGGCGTCCCAGAAACGGTTTTGGAGAATGTCATAGAGGAGTTCCTCGTCGTAAAAGATGCGGGTGTTCTTTGACCGCAGAAGAGGTTCGCAAAAGCCGCGAAGTAGATCCTCTCTACCCATTCGAGCAAATGTCTCGATCTGGGTATTCTGGACCCTCTCGTACTCATCCTCCATCTCTTGAGTAAACGCTCCGAGTTCGAAGCATTCTTCAGGGATTTCCAACCCAAAGTCATTGTAGCGGGGTTGGATCTCTTGAAAAAGATCGGCAGAAATGATGTTTTGGCGGCGCAGGTGGTCAATGTCAAGGCCGTCGTAAAGAAATGACTCGAGCAAAATATCATTAACAAGCAGTCGTATCTCGTTGAATGTGTCGTCAAATCGTGTCTCGTGATTCGCTCGCTCGCGTAGAACGTCACAAAGTGCATCATAATGGTAGAGGACTTGTTCAATGTTGAGGGTAAGAGGCTCGGGGCCAACCGGGTTCAACGCAAGTTTCTCGCTGAAGAACCGTTTGAGGTCTCTACTTCCGAAGCCAATCGTGGTGACGCCTCTCGCATTATGCTTGACGATGGTGAAAGAAAAAAAGGGCAGTTTGAACTGTGGTTGGACCTCCACGAATCTGCCAGACCCGGCTGACACTAGGTTGTGAACAAGGCCACTGATCTGTTAGCAATGCGCATGGAACGAGATGCAGCATAGTATACTTTTCAAATATTTCAGTATATCCCATATATGGACCTTCATCTTCTGGGTATGGGGATAAGTCCGCTGCTGGAATCGGGCGATAAGACTGCTGCGCTGGGATGTCGATGGGATAAGTCATGGTGGTGGTACAATGGGCGGTCTCCCAGAGAACACGCCCAGGAGAGTTGAGGTTGACCAGCCAAGAAAGTAACAACCAGAGACGATGAAACAGAAGTGGTTGAAGGAGACAAGTGCGAAAATTGTAACTCGAATTAAAAAATGAAAGGAAACCCTACGGTAAGATTTTCATTTTCGTAAAACAAGTCACAGGGAGGCCCGTTGAGATCCAAAAGTTAGGAATCTGAGGAAGGTGGGGGCGTGGCTGCACTTGACCTCTCTGCTGCAAGTAATCCATCATGAGACTGACTTTTTAGTGGAAATAGACGACGGTTACAGAATGGCTTTAACAAACCGCCTATAAAGATGCAGTCGCCTTAGCGCACCAAAGTCTATTAAACTAAACAATTGACTCAAACCCCAAACTCACGCAGCCAGCAACTTGGACATTGCCTTTTGAGACCGCGACAGTACCAATCGATAGCCTGAGTAGCAGAAGATAATTGCTCTTTAGACCAAGTCTTCTTAATCTTGTCAATCCACCATCCTCGTCTCGTCGGTCGATACATGCTGCAGTCGACACACCAACTCCAAGCACGGCGTGGTCTCCCATTCGCATCTCGAGGTTGAAACCGTCTAAGTAGTTCCTCCATGTGCATACACGAACATCTATCTACAGATTTATCCATGCTCCAAGGCGCGCGGTGATGTTTGCGGTCAGGTATAGACAGACTGCACAGCCTCCCGATGCCGAGCATGCTCTTACAAGTCATGGCTAACACGGCCCTGTCCACCAGCGGGGCCTGGTCGAAGATCATGGTAAGGATCTCGGGAGGGAGTGCAAGGAGTAAAGATGAGCTTGAGCTGCACTCCATATTGAGCTGATTGTACGGATAGTGAGCACCCGGCCAGACAAGTTGCGCGGTATAAGAACTCACTGATGGCGGGGTTCTAAAGGGTACAGTACGAGAGCACTGCGTTGGCCTGGGCCTGTTTCTCAGCTGGACAGGCATGGCAAAAAAGCGACTACTGCAGCAATCTGACAGTATCTATCACAACATGCGCAAGATATCTCGTCCGCTTGAGGCACTTTCGAAAGATCAAGATGAGATGGATGGAACGTGTAAGTTGAGGTCATCGATCTTTATCTCTAGTGTGACTGGAACAAATGGTAGGCGCATGGAACGATCGGGTAATTGCTCATCCGTTCCAGAATATCAATCCAAGGAGAAGGGGCTCCTTAATCGAATTGATTCTACATATGGCCATTATGCACATCATTCTAGATATTGAATGTGCTCGTAATCTGGTACCATGGGTCAGGTTCTCGTCATCTAAGTGTTCAGTGGGCCTGAATGCTGGGGACTATCACCTGGGGAACAACCATCGCCATTCTATGAGATGTGATTGGCTCAAAGCCGCTAAATTGCTTCCATCCGCCCCGCGACGCCAGTCGCGTCTTTACGCGTCTCCCACTTTACGCCTACCACTGACCATTCCACTCCTTGTCCATAATTTCGTCTTCACATTGCACAGAAACTATAACGATACCAACAACGACATCATGTTGCGGCAAGACTTTAACCGAATTGACCCTAAACGGCGCAATGTCGTCGACCACCGCAAGAAGCAGTTTGCTACACCCACATACAAGGACCTCGATTACCCCCATCGTCTCAACTTTTATTCGGATCCTCCTACTGCAGACATCACCCTCGAACAGTTTGAACAATGGGCTATCGACAGACTTCGAGGTATGTAACGGGCTATCGCACACCGAAACGTATCTAATATCCTACAGTTCTCGCCGAACTCGAAGCATGCTCCTTTCGCAACAAGACGCCCGCCGAGACAGCAATCCACATGAAGCCCATCCTCAAGAAGCACCTGTTCCTCGAGGCCAACAGTTCCGGTTCCAAGAAGCTATTTGAGCAGCGCCAAAAAGACCACTACAGCCACTTTATTCTACGACTAGCCTTTTCGTCGACTGAGGACCTGCGCCGTCGATTCACGCGTGTTGAGACGATGCTCTTCCGTCTGCGACTCAACGAAGACGATCTTGCGGAGCGATCAGCTTTTGTCAAGACACTTGGTTTGGATTGGTGCGAAGATGTGACAGAGGAAGACAGGAGGGAATACGCTGCAGAGTTGGCTGCCTTTCACCGAAAGGGCGACAATGAGGACGACACTTGGTTCAAGGTGGACTGGATGCGAGTTCCTGACCTGATTGAGAGCCGAAGGGTGTTCCTCAAGGCTGGAATGGCATTTGTACCCGGTCGTGAACAGGCCGGCATGGTTATCTCGGAGTTCACTTCGCGCTTGGAAAGACAACTTGAGGTACGACAACCGACTGATGATGACAATCGACCTGGATACTAATCATATGTAGTTGACTGCCCGCGCTCTTCCCCGACTCGATGAGGACGACCGACTTACACCCATTCTCAACCATCTCTCCAAGAACTTCATCACCCCGGACGCTTCTTACATGTCAAGCACAGCCGCGGTGCCCGGTGCCGAAATCAGCGCCAACAACGTCGACAATCTATCGCAACATTTCCCAGCCTGCATGTCCCACCTCCACCGCTCGCTGCGTCGCGATAACCATCTCAAGCACTTTGGTCGACTACAATACTCACTCTTCCTCAAGGGTATCGGCCTGAATCTGGAAGAATGTTTAGTGTTCTGGAGAAAGAGCTTCAACAAGATGACAGACGATAAGTTCAACAAGGAGTACCGATACAATATTCGTCACGTATACGGTGATGTTGGAGGTGACTCCAACCGAAGAGGAGGTGGTTACAGTCCGTTCAGTTGCCAAAAGATCCTTACTGAGCATCCTCCTGGGCCCGGCGAGGCCCATGGATGCCCATACCGACACTTTAACATGGAGAACCTGTCAGCCCTCGTACAAGCGATGGGTGTAAATGATCGCTCCGTTGTTCAGGGTGTCAAGGAGGATAAGGATAAGCAAAAGTTCCACATGGCATGCAATCGGTAAGTCATTCCCTGCACTGCGTGAGGCTACATATACTAACAATGCCCAGCGTATTTGAACATATACACAAGAAAGAGATTAAGAAGGCCAAGGATGAGGGCGTCATGACACAAGCACAGCTCGAGACCATTGTCCATCCCAACGAATACTTCAAGCGCAGTTTCCTACTAAAGAACCTCGACAAGGAGACATCAGGAGACGTGCGAATGGAGGGTTGATAGCTTTGATGCTCTACCACCATTGGTTGCGGGAACATAGGACTCGGATATAAGACGCTTACACGTCTTCTGGGTATCAGAGAACTAGTCGCCGAGTTCTACGAGACGAAATACTTTACGCTTGATGCTGGTTTAGGCTAGCATTCGGGCTATTTTATTTTGGTGCTCCAAGCCCTCGGAGTACAACTGTTCTGCTACCCAGAAGTCGTCTATCGCATTGTAATTATGAATTGTAGGTATTGGGCTAGGAGTAAGGCGTTGGGATAAAGCCTTGGCATGGGCATGTATGTATGTACTGTACTGTATGAATGAAACCTCAGTATGTAATCGAGATGAAACGTATCTCGGAACAGTAAAACGGAAATGGAATATTCTTAGAAACACCGCAGAAGCTGACCGCCAGGTTGGCAAATGTGCAGCCCTATAACCACCGCAATTATACACAAAACGACCGTAATAAAGGGTCCTTGTTGTTGATCAACGACTTCTGCATCATCTCACATCTCAAATCGCACACGCCTCACGTTCTATTCCTTCTTGGTGCACCGTTTTGATGCAAACCCTGGGCTGTCAGATACCACAAAACGGGGGAAGGGAGGGGCGTGACGTCGCCGACCAGAACCGTTTTGTTGTTTTTTATAGACCGCCTTGTTTTGCGAACGCAACGCAACGTCGTGGTTTGTTTGGTCGTGGGACTGCACGATGAGGTCAGTGGGCGGGATGACGAAAGAGGCGTGGGGCCCCTTGTTTTTTTATTGCATGTACGCGCGTGAGAAGAAAAAATATGTGAGGGCATTCGCAGGGTCTCTTCGGGAAGCCTGCATGATGATGTGGTGTCGTGTCAGGGGGAGGGATTACGTGAAAGTGTTTCTTGTTGGTTTGTATACGCGATATTACTATTTTTGTTAGAGATGACAGGAAACAGAATTGTTCTTCTTTCTTTTCGAGATCTGAGGCTCAAACTGGAGAACCATATGTACGATGATCTCCCGTTTCCATCTCTCCACTAGGAAACCTCCTCGCGAACTCCATAAATTTCCAAGTCTGTGGTTCAACAATTCTTGACATGTCTCCTCCTCTTCTTTTCTTGTTGTATTATTCAGCCCTTTAGCATAATCTCCGGTGTGGTCCCTGCCGCACAAACCCGCTTTGACATATAAAGGGACAGAGAAAAAAAAACCCTTGACGCAGGAGAGAAAAAAACGTCATCCCTTGGGTGAAGGTAAGCTAAGTCTTTACGGGCGTTGGCGTGCGTTATGACATCTCGTTCTACCAATAGCTTCTCGTGAATGCGACCGTTTTTTCACAGGCCGGTTATTGTCTTATTGGCAGGTTTCGGGGGTGTGTAAGACTGACCGACCTCAAGCTGGGAAGGAAAAGACCTCAACTTGTTGGAGACTCAGAATTGAAGTGTGACGGTGATAATGACGGCAATAGCATCATCTTTCGGAAGCAATGGAACAGTAACCGGAAATTCGGCAGGTTATAGACGATGGGCTGTGAACGGACTCGAGCTTATTTCGACTGTTGCTCTCGTTCTCTCTCTCTTTATTCCCAATGCCGTGGTAGCCTGGGACGGGCCGGGCTCGGCATCTTGGTTATCGTATCTCACGAGATCCGGTGATAAGAAAGTCAGCCGGACGGACAAAGATACCGACCTTACATCGGGGACTCGGGTCTAAACCGGCGAGCTTAGAAATGCTAGGCTCCGCCCGTTAGCTACGGGTAGAAAGTGTTCCGTGCTGCTTGTCTTACAGCACGGTCTGTGTGTTTTATCGACAGGTCAAGTCTCTTTTTTTGCTGCTTCTTCTAAGACATGCAGTGACAGATAGGCTTTTTGGCCAACTCCCCGGCTTTTCCCACAAGGTAAGACAAGACAAGGGTTTATGTGTCTGTATCAGAATGTCGCCAAGCCAACGTAATCTCCAAAAAGACGACATTATAGCCTCATTTTGTTCTGTTTTACTTTTACACGCTGCAGCTCTTACTCGCAGAGATAGCGTTACAATGCGTGTCAGCATAGCAGTCGGACCTGAAAAGAGGTCGGAGGTCCGTCGAATTAAGACACAGACCCTGACTCGTAGCTTGGATAAGAAACACCCCGTTTGGCTGTAACCCCGCGGGCCGAAGAGATGCTGCTACTATTTCGAGCTTGGTTTGGTTTGGTTACGTTCTTCTCCCCCCGGGCTGTAACTTAAGCAAGGAACACAGCAGGCAGGGACAAAAAAACAGGCTTGGCACGGGGACTTGCCAAACTGTCACTATCGATTTGAAGTCTGACCGGCCTGAAGAGAGATACATACGATATCAGAGTTGGGATTGGAATTGACAGTCAAGTTAGTGTGCAGCTCGTGGTCTCGGGTTCTTCGAATTCCGGCATTGGTGCCCAGTCTGTCAAGCCACCGCCGCCATCTTTTACCTCTCTATCTTATATGTGACTGCCTGATGTCTAAATTACAGTACCGGCCGTGAACAGAGGGGCGTTTTCTTTTGCTCTCAAGTTCTAGACCTGCATCCTTTTAGCTGACAACCTTTGTGTTTGAAGGATAACGGACGGGACGGCATGCATTCGCATTGCATTCCGTTGAACTTTTGTTGCGTTGCGTTGCGTTGCGTTGCGGCAAGCAAGAGTCTAAATCTAGACTGGTCCGGTCCGAGCCCCTCCCCTCAACTGCCGCGAAAGGACTCAAACTTTGTTTCCTTGCAGGCGCGTTGCGCGCATATTGAAGGATGCTGATGAGGGGCTGGGTTTGAGGGGGAAGGATGGTACATTAGTCTCTCCATATTGCTGCTTTAGAGTGCCGTACTGGACTGGGCTTGCAAGCCGGGGTAGGTAACAAAGGGTCGAGAGCGTCGTGAGTTTTAAGAAGCAAAAACAAAAAGGTTACAATACACGGTGGTTGCATGGCTTGTACAAGCGTCTGTAACACAGTGGGACATTGAATTGAATTGACTTTTGGTGGTTGCTCTGAATGCAGCTATATGTTAGAGTTTCTCAACTATCATTGTCACTACCGGACGGGTATAGGCAGGTATTACGTAGAGCTTATGCAATAGTCACATTTCCAATCAACCCGACGACAAGCCCAAGTGCAAGTCTTGAATCTGCATGTGAGTTGTGCAACAAATAGCATCTTCTTGTCTTAGCCTTCCTATCCATGTCATGTCGTCGTAATCTTCCACGTATCTCCGAGACAATGAAAAGAGAGGCTGTCCTCAAATAAGTCTAGCTGGGTGGTTGTACACAATTCAAGTGGGGTTGGTCACTGGTGGGAATAGCCTCAAATGAGAGGGACGAACAAAATAAAAACCAAGGCGGAAGAAGGAAAATGAAGAAAAAAATTAATTGCAAGTACGGATACTGCGCGAAAGTCTCCACTGAGACAGAATGAAGCAAATAAACCGAAAAGATGTGGAGTTGTTGGTGAAGGAGAACCAAACCCTAACCGAGGGAAAATCTCCAGAGCTCCAGTTTCCATGCCAGGTTCAAGTGCCCGGGATAAAACCTGGAGAATCGAGACAGGAGTACAAGGGGGGAGGATTTTGAACAAAAACAGTAAAAGCAGAAAGGGGGAGGCGAAAAAGAAAAGAGGATATATCTAGAATAAGGATATTACCGTAAAAGTGAAATGAACTGATACGAGACATGTCTCCATTCCATTCAATTCTGTGATGGAGGTCCAGACTCAACATCGCGTTTAGCCCGGTACAAGGTCTTTACGAAAATGAATGCAAATGACATTTTTATCTGTCCATCTCCTCGGCTTGGCATGGAAATACCGTACGGTACGGTACTACAGTAGCAACGAGATGGGGTCTTCAGACGTCAGTGGCTGGTATGCGAGCCTCGGCGCGCCAATATCGTCAAATTCGACATTGCATTCTGCAGTCCAGTCTGGAATTTCGGTCTTATTGGGTCCCCAACCAGGGCACATTATTTATGGAACATTTCAACGTTTGAATCCCAAAAAAGAGCCAATAGTTACATCTGTGACCCTTGTCAGACATTCAACTAGCTATGCGAAGAGGCGGCTCGTGGGCGTAGCGCGGAGAGCGTGCGTTTTTGACGGACGGCCGATGCTTGATTGTAGCTTAGCTTGGGTTATGTTAGTGGTCACCTGTTGAAGCAGAAGTAACCAACGACATGCAATGCACAGACAAGAGACAGAGAGGAGATCATGATCTGATATGATGGATGAAAGAGATGATAAAAATTATCAAAGAATAAATAAAATAACTGCCCAATCGGCGTTTGCCAGGCACCAGGCCGTGGTCTCTGCGTGTACTCAATCCACGACTATACATACATACATATAGGTAATACAATACATAAAAAGAAGTCCAGCCTTATCTCTTCCAAAGCGCCCGCCTAATGCAAACAAAGGGTATCCCTAGGTATAATAAGAAATTATTTCCCATGCCCAAAGAAACTCCATAACATGATGACATGAAAGTCGTGACAGAAAAAAATAAAATAAAAAGTGGTGGTTGGTGTCATAAGAAGCGAACAAAAAGCCAAGCCTTGAATTGGTAGGCTGTGGATGTGCTTCTGTGTTGATCTGATCTGATATGATCCAATCTGGATCTGCCAATTGCCCGCTGGGAGGCAGTGCTGATCCCGTAGCTGACGGGGGTCCCGTTGTTGATCCCGGACATGCCGCACCCAATCAATCACTCGAATGCCCTGAGTCTTTTTGAGAAATAGCGACTCGCAGTGGTGAAAGTGAGGGGATCGTGACCGTTTATCGCGGGGATTTGACGTCTTTGTTGCCCAATTCCATATCGTCCAGTGTGCAAGTCGTGCATATATGTACAGCTGCGGTTAAGGCGATGCATGGGACTTTTGGGTCTCTTGCGTAGGGGGTGCTGCTCCTTCAAAAGTTGCTGTGTCCTTTCCATGGCGGAGGGAGGGGATGCTGATTTGATCTGATCCTATCCTTTGGGTCGCCCAAGAGATGGTGTTGTGCGAATGTTCGCTAGTTGTTGTTGATTTGTTTTCCCTCCACCAAGAAAGAAGAAGAAGAAAAAGCTGAAGTGGTAGTGTCGAAAGTCGTGTGTGATTTCTTCGAACTCGTTTTCAAGCTTGTTGTTGACTGATGTGAATCATTTATTTGTAGCCGACCATCTTTGCGCAACGTTCGCAGTAGTAGAGGTTGTGGGCGATGCGGACCATACCCATGGTGCTGACGTCGTCGGTGGAGGTGGCCTCTACGGAGCGAGCGCATCGCATGCAGCGAAGCACCTCGACCGAGGCGATGGGGAGAGCGATTGAGTCCATGCTGTATCTGTGGCCCGAGTCGGAAGAAGAAGACGATGATGATGAGCGAGTTGATGATGTTGAGCTGGTTGATCCAAAGTGGTGGCTTGAAGGTCTGGAAGACATGATGAGAGAGAGAAAGAAGTAGTAGTGTGGTGGGTAGTTGTGAGATATATGTAGTAGTAAAAAGAGATTTGTTCTTTCTTGGTTTAAAAGTAACAAGGGGAGGAGGAATATGGGAACAAGCAAGGAAGCTAAAGCCTTTTTTACTGTTTGTTTCAAGTGGATGGGGATGCGCTGGCGCTTTGTACTCTGAGTGCTGGTTTACTTCGCCCGGGCTCTTTTTTCAAGGGGGACGGTGCTCTGGTTAAGAAGGATTGCAGAGGTTGACCAGGGGTGTTCTTTGGGGCTAGGCTCTGAACTCTGGAGCCTTGAAAAAAAGAGACCTGGTCCGGGGGGGTGTGCGGTTGCTGGTATCCTGGTCTGGTCTGGTGGGGTGTATGTGGTAGAGAGAGTGGTGGTGTCTGTCGTTCAATACGGTACGGTACAGATAACGGTACGGTAGCACGGCAAGGTCAAGGTGGCTGATGGCTTAGTCTGGTCGGTTGCAGAAGAGAGCTGGAGCTGGGAGCTGGGAACTTCCGAGGTCTATGGGCCGGACAGTTCTAGAGCGTTGTCGTCGGGTCGTTGACTGTTTTTAATATCCGTTGAGCCGATGGAAATGTCTGGATGGTGCAGAGGTAGGTTCTGGATTGAAGCAGTAGAATTGGGGGCTAACACGACCTTCTTATCAAAATATATCTAGTGAAATCGAAAACTCATCGAAAACTGATTGATACTCAGTTCATACTACTGGTCATGCAACATCCACTAGGTAGTGAATGAGAAACAGGGCATCGCACGTCTCAGTTCAGTGTGTGTGTGCGATACAGTACGCTACGTAAGTTACATTAGTGCTTTGCTTCTCAGCAATGCTAGCACTAGATCGACGATGTGCCATTTTTTGGCACCACCACCGAGTGTGTGTCTGTCTGTCCCTTTGCTAGACGGCGTTTGTTGATAGAGTAAGGATCGGCGACATCTCAGCCAGGCAAGGGCCCAGGACATGCCAAGCACGCGAAACGGAACACACCGCACAAAAAAACAAAAACTGTCGTACTGTAGGCAGACAAGACGGCACGGCATATGCCAGTGCAGTTGAGTTGGTCACTATAAGACAGTGGTATCTGTAGGCGGGCGTTGAATGTCTCTGAGGGAATTGTCCAAGCAACCCGTCGTAACTTTCCATGGGCTTGGCAACACATCTGTACGTGCTGCAGCCTGCAGTTGCATTTGCAGCAGCTTCAATTCAAAACGGAGAGGGACTCTTCTAGGGGGTGTGAGAGTGTACTGGACTGGGCTCTGCTGGGCTGGGCAGGACTGGCCCGATGCAACGTCAGTCCTTTGGGCCAGGCGAAGCCCGTAAGACTCCATCTTGATCCCCAGTTTTGGGCCGTCTCTCCGTTACCCCCGTTCGATTGGGTTTTTTCCTGCTCGCTTCCGTTTTCTATCTCTCCGTTTATGCGATCAACCGGGGGTTTTGTTTACACACACACATTGTGCTGTGAGACAGTCCTTTGTGTGTTTTGGCTTGTGATTTTACGTAGCAAGCATCATATTGATGTTCTGGTGAGAGCATCATGCTGGCAGATACAGATAACATAACTGATAACTGAGAGGCTTCTGATACTGTGACTATGTTTATCCTATCCCCTGCAACGCCCGTGATCATGATGGCTGTTCCCAATTCGTCGTCAGGGAGGCTGGCTGAAGCCATCTGCCTGTCTCGGACATTGCGCTGTAATATCTGACGGGAGAAGCCTCTCTCTGCTGACGACGACGAACGGGGGGCACAGCGTACAAAGTTACAAATTACAGTACAGGTGTCACGTTGATAACAGTACAGTAATACGCTGCGGTACAAGCCAGCCAGCGCTGTAGTAACGAAAAAGCAAAACTTTATTCTTGTGTTTGTTGTCAACTGTGCTGTTGCCCAGGGCTCCCTCCCGAGGCGGGCGTTTAACGGGGAGATCCCTTGCTCTCCGAAGCTTTTTTCTTCTAGCCTGTACAAATTAGATTGCAGAATAAAGCAAAAGTCCGTGTAAAAAGACCCTGTATCACTGCACTGTCGTTTCCCGTGGCTTGAGCCAATTTGATGAGTTGTCCTGTGTGTTGCTCTAGCAAAGTGAGTCAAACTCTACGGAGTCCGGGGACTGTCAATTAGGAGCCCGTCGTCCGCCTCACGCTTTATTGCTTGTAAGTTGGGATTCACCGTTAAAACAAACCCCGGAATCAGATCAGCCAGCTCAGCCCAGCCAGGTTCATGGGCACAGGGGGTCAAAGGTCAAACGTTAATCGGATTTTACGGTACGGTACTAGCACACTAAACCTGAGCGGGCTGCTTATACGCGCCCGTAAAAACAGGTGCCTGATTGTAGTATCAAAAGTGCATGAGTCTTTGTAAGAGCGAGAGCGAGGGAATGGACTTTTCGGCTTTTACGGCATGGGACTTTAGATCCATCCCATCCCATCCCATCCCATGATTGATAATGGCGCGCGCCGAGAAGCCGCGCAACAAATTACTCTGTTGAGAATTGATTCCATTATGAGCCATCTTATCTGTCACATTTTGGAAACAAAGAAAGAAAAGGCGTTCGCGTCTGGCGGTGGTAGCGGCAGGCAAAAGAAACAAAACAATGGTGCATCTGCAGTCTGCACGAGTTGATTGATTAATTAATTAATTAATCCTCTGTACATAAGAAAAAAAAGAGCGGATCCGTTGATGCGGAGTTTTGAGCCTCAAGCGGGTTTCACGCATATGGCGCCAACAGAAGCAGCTTCAACCAACGGACCAACATTGAAGATTCTCAGCTTTCTGGCGGTGATAGATGCCAAGAACTGTAAATTGAGCAAATTTGCTCGTATGGGAACTCGCTTCAAGCGCCATTGGACAATTGTCACTTACAAGCCTCAATGCCAATGCTACGCCATCAAGAACAACAAACCCCCATATCCCAGCATGTCCGTGGTGAAAGGAGGCTGAGCAAGTCGATCCAAAAACATCCACAGTGATTACTACCACGTTCTAGACGAAGCTGAGCCTGACACTAGAATACCCGACAATTCGGATCATTTTTTTGTTCTTTGCAGATACATAATTGCGACGCTGGTCTTACGCCTGTGCTGTGCAGGATCCCCAATATTATCTGGATGAATTGCCCATTATTCAACGAACAATGGAAGAGAACAGAGAACATATGGACCCTTAATTTTTTGAAAGGTCTGACCGACGAACATGAGCGAAGACCCTGTCCCTGCATTGATGAGCCTGAACCGTTGGATTGGGCTCTGAGCGACAAGAGCTAGAGACTACTAGCGTCAAGGACGGAAATAGAGCAGAAGCAATGGCTTGTTACAAATGTAAAATGTTACAAAGAGTTATACAGACCGCAAACAAAAACAAACGGTCAAGAATTTTCTCGCATGGATTCTCTTTGTTGTCTGTTTCATTGTATGGGACACGTTGAGGAAGTATTGAATTGCTGGCTTCGGTGTCACTGTCTTCTCTGCCGCTGTACAGGGTGCCCTGTCCCGTGAGTCACAACCGCTGAGAGACCTACCTAGAGACTCTGACATGTGGTAAGACCAGACAGACTTCAGTATAAGCATACCCCTTAACGGAGAGTCACTAAACGGAGTTACTAAAACGGAAAACCCTCTGGACATTCCGTTCCGGCGTTTTGAAAGTTGACAGCGAAACGGGGCTAGTTCAATCGGGGACTCCTTTGATGACACACCCAATTTCCGATCTTCAGGGCCCAAAGACAAGAGTCTTGGTCGCACCACAAGCTTAGGGATCGGGAGTTGATCAGAGAAAAAAGGAACAAGCTTCCTTTGAAGTCCAGTCTCATGATCAATTGGCCATTAGGGGAGCTGCTCCGGATCTACTCCGTCAATATGGAGAAATCTGGTCGATTCGATCCGTTAGTATCTTGACTTTCAACTTCTATCACTGTGCTGTAATGTTGTATGATGTTTTTGTTTGGATATCGCATCATGCTGAACGCGTGGCCCTGGGACAACACCTCTATTCTCACCTGCATGGCTCGGCATACCGTGGCCTCTTTCTTACTCCTGACAGCTGAGACGTGCAAAAGCAAGACAAGACAATAAAAGCTATGGTATAAAGTTTAGAGCATCGCATGGGTATAGCCCTGTCGGTGCAGGGCAGAGCACGAGTATCTCGATGTCGTTCACGGGACGGAGTTTACGGATTGGTCCTCAAACGAAACAAGTGCTTTGCCAAGACCATTAAAAGGGTGTCAAAGCTATCACGACCCGGCCGAGTCGTCCGTTAGGCTGTGTTTCTCGCTCGGTACAGTAGCATCCGGCATTGCATTTGACAAGACACGGCATGAGATGAGGTTAGAAATGGCGTCGGCATCGGAGCATAGGTATCGGCATCGCGAAAAGCTTCGGGGTGGATGGTTTGATTATGATTTCGTTTATTGAGGGGGAGCCGCGCCATGAAACCCGGAGCAACTCCGTTTCTGTTCTATCTAGGGTAGATCATACTCTACAATGTCTTGATACAGTACGGATGCTTGCTCCTTCTCGTACAAACCCTGCAGCTCATCATGATCCCTCAAAAGTCAAATGTTGATCGATTGACATGGCATGATAGGCAGAACAGGGATGAGCTCTCCTTTCGATCGTAAGAGCTTATCGTCGTCCGGTGAGTGAGTCTACGCATCGACAACGACGGGTCTCTACATCATATTATAAATGCAGCTGTCAATCAAAACATTGCAAACCGTTGAACAATGATGCAACACTGCAAGCTAACGGATGTCTATCCGTTCCGTGACTCATTTACTGTCAAGCACTTGACGTCGATAGTTACGCAGCTCCCACGTGGAAATTTGGAACTCTTCGATGGCCAGAACCTGTCTTTGACAAAGGATCAGCCAGTGATGAACTCTAGAACATGATCGGCGGATGTCCGTGACGGGAAGCGCTTATCATATATCCGTAACCATAAACTCATAGTGTCGATTGACGGACCTCCGCGTCTATCATTGTCGATTGTCTATCAATCAAGATAAAATTCGCCTCTCAGACGGACACGATGTTACCGATGCGCAGGATTAACATGTGGGGTTTTACGTTCACATCTCATCGAAACACAAAACATGACATTAGTCAGGTTCAAAGAAAGAGAGATTGGCGATCACTGGGTGTGGGATTGTAAAAAGGGAAAAGACAACACATTCGTGGGATTTTTGTTCCTTTACTCGTCAGCCTGTTTGATCTCCGTTACGGCAGAATTAAGCATCGAGATGGGATGCAAGTTTTAATTAGAAGCTAGGTATGTTGTGCTGTAGATTAATTAGTGATCAATCTCACTACATCGAGATGCGACGGAGGGTTTTTTATTTTAATCAACTACAGACGACACCAAGTTTCTCCGTTCATGCCTTGTGAAACCGTTTTAAACTGGGACTGAGAGTTAGTCAAGGGGTAAAAAAGGGAGAGAAACACACAGCAGAGATGGAGGTTCAGACTAAAAGACATAAAACGGCCGCCAATTGATAGCTGTGACTGATTGACAATGACATTGGGGGATTAACATGAGATGGGATGGGAGATGGATGCGACAATCCACAATTACCCATGGGATGGATGGAAAAATACCATGTGCACACCCACGTCTGTACATCAATATCATACCGTATTGTACTGTCTAGACTATAGCCGTTACATACCGTATTTAAGTCTCTCATCTCTATCACGACGAAAAGAATGGATATTCATCAAAATCAAACTACTGTGGCTAAAAAAGACCCTTTGCCCTCTTGTCGCAGATCGATCTGGAACACCTTTTCTCATAGCCTGGCCCTTCAAGTCAAGTGATGGGAGCCACATCGAGATGAACGCCACCCGGCCGAGATCCTCCCCCCAACCTTCGATTGCCGTCCGTTATGTCTCTGCGCCGGAAGAGCCCCTGTTGGACCAATTAAATATCGCCACTGGCTGACGGTCCAGGTTTAAACTGTACTGTATCGAGATGCCAATGCCAATGGTCAATCCCTCAAATTCTCGATGATCCACATGGTCGAAAAGATTCAAGATGGCCATTGCTTGACGGTACGCGTACTGGAAAACCTCATCAGTCATGTAAGGGATCGAGACACAGTCTATTCTCATCGGAGGATTTTCCCACTAATTGTCAATCTTCGCGCCGCGGCATTCTTACTTCCACCATGGCGTTTTCTTGCAGTAACGTTATTCACTTGCTAGTCTCCCCGGACGGAAACGACGGCTTGGACCTTTTATTAATTCTTCTATTTTCTTTGTCAGACGACCACCACTCTTTTGCTTGGCAATCCCAATCCCGTTATGTTCTTACTGTGCTGAGTCTAATGCTTACTGATCTTTTCCCTTCCCTTTCATTTCCGCCCTGGTGAGGAACCAAAGCCGCAGAGGCGGAGTTCTAGACCGTCCTCCTCTTGGCAGGGTCCCTTATTTTTTAATTTTTAGGGGAGAGGGGGTGGACACTTTGATCGACCCGCTTGGACATCTAGATGAGACGAGCAGACGTGTGTTTTGCATACGATGGATGAGGTGCTTCGCTTTCGTGTTACATACCGTCTACGTCTAATCTTTGCTGCTTACGACAATTAATTACCGAGCACGAGCACGAAACAGATGTTGCATTGCAGTATGAGGGAAATTAATCACTAGATAAGACTCAACTCAAACCACTCGGGGCTTCCATCGTGAGACGTAGAAACCTTCCAGAACATACCGAGTTTATGCGCTCGGATCTCAATTTGGACATAACATCTTGCGCGAAACAGGGTCCGGTGATCTCAGGGCTGAAGCTGGCCTGAAGGGAGAAGAACATTTATGGAGCGAGTAAGCTTTTTGTTTACTTGTAAATTAAGGGTCCTTTCATCCTCCTTTTCAGCCTCCTTCCCACTAATTTAGTTCGTAAGGGGTCCTTTTGAAGAGCTTTGTCAGACCTGGAATGTAAGCTGTCTATTCATAGCTAGTAAAGAAGAACATGTACTGTATTACAGAGCACTAAAAAGCTTCCTCTTTCAAGGGTCCAATGGTCAAAGCTCGGCCAAATTGGATCTGTTCTGTTTCTGTCCAACGTCCGTGTCTTGTTTGGGTTGCTGCTTGATGCATTGTAACTGAGCACTATGCACCTGATTCCTTTTGATTCGGGTGCATTCTGAGACAAGGACATGCCTCAAGACACGATATCTCTCTCTTTGAGTAAGCGGGCTTATCCTCGCGTGATGAATGTCCCTCAGACACTTGATCAGTTATTCCATCAGTGACTTCCCTCAGATCATGGCAGCCCCCGGTAATGCCGGTACGTAGAATATGCTTGGCGCACCTGAGTTTCATTTTCCGCGTACCTGAGCACAGGCTTCCGTACGACTTCATTCCCTTTCAAACCACGATACCTGCCTGGACTCTTGTGCAGGATCAACCAGACTCCTGTCGCCGGCCCAATACGCCTCCGGAAAAAGATCGTTGTCAATAGCTTGAGACATGATACAACGTTACTCAAATTAAGGCCCTGCCGAATCCCGGCTGTTCCTGGCTAATTCGAGAGACTATCGCCATAACGCCAACGTGCTATACCTATTTCCCGTGAGGCCTTCTCCGTTTTTGCCTTGGCCACCCAATGACAATGAGCAGACCACACGGAAACTTCCATGCCAGACCTCATTGGCGTGTTACTGTCCCTTGTAGGAAACTGCTCGGAAATACCCATGATCACCACGACACAACGGTCTAGACCGCGCGGAGCCAAGAGCTGTTGTGGCTCAGGGCACGAGGACACGCAAACCCACGGTCTAGAACGGGCTGTGGCGCTGGTTCGGATGTTGCGGGAAGTGCCATCAACGGTGTTCTGTCTAAACTCAATTTAACTGTTCAACTTTATTTGACTCAGAGCGGGCCGTTTGTGAAGCCCGCCTGTACATACGCGCAAGGGGAGGAGGGTGAGATTGAGCATGAGGGAGGCTTTGTTCGAGGTTGGGTTAGGTTGCGTTGTTTGTAATTTGGCAGTCACACGAGTTAGGCCTGGGCTTGGCTTGGCTGGGCACTGTTTCTACCCCGAATGATGTTCTGCCTAGGTGATTGGGGCTGTAGCGAATGTAAATGACTGATTGTTGCGTTGAGGATAGGCCTTGTGACCTAAAATCGTCTAGGGTATGTGTTTCGAAGCTGTTGTGGCTGGGGTGATTGGTTGTGATGGGTGATGTTGTCTTTTGCACGCCCTTGAACCGTTTGTTACGATGCTCAATCTGGGTTGTTTGGTTGCAGTGACTCTCGGTGACAGTTGGGCTGTAATTTGAATCAGTTATCGTGAGGGTAAGCGCTTGGTGTTTGTTCGTCCGAAGCTTAGGAGCATGCAACAGGCAAGCTCTTGGCAAACCTCCTTCGGTGATGAAACACAACTGGACGGCACAATCTGATTGGATTTATGAGTAGAGCTGCAACAGCAGATTCAACATGTCCATCCATTACAGGCGCTTATACCATACAGCAAACTGGCTGTCATTGTAGTTTGAGGGTTGGGTGTTGATGCTGTCTGATCTGTACTTGACTCTCGACTACCCTACACATTCCCAAACAGTGAACTCCCCACATCTTCAGTGCATTACAAACAAGACAATCTGCTTGTCCTTTTGCAAGATGTACCACATTATCAGCTTGTTAATTCTCGAAGTGATTTTGGCAGTGAATCTCCTATCGCTTAAATAGTCGCCACAGCGCTTGTGAAAGTCTCTTACTGGTCGGCCTCCCGCAGCTGGCGGATGACGTGTAAAGTGGAGGTATTCACTCCATCTCACTTCAACACCGACATTCATACATACAACATCAACACAAACAAAATGGCCAAAGAGTTCGAGCTGATAGACAACGTGCTATCCATCGCATCAACCATGGACGGAGCAGCCACCCCAACCCATTCAACCCTGACCGAAACACTCTCAGATCACATCGAGTCAGTCCCCTACCCCGGCGCTGACTTTATCATCCGTCTCCGCGACACCAACAAATACATCACCCTCGTCGGCGGTAATCTCGAACTTACCGAGGGTCTGAATCCCAAGGGTGGTTATCACTGGGAATGTATTGAAAAGGATAGATGGCTGGGTTTCCGCAACTGTGTGTCTGGGACTATCATTGGGCATAACGATCGGAAGAAATTCCATGCTCAGGCAAGCAAGCATCAGTCTTATGAGTTCTTTACGCTGCGACCGAGTCCCCAGGGTGGTTATGAGCTTTTGACCAAGCACAATTATGAGTTGTGGAGTATGGCTGTTGGGGAGGATGGGAAGACGCTGGTTGAGATCAAGGAACAAGGTGCTCTGTGGGACTTTTTGAAAGTTTGATGATCTTGTTTGGGTTGGATCGTTCGGCCATGCCATTCTTCTGTATTTGAGGGATATTGCCATGGTAGCTGTATGACTTGAGGCTTGCGTTTCGTCATGCTATGGGATTTGCAGCTGTCAGCACACGGGCGTAAGAGAAATGCCCAATAGGTATTTTGAGACAAATACGAGACTACCATCGAGACCTTTCTTACTTGGGTTATCAAGACGTACTGAGAGATGATACATAGATGATAATATTAAGTGAAGTCTTGATTCCTGGTCTAGTACTGACTTGTGCAGTTGCACTCTCGCTGCTCTACACCGTCTCTGAAAAGACCAACTCTTCAGTAACAGCCATATGGCCAAGAAACCTAATCTCTTCCTGACATTACCTGAATTTCAGTCGCTAAAACCCTAAGAGATGAAGTAGTCTATCCACTTTATGTCAATTTAGACCAACATTAGGCTAGGCACTCTCTAATCGAAGCCTCCTGCATCCCAGCATATAACTCAAACTCCTTCTTAACAAGACATCCAAGGCTCTTCTCAAAAGAATCCTGATCAGCACCCACACCGTGACTCATGCCACCATCGTCTCCCAGGTTCGAATGGAAAATGCCAGCCGCACTAACAGGTAGAAAATCTTCATACGTGATAGGTTCGACCTTTACAGCTCCAGAGCTGACAAGAGCTTCAATATCGTTTCCTTCAACGCTGGAGATGGGCTTGTATGTAAAGTATGCCAGCTTCTCTTTTCGAAGAGTCTCCATATCATCGGGAAATCTTTCAAAGATCCTGGCTAGATGCTTCTCTTTTGACTCATTTCCCGCGCTTCCTCTCCACTCATTGATGAGATCGTCATATAACTGTCGTCCTTTAGGTGTCAAAGCCATTCCACGCTGTTCAATCTCTCCAAATCTTGCTTTATGGCTTCCTCCAGTTTCTTCGCCTTCTGAAAAGGCAATGGCTTCATCAATAGCTAAGAAACTCGTCTGGCGGAGTAAAATCGGACATGCTCGTGGTGGTGGTCCTTCAATGGCGTCTTTTGCTTGCAGTCCATATCGCAGCATACGAATCTGGGCGGTTTCGATATCTAGCACACGAGGTGTAAGATGGTTGATGTGAGGGCCCTTGAAGCAGACAACATCTGCGATGAGGGGATGTGCTTTTCGGAGGGCTTTGTAGGTTTTTAAGTCGACTGTTGAGGTCTTGTGCCAGCGGAATGTCTCTAAAGCTTCTTTTATGAATTCTTCTGCTGTGCTTTCTGAGAAAGATTCTTGTGATTCAAAGAGCTCGATTAACTCGATGCATCGAGATGTGAAGATCTGACGCTTGCTCAGAATCTCAGCAGCTTTTAATCGAAGATCCTCATCCTCAATAAGTTCCAATCTCAACAAGGAAGTAAACACCCGGAAGGGATTATAAGCGAGTGCTTCTTGCGTCAAAGGGCGAAAGCAGGTAGCATGCACCGGAAGACTGGCAACGGTGAGATCATAGTAGCCGACGGGGTGCATTCCCATGACTGAGAACAGACGTCGCATCATGGATAGTTCTTCAGGTGTTCCGAGCCTGATGGCACCGTGTCTCTCTACCTCAATGCGAGGTTCTATTTGCTGGTTGTTTTTGTGGTTGATGTCTGATACGAGCTTAAGGAGGGTGCCGTACTGAGGGACTTCGCGACGGTACATGCTCGATAAGGCAGACGCGAACATGGCCCTGATGGCGTCTGGGCTGACTGAGGTTGTTGCAGTCATGTTGACGATCTTACTAGTAGAATGTGATGATAATCTGAAAGAAAAAAGAAATAAAATAAAGCAAGTATTATTTGATATACTGGGCAGATGTCTTATCGCTCAACAAGATACGAGTATCTTATCCTTTATACCTATCTACGATGTCGGTATCTCTTGGTATCTGACGCCCTTTTCTATGTAATCCAACCCACTTACAAGGGCCACAGCGAATCAAGTTACACCATCTTGTAAATTAAGCGGAGATGGAATGATAGCGTTGACAGAAACAAGTCCGTTATCTGGGGATGTGGGACCAGAAACAAGGTCACGGGGCAGCCGGTCCCGACGATACGGGAAACAGAACCCGAGCGTCGGCAAAGGATTTATGAGACTCGGCAAGTGTTGTATAAAGCCGAGACTGGCCATCATGTTTAACTCATTGGTATCATATCTTCAAAATACATCTATAGCTCAAAACCCAAGTTGACGTGGATGGCCTTGGACTGCGTGTACGCATCTAGAGCGTACTGTCCCAGCTCACGACCAATACCCGATGACTTGTATCCTCCGAAGGGAATGCCAAAGTGGGAGTCTCCAGAGGAGTTAATCCAGACCATACCGGCCTGAAGCTTGCGAGCGACCTTGTGTGCTCGAGACACCTTTTCTGTGAAGAGAGCGGCGGCAAGACCATACGAGGTGTCGTTGGCCTTGCGGATGGCCTCCTCGTCAGTGGAGAACTTGGCGATGGAAACGACAGGACCGAAGATCTCTTCCTTCATGATCTTCATGTCTTCGGTGGTCTGTTCGGGTTAGTATGCTTGCTGTGCAATTGGGGTTTGGGCACTTACGTCGGCGAAGACAGTGGGCTGGAGGAAGTATCCCTTGTCGCCGTACTTGCTACCTCCGTAGAGAAGCTTAGCACCGGACTTGCGGCCCTCTTCGATGTAGGAGAGGACGCGCTCGTGTTGCGTCTTGGAGACCTGGGGGCCTTGGACGGTTGACTCGTCGAAGGGAGAGCCGAGCTTGTCGTTCTCTTTTGTGACTTCGACGAACTTCTCGAGGAACTTGTCGTAGATATCCTCGTGGACGTAAATTCTTGAGGTAGATGTGCAGACCTATTGACAAGATTAGTGACTGAATACAGGGAATATGGATGATGGATCTCACCTCTCCCTTGTTATCCATGATACCAAAGTGGCACCACTTAACAGCCTGCTCAAGCTCTGCATCGGCGAAGACAATAGAGGGACTCTTACCACCACACTCAAGCGTGATGTTCTTCAAGTTATTCGCAGCATCCTTCATAATAGCCCGACCAGTGTTAGTACTGCCAGTAAACGCAACCTTGTCAATGTCCATATGTCCAGCAATAGCCTTTCCAGTGGAAGGACCAAGACCAGGCAGAACATTAACGACACCAGCAGGAAGGCCAGCCTCCTTGATAAGGTTGCCAAAGTATAGCGCAGACAGAGGAGTCTGCTCGGCGGGCTTGAGGATGACCGTGTTACCGCAGGCCAGAGCGGGCGCGACCTTCCAGGCGAGCATCATGAAGGGGAAGTTCCAGGGGATGATCTGGCCGCAGACTCCGAGAGGTTCTTGGAGGACGTATGCGAGCTTGGCGGGGGAGGTTTCGATGGTCTTGCCGCTGATCTTGTCGGCGGCGCCGGCGTAGTAGCGGAAGACATTGTAGGACTCGTCGAGATCGCCAGCGAGACAAGCGCTGAAGGGCTAGAGACATAGTTAGTAAGGCAGTCAATTGAAGTCGAGTAAAGTTGCTTACCTTGCCGTTGTCGAAGGCGTCGATGGCGGCGATGAGCTCACGGTCACGATCAATAAGCTCAGCGAGTTTGTAAAGGAACGCGCCTCGCTCGACGGCTGCGATCTCGGACCACTCGCCCTCAAAAGCCTTGCGCGCAGCTTGAACAGCCTTGTCGACGTCTTCTTTTGAAGCGCCCTTGAGCTTGATGACTTCTTCTTCGGTGCTGATGTTTTATGAGTGTTTGTTCTGCAGTGAGCTCTGCGGGGGGTGGGGTGCTTACTGAGGGTTTGTTACGACAAACTCATCGCCTGTAGCTGCGACAAACTCGTTGTTGATGAAAAGACCAGTGGGTTGGTCATACTTCTTGCCATTGGGCAATGAGATTTGTGTAGTTGAAGCCATTGTAAAGATTATGTGAAGGGCAGAAGGTTAGAGAATTGGAGTGTAAGCAGTCTGACGAGTTGGGGGCATCATCTTTATATGAGTGCGACACTCCAGAAGCCGGGTTTCCTCGGCGCATCAAAATGAAGCAAACAATTAAACTCCAATCAATTACCAAAATTGTAAGCTTCTATCATGAGACCGCTATGAGTTACCATAAACGGTGTAAGTAGACGAAATGTTCAAGATTGGCAAGTTTCTCGGCCAGGGCATGAGGGGAACTTTGAACCCCACGATTGCGGGGGATATCGCGACCATTCTTGTTTGGGCAACTTTTTGGACCGCTACCAACCCATAGTTTCTATCAAAGCCACGCTTTGGCCTTATCTCATGCTTGATTGGGGAATGTTTCTGGGCAAATGTTTTGCGGGGAAGGTTATGAGTATCAGGTACCGTCTTTTCAGCTTGCTGGATTAGGAATGTTGGCTGACCACTCGGTGCCGTAGTCCAAACATGATGACACTGGGCTCATCTTTGGGTTCATGATAGCCAGAGCTTCATGATTGTTGGATGCGCCAAGATTCTAAAGGGTTATTGTGTGTGTCATGCTGTGCAGTACGTGCAGTACATAAGAGGCGAGGTTGCCTCTTATGAGTATCCATACTACCAACAAAGTCCACCAGTTCGTCAAAACATCTTATCTCTTCCGTAAGACCTCTCTTCCTCCATCCTAACAACACTCATCTAAACAAATCTCTAGTCCAAACCATCACAATGTCTCACCTCACATACTACAACTACGAAGGCGTCGGCAAGACCAACAACAAAGAATACTCCTACTCCCAAGCCGTCCGCATCGGCAACACCATCAAGTGCTCCGGCCAAGGCGGCTGGGACGACCAAGGCAACATCGACAAGGAAGATCTCAAAGGCCAAATTGACCTTGCTTTCAAGAACGTCGAGAAGAACCTCAAGGACGCTGGCGCAAGAGGCTGGGCTGATGTTCACTCTGTCAGGAGCTACCACATCTCGCTCTCTGGCTCTTTTGACTTGATGGTTGAGGCTTTCCGTAAGTGGATGCCTGATCATCAGCCTACGTGGACGTGTGTTGGTGTTACTGAGTTGGGTATTCCTGGTATGATTGTTGAGATTGAGGTGGAGGCCAATATTGCGCAATAAAGCGATTGATAGGATAATAAAGCGTTCTTTTGTTCCATGAATCTCAGCATACATTTTCCCTACTTTTACAATCTAATCTCTGGTGTGTCATGAGCCATGCTATGAATAAAGTCAGTTTCTGCCCTCATGTGATAGCATCTATTTAAATTTCGAGATTAGTTTCCAAAGGTATACCATGACGAAACAGCACGTTGATGAAATCATGTTTCTCATGGAGAACAAGTATACTGAGGCGCCTCACGGTCCTGTGTGATGACCAGAAGAATAAGCTCGAAGATCTTGAAGTAAGCGAAATTAACTTGCTGTAAGTCTCAACAGGATTCGAATGCAATACTGGTCTACATCTCAGGAGGAGATCCATAAGGCAACCTGCAAAGGAAAAGACGTCACTTGTGAGACCATAGATTCTGGACCTGATGCTAGTAAGGTTGCTGTCATATTGGTGAGAAGAAGAAGCCAAAGACACTCAGCTGACCGCCAAGAATATAAGAGGCGACATAACTCCTTGAAGCCATGTCAGGTAGTTTAGACTACTATTTAGGCGACTTTGCCTCAGCGTCCTATGTCTTAGAGGACAATCTCTTTTGCCTAGTAGTCTTTAGACGATTTCTCCAACCCTCTGCATCTTTATCCTGACTCCAAGGTCATCAGAGCTGCCCATCTCTTCCCTTACGCCCAGGGAATGTTTATGGATGATATCTTTGGCAAAGGTTCTACCGGCTGTTGAGAAAGTGAAAGGAATTTTGAGACAATGAAGGCATCAGATGGATAATGGAAGCTGGAAAGAACCACCTGAACCGGCGCGATCATCTAAATATCAATCGGAAGATACACTCGTCTCGGAAGGTGTGCAACCGTTTCAATAAGCACGAAAGTGAAACGGATAGTTCAGTTAGCCGGTCTAGGAATCACATCTCCACTGAGGCATATAAACTAGCAGTCAATATCATTTCAACCTTGCACAAAATTGCTTTTCAACTCAAGAGATCCGTCCATCCCCGAGGGTAGAAGCACACTACATATACATCTGAATTAATGTAGATCGTGGTTCAAATCAACCAAGTGGATTCCGAACGTATCAAATATTTCTCGGTCTCTCCCCCCAGACGATAGATAAGCATAATGTGAATGTCGTTTCCCGTCCTTCAAGATCTCGGTGGATACCTGAATGGAATCATTCTGAAAACACTAGCTCGAAAACCATCTAGCCGCGCACAGAGCCATCGCCAAAACATATTTATAGGTAGAAATATGGAAATCTATAATCCAGCCGCATCCGAGCTCGGAGATGTGATACGATCGTCGTCCAATATGCGTAGCTCAAATCCGAGGTCAGTCAGCCTTGGCGTTTGGAATCAGCTTTGGTGCATGAGGTTGCCAGAAAAGCTGGCAATCAAGAGTCTAAACGACGAAATTACTTAGCCACTTTATCGTGATGTAGACAAAGCGTTTAGTCTGATTTATTTTGGCGCGTCTAAGCTTTAGGGGACAATTCTTCTGTCACTCAGATGTTGGCGGCTGAAGAGGCTTGGCGCCCCCTCACCTAAATGGCCAAGATGGTGTTGAACGCTGAATGAACCTCTTTTTGGCATCTGGGCTTATTCAGCTCAGGCTTACTGTGTTGGACACGTCGCAATGATTGAAACTGTCTTGGATTAGAATCTGATGTATAAATAGGTATCTTCCCGTCTTCTTGAGTGTAAGAGTAAGCATCTTAACTCTATCACGACTTCAAACAAGCGACACACACCACAACACTACACCTAAGCATCATGGCCTTCACATACGTAACCCCCCCCTCTGAGTTCCTCCAATTCCTCACCAATGCAAACCACTACTCTCAAGCCGTCGACCTCGGCAATGGCTTCGTTAAAATCTCCGGCCAAGGTGGCTTCAACGATAAGGGCGAAATGCCATCCGAGGTGAAAGATGAAGTTGAACAGGCTGTGCAAAATGTTGAGCTCATGCTCAAGGCAGCGGGGCTGCGCGGATGGGAGGACGTTTACTATGTTCGACACTATCATCTTGATATTGATGTCACGTTGCCACTTGTGACGGAGGCCATGAAGAAACGAATTCCTGATAATCGACCGGGGTCTGTCGCCACTGGGGTTCCGAGATTGGCTTTGCCGAGTATGAGGTTTGAGATTGAGGTTGATGCTAAGAAGCATACTGCATGAGGTGTTCTGGGAGAAGGCAGCGTTTAGTGGAGGAAAGTGCAGGCTGGAAAATTCATGAGTCTATTAAATAATTATGAGGGTAGCGAGTGAGTCTATACCGAAGACTGTAGGTTAGATTTAAACAAATTAATGGTGAATTTTGACCACGACAAGGTTGGAATTGACAATTTCTTCAAAAATTGAAATCTTGACCCTTCAAATGCGACTTTCCCGCGTGCAAGACAAATCTATCAAGGAAAATGAACACTTGCAACAACACATCGAGAGTATCCATAAATGCAAAAAAGCTTTCACATATGGCTTGCCGGAGTATGAATAGGCTTTTGTAGAGAAACGCGACTTGAGACGACATATCAGAGCTAAGCAAGATCTTAATGTCCCACAAGAATCACTTTGAGCTTCCAGCAGAAGCTGGGATGGTGAATGCTATGGGTTCGGGATGAAAGCCTCAATCAGAAAATGACTGAAAGTTCTGTGTTCTTAAATCTTTAGGGACCCAGGAAGCAAGGGAAATCTGATTCTGTTATCAAGAGAGTTCGTCCTTCGTCTGGTGACTCTGTTAATACCCAGTCCTTATCGAGAGTGATGTTGATAGAGACAGTAATGTTGGCGATGTGACCTCGCAACATGAACCAGTCCAGACTCCTGATGAACCACACCTGATAACGCAATGACTAGAATAAGGGGCAAGGATCAGGAAGATTGGCTTGAAGAAGCGCCCACTACCACTGGCTTTGGAGAACCGAAACCCATAATCGGCGATCCAGTAAGCACAATGATATTGGTAAATCTACCAGACATCTTGTCATTAATGCAGACTACCAGCCTTTTGGCTAGGGGATTTTCACTCATCAGGATCAACTGAAGTCACTGAATTATTGCCAAGAATTAGTCATCCCCAGGATGCTGAACTCTAGTAGCTCTCATGAAAATACTCATTTCGCGAGATAAGTGGTATCTCCTGAGACGCACTCATGCTATGCAAAATTAGGGCAGTAACATCATGATAAATCCCACTCAACTCACTACAAATATGAGGAAGTCTTGGTTACGTACTGGTAGTAAAGGAGAACGTGGCTTCTGTGCCAGTCCTTCACATGTGAGCCTGTTTAAAGCTCTAAGGCGACGTTGATTTGGGAAAAGTAAGTGCTGACTCTACATCGGCTACTTCCCAAGAAACATGCAGGAAATGCCAAGGGAAAGCATGCCGCATTACCGAGACAGGTGTGATGCCCAGCCGGCAGAATAATCGATAGTGCTCGCGTGCATACGTTGGCACAGAGTGAACATGGCTCGGGGAAGGGTGGCGAGCGGGATATGGGAGTGTCAACGTGGGATGCTTGGCAGGAGACCAGGCTGGAATCAAATGAGAGTAGTGGGAAACCGACCTTTGGTCAGAAATCCTGGGATCGGATGGTGACATGTCTAGACCGAGAGGGTTATGCATACTCCCCGATACTACACAGACCCATGCAACCCGACAACAAGGATAGCTTAGATTTCGCCCTTAAGACGAAGAGGGAGGGAAGGGGCCTGGTGGCGTCTTTTAGCCATAACTTGGCGATGAGATTCGGAAATCATCGCTTTGTACCATGGATCGACTTCAAAGTGCAAACTCGTGATGAAATTGTCGCACATTCGCAAACACAATGGCAAATGGCACCACTGAAAACCAATAACGAAAGTGTCAGGTTAGCGGTGTCTCCCTGGTCTAGATGAACTAGGTCATAGTCCTTTTCTAACAGAGACCAACACTTCATGATACCAAGCATGGGTTCCCGGTGAAGGCGCTTTGAGGCGTTTTCTGACGTGGGGGCCAAGCCGGATGGCTTTCTGGATATTCACTCTCCCGAGCGGGATTGATAACGTTGTCTTGGCTGCATATTAACTTCTGGATCAAGACATCTGCCCAGTCTGGACCGTCGGTGCTCGTCCGAGGGTCCGCGGCTGGGATATGATATTAGCATCAGGTATAATGGGGTTATGTAGCCTTGTAAAGAGGAGACTGTCAGGGTAGTAACCTGGTTATCCGCGGGATGAAGAGGAGCGATGTCGGGCTGAGACAACACCTAACCAATACCTGTGATTCTATCGCGTAAAAGTCGTTGGAATTAAGAGCTCGGGGAGATGATCTGCTATCCGAGTACACTTTGGGGCGAGTAACGCGGTCATTCCTCGGTTCAGATTGGTGGATCATCCCCCTTTGTTTCTCGGTATAATTAGAGTAATGTTGAAACTTTGACGGGGGGCCAATATCAGGGATCGTTGGGTCAAATTGGCGTCGATTGCACCATGCGTGGCCGTGAATTGTGAACACAATCTTTCAGCTACAGTTTACCAGACCCGGAAGATCGGCATATTAGCCCCAAAGCTGTCACATTTGGCGTTCTGATTTAATTGAGTCTAGAATTGGCGAGTTCAGCCCTGACAAACTATCGACTGTCTCAGTATGAATGCATGGGAAGCTACAAGGGTGGGCAGTAGTCTCACGGGGAGCTGAAGCTATTGACGAATAGATGGATAGATGTGCCAACTCGCATGCCTGAAGGGGTCCATGTTGCCGAGAATCGGCTGTATGTAAGTCTAATCTCAACTCAAAGTTAAGTGCATGAACAGGGAAGTCAAGTTATTCAGGTATAGCGGCGTGGGATTCTGGACCATCGGCCAGGCCATAGGACGTGCACCGGAAACGCAATTGTAAACGAAAATGAGCATTAATGTGTCCATCGTGAGATTGAGTCTAATGTGTTCTTATTGGGTTTGAGGTCCCTTGAGGCTGGAGACGTTGATAAACGGTAGCGCATGTGGTCCAGGATGTTCTGAGGGGAAAGTGGGGCCGAAGTGGGAGGAACGGGGAGTTGGTAGATGGGTCTTGATGAGGCCATCATGATGAATTCATTGTCTGTTGCAGAGATTTAACAGGGAAGTACTTTGCCTTGATAACATGTTCTTTCAATTAATTAGATGTTATCGTGGTAGCCATCAGAAAAGGGATACCGTGTTTATTTGAGCTTTACTCGTATTGCGACCTCTGGATTTCCGTATGTCCAGTCCATTTCATCTCCCCGAGAAAAAAGAAGCATGCATGGAACAAAAGCTCCAGGGCGGCATCGGCAGTAAAAAAACTCTCAACTCCCCGAAGTCCCCTGTAGCAACTGAAGGATCTTGATCTGTGCCCTCACCCATTTTTAATACCAATCTGTCAGCAACGCTACACAATAAAAAAGAATTACAGCGTGTTCATTCGATTCATCTCCTCTTTCTACCATGTAATATGCGTTCATTGACCATTTCTAAGCCAATTGATGATCTCACTCCAGCATCAAAGCTCCGCGCCTTCACATCAAAGCTTTGCCTTCGCTAAGCCACAACGGGTATGGCGCTATCAGCCCGCAGAGCAATCCAAGGTTGCAATTGGCTTTAGATCGATGGCGCAATCGCAGTCGATATCGTCGTGAGTCGATCTAACAGGGATTTTCACTCTTTCCAAACCTTGAATCCCATAATCTGCAAACCTTTGCGCAACAGCCAGACGTTGTATTCTTGTCGCCCAAGTTCATGAAGTGACTCTCTCAATATTCAGTCAATTCTCTAGACTCCAGACCCTTATATACCCCGCAATAAAGAATCTTCATTCTTGCGGAGACGACACGAATGTTGGTGGAGACCTTTGGCGGAGCTGTTTTGGGATAGCGACAATGACATGCTCAGATCCTGGTCAGCACGCAATGGTTCTAATGGGGCCCGCGCAGGCACACCAGCTTCTGTAGCTGCAGCGCCAGCAGCTTTTGCCGCCGCCAAAACTCCAACTCCCCACGCTTTTTCGACCAGGGCAGCTTGACGCGGGAAGCAGAGCTCTGGGCGTGAGAAAGGACAATGACCGAGACATACGAGCAGCCCCGAGGAGACACATGAACTGGCCCATGCAGAATCTGGTACAGGACAGAACACACACTTTTTTGCTTTTGGAGGTGACCAGAGATTGGTGCGCGTTGATCCTGGTACGCCTGGTCATTAACGTGCTGTGATGGGTGTACCCATAGCACAACTCCCCGTCAGAAGATGCGATTGTCGCACCCAAGGGCTGAAGGGTACAGTAATCAATCAATGGCATGGCCTAGGATGGGATGGCATGGCAGACTGGGATGACCCACCTCGGCTTAACCAGGTAGATCACCGTTATTCAGTCGCCAGTCCAGTCCAGCTCACTCAGCAATTGACGTGACTTTATCCTCATTCGGGTCGCCCTTGAACGAAATCTTAATTTATACCCCATCTCTCTCGCCTTCTGCCTCTTGTTTCCTCGTCCCATCATCCCCTCAACTCGACTGGGAACTCAACCGGACTTTACGTCGCATCCGTTCTTCAATCCTTCCACAAAACCGGGTCGACAACGAACTCCCCATAAGATCGATTCGATCTGCTCGGTTTTTACCTCAACTTTACTCCGTACCAAGCATTGAGTCGTCATACCTCCCTCGACTACTTGCCCCAACTAGGAGAAAGTCCTGCTAGCGCTGCAGCATACCCCGACGCACCGAGCGACAGTCCGAACGACGGTCCGCTATCGCCTGCATTTCGCATTTCAAAGCCCGCCAAAATACCCCGTTTCCAGTGGCCGACCACTCTCTACGACTCAAATACCCACGTTGATCATCCTTTTTGATCTCCCCGTTCTTGCATACAGTCTTCCCAACTCCCCTTCTCCTCTTCATCCATTCTTATTTTATCTCTGTCTTCGTCTTCAATTTTTATTTCGAGCGTTGTCCTTTTTTCCTCCCACACAGTCACATACACCACAAACATGTCGCAACAACCCAAGAACTCGGCCAAGACGGCCTTGGAAAAGTTCATCGGCGCCGATCACACAGAACCTGAAGAGAGAGCGCCTTCAATTACGAATGCCGACCTATACATCGAGGAGGAGCCTACCGTTGGAGAGTTTCTCAGAGAAATCACTCCTTCTGTTCATCAAGTTGGCGAATACTTTTACAACCTGTTCCCTTTTCTATCATGGGTTGGCAAATACAATTGGATTTGGTTTCTTGGTGACATGGTTGCTGGTAAGTAACTCCCCGTGCCGTTACATGGGGTATCTGCTGACACACAACTCCCCGCAGGTATCACTGTTGGTGCTGTTGTGGTTCCCCAATCCATGGCATATGCCCAGCTGGCCCAGCTTCCCGTCGAATACGGTCTGTACTCATCATTTATGGGTGTCTTGATCTACTGGTTCTTTGCTACATCCAAGGATATCACCATTGGTCCCGTCGCTGTCATGTCTCAAGTCACGGGTAACATTGTTCTGCACGCTGCAGATGCAATCCCTGATGTTCCTGGTCATGTGGTCGCTTCTGCCCTGGCTGTTGTCGTCGGTGGTATCGTCACCTTCCTCGGTCTCGCTCGACTTGGCTGGCTCGTCGAGTTCATCCCTCTGCCTTCAATCTGCGCTTTCATGACCGGTTCCGCTGTCAACATTCTCGCTGGCCAAGTCCCCAAGCTCATGGGCATCAAGGGTGTCAACACACGTCAGCCCACCTACATGGTGATCATTGACACCCTCAAGAACCTGGGTGGTACCAAGCTCGACGCCGCCATTGGTCTCTCAACTCTGGTCATGCTCTACTCCATCCGCATTTTCTGTGGCACTATGGCCAAGAAGCAGCCTCATCGCGCCAAACTGTACTTCTTCATCTCCACCCTCCGAACCGCCTTTGTCATCCTGCTCTACGTTGGTATCAGTGCTGGAATTAACATCAAGCATCGCGACAACCCCCGCATCAGCATTGTCGGCGACGTTCCCAGTGGCTTCACTCATGCTGCTGTCCCCGAGATCAACGGTTCCATCATCAGCGCCTTCGCCTCCGAGTTGCCCGCTGCTGTCATCGTCGTCCTGATTGAGCATATCTCTATTTCCAAGTCCTTCGGCCGTGTTAACAACTACGTTATCGATCCTTCTCAGGAGCTCGTCGCCATCGGTGTTAGCAACCTTCTCGGTCCCTTCCTGGGTGCCTACCCCGCCACTGGATCATTCTCTCGTACCGCTATCAAGTCCAAGGCTGGTGTTCGCACTCCCTTCGCCGGTGTCATTACTGCCGTTGTCGTCCTGCTTGCTCTTTACGCCTTGACTTCCGTCTTCTTTTACATTCCCAATGCTGGTCTTGCTGGTGTCATCATCCATGCCGTCGGAGATGTCATTACTCCTCCCAAGGTCGTCTACCAATTCTGGCGCGTCTCTCCCATTGAGGTCATCATCTTCTTCGCCGGCGTCCTCGTCACCATATTCAGCTCTATCGAGAACGGTATCTACACCACAATCGCCATGTCCGCTGCTGTTGTTGTGTTCCGTCTCTTCAAGGCTCGCGGTCGCTTCCTCGGCGTCGTCCGCGTCCGAACCATGAAGGCCAACGTTAGCGACGGTACTGCTAGTCCCGGCTCAATTGATGAGGGTGAAAGTTCTCTTCGCGCTGGCTTCCTTCCTCTTGACCACGGCAACGGTGCCAACCCCAAGGTCGTCGTTCGCACTCCTTACCCCGGTGTCTTCATCTACCGATTCGCTGAAGGCTTCAACTACCCCAACGCTTCTCACTACCTCAACCAGCTTACCGAGACCATCTTTGCCGAATGCCGACGAACCAACCCTGCCCTCCTGGGCAAGCTTGGAGACCGACCTTGGAACGACCGCGAACCCCGTCACATCAAGCAAGTCGAGAACGATGAGCGACCCATTCTCAAGGCTATTATCCTCGACTTTTCCAGTGTCAACAACGTCGATGTTACATCTATCCAGGCCCTGATTGATGTCCGCAACCAACTCGACAAGTTCGCTGCCCCCGAGGTCGTCGACTGGCACTTTGCCAACATTGAGAACCGATGGACGAAGCGTGCTCTGGCTGCTGCTGGCTTTGGCTTCCGTACTCCCCGCGCCGGAAATGACTCCGCCGGTCACTGGAAGGCCATCTTCTCCATTGCCGACCTCGGTGGTGATGATAGCGCCGCTACTGCCGCCGCTATCGACGAGAAGGCCAAAAACACACCCATGCGCCAGGACATCGAAGCCGTGGAGGACTCCATCAACAGCGCATCATCCGAGAAGCTACCAAGAGACCCCACCAGCACCCGCCTCGTCGCTGTCGGTGGTCTCAACCGACCATACTTCCACCTCGATCTTCAAGAAGCTGTCGACGCGGCTGTGTCCGCCGCCGAGCTCAAGCAGCACTAAAAAGTGTTATGATATTTTAATATTTAGGCATTGGCGTTTTCTGGGAGTTCATTTTATGTCACATTTGTTTTGGAGAAGTTTATGATCGGCCAGCTGGGCGATACTCATGTCTATACCCGATTTAGTTTGATGGTTTACATTGGTGGATGGAGATTTAGGGCCCTGCTGTAGGCGGTGGCATATAAATGACAATGATGACTTTTACTTCAAATACTTTGCTCTTTATTCGTGATTGTGTACATGAAGGTCTGCAATGCTTCGCACGTCTCACCCATAGGAAGAACCGGCCGCTAAGAGCCTAAGAGACGAAATGATGTGGGAACCTTATGATATCTTAGAGTAGCTTTTAGGAAACCTTGTTTTTATTTAGCGCCCTAAGCCTTAGACGATGATCTTCCCCTTATTCCCCGATACCTAACGGATGTGAATCTGCTGCTGGCATGAGTAGATGGCTCCATTAATACAGATGGTTCACTAGAACTTGATGCTTGATACCAGTAGTGCCTTGGGTAGATACCAAGCCCAGCCGCGCCGCCCCTGTTCTTCTTCTTTTTGTTCTTAGCGCCCTCTGTCCTTCTTCTCGGCGCCTCTTCCCGTTTTTGTTCCTGTTCTCCTTCTTGCCCTTCTTGTTCTTCATTTTCCTGGCAACCCCGGAAGGGGTTGTTGGGGAAGGCGTTGGAGTTACACTTTCACCAAAACCCCATCCAAAGTTACCAAGAAGGCTAACTCGATGCCTATGCTGTCCAGGGTTGGCTCTAGTACTGAGTTGGTCGCTGATCCGGGAAGGACCACTCTCCTCCACGATGGTCATCATGCCGGCTAAAATGATTAGTCGTCGGGCCCAGAAGGGAGTAGAATCAGCTCACGACCATTTCGGCAGTCACACGAGAGGTGGTTGTACTTCCCACAATCACATTTCGGACGCTTGTTCTTCTGGCCTTATGTTTCGAGGCAGTCTCATTCGACGCAGGGAGAACCCCACCTGGTTTGAAGTTAGTAAACAGGTATTGATATGCAGTTTCGGATGAAAGATATGTGGCAGTGGGTGACGCGGGTGGGTAACAGAAGAATTGTCCTCTAAGGCTTAGGATATCAGAATAAAGCAGCCTAAATGCTAGTCTAATATAGCATAAAATAACTAAATTCATTTCGTCCCTTAGGCCTTCGGGGATGATTCTTCCGTTTGACGGAGAGGTCAAGTATTTGAGTCGATCGATACGTACCGCATAGATGGGAAGCTATGAACCACAAGTTAGCTTCTGAAAATAATCATAATATCGTGACATGTACTTACAGTTGAAGTCATGAAGGAAAGAAAAAAGAAATAAAGATGGTATGGTATTTTATCTACAAAGGTTAGCAGTTGAAAACAATTGTAGTATTGTGACACGCACTCCTAAACGCTGCCGCTATGCTTGAGCGTGTACTTTGGCTTGCATCGCAAGAGTATCATAGCTTTCCATGATCTCGCCAGCCTGTCAACATACGACTGCCAAAAGGAAGGGTCACTGTTACAAAGGTAACAGTGACTTCGGGCTATCAGGCATTGTCGAAGCAAAAGGAAGATCGCGAAATTGGTTGGCAGGGATGAGAAGGAAGAGATTTTCCTTGAGGAAGGAAAGTCGAGAAAAGAGAGAGGGAGAAGAAGAGAAGGAGAAAGAGGGGCTCAGCGCGAAGAGGTGCGCGCAGGTGGCGGTTCGCAGCTGCCAGTTGGTGACGGCTGGCAGGCAGTGACAAATAGGCAGGTATCTTTGCCCTTTCCTCAGATACCATAAAGTGACCAAATTATGTCATCTCTTAGGCCTATCCTTTTAGACTACTTCTTTTGATACCCTGAGGCCCCTTCGTACACAAAACAACATACTAGACAGTATAACGTTTCCATCGCCTCACCACCGCCTCACCATCACTCATCATGACACAGAACATCGACGTCCTCGAGTTCAGAAAGGCCTTCAATAGAACCTTGAAGCGAACTGTGGACGGAACACACGGAACACACTGGCCGCACATGTGCTTCCTGCAGAACAGACCTCCGAGGTATGGGTATGAAGATCTGCCTTGCATATACCCAGCTTGCACAAAGAAAGATAAAGACCATTGGGGCATTCAATACTGCGTCAGCATCCGCCCGCCAATGTTTGGCAGTGACATACACAAACCAAGTAGGTCATTCAGTCATGCCTCATCCTTTCACCGTTACCAACTAACCAATGCAGATCTATTCCACCTTAAATGTTTCGGCCTGGTCGCCGACCTTTCCTACCTCCCGCATCTTCATCGACTTTGGCCACTGAATCATTTGACATGGCAGCGGGCAGATATGTCACTCAAGAAAAACAACATCAGACAGTTCCTTCAACCAGCTGCTCAGCGTCTGTTACAGGATTTCAAGGGGACGTACTACGATTGGTGTGCGGAACAGGCGGGAGTGCCACGCAAACCCGAAGGCCCGAGTCATCCTGATGATGTTGCTCTTAAGCGCGAAGAGTCTTTCAGCGATCGATTGCCCAAAAATCCACAAAGACCGCGAGACTTCGAACTGATGGACGTCATGCTGGAATAGGCTCTTCAGCAGGTGAGCTCAAATCCATCATAGCATCGCAAGTACTAACCCAAGTGACTAGGACCAGAAGTATGTAGACAGGGCTGACGAACATTTAAACGGCCTCCTATACGGCGACGTCGACTGGCGCTGGTTTTTTCAAGACAACTTTGCCCACTGGACGACTGTCAATATCAATTTCGACCCCGAGAAGCCATTGCCGGAGGAAATGGAAAGATTGGTCACTCTCAGCCCTATTAGACTACTTGATATGATGAAAACGGCACGTTAGTCTTCAAGTGGTAGTGTTACTGTAAAAAGATGGAAAAAACCATTGATTAGCGTTTGTATTTTATTGGTAAAAGAAACTGATAAGAATAAACAAGAGTTACTATAATCAACGCAGCCCAAACACCAATCCATGCAGCAATGTCATAAGCCATATCCATCATGCCATTTACAAAATCAAGAGACTTCCCAGCATGCCAGAGACAAACACCATACCAAGGCTAGCAGCAATCCTGAAAGCATCCGACTGTGCAGCATCAGCAGATGAATCGCCATCTGAGGCCGAGCTTGCGTCAGTCTCTTCCGCGTCGTCGTCGGAGTCAGTGCTCTGAGGTCGGAAGGGCTTGACGGCGCGGGTGCTACCGCTGCGAGATGTGCTGGTTTCTTCGGTGTCGGTGTCTGAGGGAGAGCCAGAGTCCGTGGCCAGAATCTCCTCGGTTTCTGTGGGCGTGGACTTGCCGGTGTGATTGGCACTTCCTTGACCTGAGCAGGCAGGGTCGTTGGAAGCAGCGTCGCCTTCGCATGCTGCGCCGGTGTTGGCCGGGGCGTCGTTGTCTGCGGGTGAAGCGCCGGGCTTAGAGTCATCGCTTGAACCAGACGACTCGCCATCATCGCTGGAGCCGCCGCTGGAGTCACCATCACTGCCCTTACCGCCGTCGTCACTACCAGCTTCATCACCAGCAGGCTTGTCACCTTCACTAGGCTTATCGCCCTTACTAGGCTGGTTCTGAGGCGGAACGGTAGGAGGAGCAGGTGGCGCAGTAGTAGGAACCGCAAGCTTACCATCCGAGACCTGGCTGACAGGAGGAGCAGTAATGATAGGCAATTCCATATCATCACAAGGCGTCGTGCGAACTTGAACCTGTCCATCACCAATCTGACACATCGGCACAGCAATCGTTGTAGGAACCTCCTTCGTCGTACCATCCGAGACAACAGTCACGACAGTAGTAGCGACAACACTGCTTCCCACGATTCTCTTCTTAGGCGCTGTCTTGGAGTCACTTCCCTTACCGCAAGGCATGACGCCGAACTCGACAGGCTCGCATTGCTCTGCCCAGTTGCGGTCGTACAGGTTGTAGAAGTCACCGGATTGGCATTGCCAGAAGATTGCCGAGCCACCCAGAGCGAGGGTGCCGTTTGAGCAGACTGAGAAGCCAGAGGTGTAGATTGCGCCTGATTGAGCGGGCTTGTCGAACTGGAATTGGTAGCTGTCGGAAATATAACCTGTGCGATCTTGAGCGTCTTTGAGGACACCGTCATCCAGGGTGAGGACGAGGACGCCTTCACCATTGCATGAGCGCTTCTATGGTCTGTTAGTTGATGTAATCTGATTAGTGGAATTGCGTCGACTTACCTCGCTGAGACCGCGCTTTTCGTTACCAGGTTTGAAGATTGTGACTTCAAATTTGCCGCTGTATGATGATGTGCATCCTTTTGGAGGGCCCTCTTTGGGGCTGATGTCTTCTGTTACGGCTTGGGGGACAGCAAAGGCTGTGGCGGCAAGGGCCAGGAGGGCGAAAGAGGTTCGCATTGTGGTGAGATGTGTGATGATATGCGATAGCAGACTGAGATCAAGGAAAGGCAGTGAGTAACCTTTGGTGTCTTAATGCAGGTTGTAAAGTGATGATGAGTTTGGTCAATGATGAGAGAAGACCTGCTTGATATACATATCAACCACCCTGCAACAACGTTCTGGAACGCCATATTCTCCTCCTTCTATCTATTGATACTCTACAGAATCTGCATTGTTCGCTTAGCAAGACACGCCAACCCGTGTGGTTGGGACTATTCCCCGGGTCCAGAGAACAATGCGATAACCATTAAAACGCTTTCCCGGGAGTCGCGCATACCATTGGTAATGCAGGGAGAGATACGTCGTGCTGAAGTGTGGTTGGACCTGCAGAGGACAGCTGATGAAACGCACTAAAAGTTGTAAAGCTGGCATCAACTGGAATTTGAATGTATCAATTTAGAAGACAGCGTGTTTTAGGGAGGCAAGTTGGAATGGAAGGAATGAAGGAGGTTAAGAAGACGTGATGTCTCACTTTAATGGCCTAATGTCTCGAGGGATGGGCCCGGATTGAGAAGTGTTCGCCTTCCCGAGCAATGCTCAAGACGACCTTCAAAGCAATTATTGATGGTTTCTATCAATAGACCTTTACCGAATAGTCTCTAAACACTGAATAATTCAATAATGCATAAGGTGGTGTCATTGAGAGGGCCTTCTCAATAGATGAATATCGCACCAAACCCTCTGCATTTACCTGATACATTTGGCCAAGAATAGTTCCACGGTTGCCATAAAGCACGGAAACCAAATTGTCTTTCGGTAAAAACTTGCGTTTTCGTGTCCCATAAATCGAGGCCTTGCCGAAATCCGAGTTGAGGCTGTCGCGATGCTCTGATCTTCAGGGGTGATGCAAGGGAGTGGCGCTGAGACATACCCAACCCTCGCGACAAGGGCCAAACACGATATCCCGCCATCTTACAGGGTAACTTAGGAATGTGGCGATTAACAAAGAGGTTTGTGAATTACATTGTTCAGCTGAGTACCTTGCTGGATTGGCTTACGCGACTAAGGTTGGGAGTGGGCTGGATGCTCAAATAGACTTCGAGGCAGACAACACAACGAACTCTATCCAAGACAAAAAAGAGAAAGGAATAGCATTACCAAACCAAGGATTCGAACCAAGATCTGCCCTGCCCCCGAAGGGCTCGTTGTAGACGAGTGACCTCACAGCTATGTTTCCAATTACACCAGTTTAGCTTTGTTTTTGCTTTTCATTCGTAAAAACTGTCTTGTATATCCAGCTCCCCACAATTTTACAGTTCATAAATCCTCGAGAATCTTGTCTAAAGTCTCCACCAACAGTGGCGGGTTCGTCTGATGAGGCGAGTGGCCTGTATCAAGCTCGAAGACTGGCACACTCCGACCACCATGCTCCTCAAGCTGTGATATAAACTTCTCCTGGGCAGCTTCTGGTACAAGTATATCCTTCTTAGTGAGGATCCAGCTTGATGGGATGAGCTTATGGAATCCATCGTAGGTCTGTTCATCGCCGAACACCCGGACGGCCTGATAGAGTTTGGATGCGGCTTGAGCTAGAGGTAGGCCTTGTTCTTTTGTGAGGTCGCTGTAGAAGCACATTGCTGTGTCTTCGTCACATAAGAGATAGTCGCCCTGTAGTATTCAAGTCAGCCTTTATTCACATCCTGCAGCAATGTTGACTTACTTCTTTGCGAGGATAGCGACCGGGATTAGCATCATACAACCCCCGAGTACTTCTCCCCGGCGGCGCAAAAATAGAAGCCAAGAACACCATCCGAACAATCCCTCCTTTCAAACCATTTTTCTCCCGCTCAACACAGCTCAGGCCGCGTGTAGCTTCCGTCCCAACCATTCCTCCATAAGAGTGCATAAGAAGCACTACATCCTTGCCCTGATCGATATGCTTGTTAAGTACTGACGAAACTTCTTTTACATCATCAGCTAAACCTGGTGCTGGATCGATAGGTTCTTCCCGTGAGGATCTGAGACCGACTACTTCGACGGGATATCCCTTGTCTTGAACTGATTTTTGGATCGTGCTCCAGAAACGTGGGAGGCTGAAGTTGCCGGGGATGATGATTAGAGAAGGCTTCACAGCTGTGCGTAAGGGAGCGATGATTTGAGACCTGGCGAGATAATGAAGAGATGCGGATTGAAAGGGGGGAAGAGACTGTTTAGTATTCTTGAAGGATTCTCAACAACCCAGCTTATGCGAGGAAGTGACTGATATCACGTCAGCACTTATAAGGTCTAATAGACTGGTTGGGGTCATTCCAGGATGACAAAGCTTTATAAAGTCAAATGAAATAGCTTGAAGGAACCTCTTCAAATCATGATTGCCTTTGAATCATTCCACTTATGCAGGCTAATTCTACGTAAAGCACAGAAAGAAAAAGGAAAAAGATCAACACCCGTAATCAACGCAATTAGTTACGGTATGAAATCGAAAAGAAGAATACTGGAAAAACAGGTAAAAATGCAAAAAGAGAAGGTATAATAGCGGGATTAAACCGCCTAAGATGGACGAACAGGGAATCGAACCCTGGACCACTCCCAGATTATTCGGATGAATTATGCTAAGGGAGTATTATACCACTAAACCATTCGCCCGATTTTAGATGTTAATCGCTCTGCAATTACTGTACACAACCTGTCAGATCACAGTTGCATTGCAGAGTTACATTGAACCGGAACTTTTAGCCCGGAGTTGTTCTGCGATTGGCTGGAGAATACCTTGCAATTGGACTTCACGGAGCAACAACTCCAGCCAAAGGATCATATCACAGTATTCATCAGGTCTTCAGGCATCAGATATTTTCATTCATAACTTCGTCTTAATAGCAGATGATCGTTCACTTCTAACGACATCTCGCATCAGCCCTGTCAATCATTCCCAATCCCTTCAACGCCGCCGCTTATCATCAACATTCATTCATTCATTCTCAACAAACTTACTCCACATCCTTCATGAGCTCACTATCCTTGTCAAGTTTCGTCCACTTGTCCTTTCCATCAGGAATGTCGACTACTCGTGATTTGTAGAAAATGTGGCATCTATACTATGTTAGAGCTCGTGTAAATATCGATAGAGAGGGACATACTGAGGCTGGAAGTTTTCTCGAAGCTGAGGAGTGTCGAGGTTTAGGAGTGTAGGGAAGAGAAGAACCATGTTTCGTCCTTCGTCCATGATCCAGCTTCCGCACTCGGCGCAGCCGACTTTGCAAGGAAGGACGTGCTCGTTCTTCTTGGATGAGGTCTTGTAGAAACGGAGGTTCTTGACACCATTTTCAAACGCTGGAGTAGTCAGTAAATATCATGATATGATCTGTGAAGCATAGACATACCAAGGTCGGTTTTCTTGAAAATAGCAGCCCATTGGAAAGGAGCACCTGAGATCTGTTAGCCCGCCGATCGGTGTTGAAGCTAGTGGAGTTCGATCTGAGATCGATAAAGTGGATCATACCGTGGATTTTCTTGCAGTCGATGCAATGACAATACTTGGAAGCAAGAGGTTTGTCGCTGTTCAGCCAGTACTGAACTCGTCCGCAGTGACAAGACCCGTGAACTTTCTTTTCAAAGTTCTCTCGCTTCTCGGTAGCTTCATCGGGTCTCATGTATGGAGGCTGAGTCTCCCAGTCGTCATGGTTATCATGAGCGAACTCATGCTGGTGGTTCTCCATGTGCTTCTTATCATCATCTTCGGAACCCATTTTGGCGATTTGCTTGGTAATGAATAGTAAACAAAGTGTGAAAGTCAGATAGAGTTGTATGTAGATTCAGAAATAATCTGGAGTCTTTGTAGTGTCGCGTGCCTTCTGTGGCGCATCCTGTCGTCATAGATATATCAACATGACAAACTCCTAAATGACCCTCATATTCTCCTCCCCTGCATCAGAATCACAGTTCAACATGTCATTGATCATCTCGGCCCACTTCCACGGCTCGGAGCTTTGCTCCGTCCTCGCATTATAGTACTCCCAGCCCATGACGCCTCCAATCCGGGGATACCTCCTCACCAACTCTGCGAGACACTGTCGCAGTTTTGCTTCTTCGACATGACCTGAACAATTCGATGGGTTGGTTACCAGCCCGATGACCACTTTTTCCTGCGGCCATCCGCGCGCGATGATTCTGTCGTAGTCGTGCGGTTTGCTCATGTCACCCCAGCCGCAGTAGAATTGCGTGTTGTACCATGCTATGCGCGATCCCAGACCCTTTTCCAGCTCTTCCATGTTGAAGCCGCCTAGATTTTGTTCATTGCGGAGCGCTGGTGCGACGGGCGCGAGGGTTACGAGGAAGGATTGACCAAAGTCGGTTTTAAGATGGTCAATCAACCGAATTACGCCGCCGAGGGACATTGCTTCTTCGATATCGAGGTCTAAACCGTTGAAGCCTGCCCATGCGATCATTTTGCGCAGTGGCTGGTACCATCTGTGGAAACCTTCAAGAGACCCGTCGAGTTTTGTGTACGAGCCTTGTGCTGCACCTCCCAGCATACCCAGAACTTTTGTTCCTGCTGCTTGAAGCTGTCGGACTTCATCCCAGAGAGGAATGAATTTATCTGAATCGTAGAGGTCATTGTTGAGCGTGATGCGCGTGGGCGAGTTGAGATGAATGGCCGCGATGATGACGTGGGTGACACCTGCGCCCGGGAGAATAGTGGGCTGAAGGGAGATATATCTATCCTCTTTGTAATGAGTCTGATGGTAAAAAATGATTCGCTTGTAAGGCTTTTCCTCAACACCAGATTCATTCTTTTTGACGAGCATTTTGACTATGGTTTAATTGATGATGAGTCGGAAAAGGCGGAGGTTGGGAGTGAGCTGGCGACAAGGATTATAGCTCGGCGTCGCCTTAGTCACCAGCCTCATCAACATTCCAAAAGAAAACTCTCAGAGTCAACTTGAGTTTCCTGTAAGCTACATTTTAGCCAATGATACCAGAAAGTTTGTTACTTAATTTGAGTAAAAGATGAACGGCCGAGGGACTGTATCAAGTGACCAAAGTCTTTCAATTCGTATATCCTGAAATCAGGTTTCTATATCTTGTCAATCTATATACCAGAATTTGATATCTCCAGAGTCCCTTTTGACCAGAAGGATTATTCGAGAACTCTATAAACAGGATACTCATCCCCAACCTCCAAAGGAATAATATTAGCGCTAGCATAAGAATCAATGTTCTCAGGCTCAAGCGCAACAAACGCCAAACCAGCATTCTTCTGACGCGTGCTAACAAGGAAACTTCCAGCAGGAACCTTGACCTCCTTCTCCTTGACCTCTGTAGTAATAGTAGCAAGAACAACTCCCTCGTAGTACGAGTTGCTGAGCTCAGCAGAAGTAACGTTCAGAGCTTCAACGGTGCCGCTCCAGGGCTTATTCAGCTTCTCGACTTCGAGACCGGAAACTCGGAGACGCTCAGCAAGGCCGGACCAAGCGACGGGGATGAGGTAGGATTCAGGACGAGATCGGGTCAAGTTGGCGGTGACGGGTGTTGTGGAAGCGAATTGGATGGGGACTTCGACAATAGAGCCGTTGGTTGCGTCAACCATTATGAAAAGACGCTCGCTGACTTCAGTGTAATCGGTGATGATAATATCTTCCTTGGAATCGATAAAGTCACTGATACCGCCCTCGATTGTCTTGAAGACCTTCTCAGCGTTGAAGGCAGCTGACTCGATGATGGAGCTGGCCATAGTCAAGGCAGAGGCGGTTCGGCGTTGAAATTCCTGGTCAGCCAGACCAATGCCTCGCGTTTCGCAGAGGAAAGTAATGCATTGAGTCAGACCCATGGCATTGCGGCCGATCTTGGCGTCTGATCCAGCCTCGTTGAATCTGAGATTCTGTTAGCAAAGTCATGATGGAATAGCAGGGTGAACTTACAGAGGGACATAACCAGGCGTAGAGTTGGTTCGGCCAGTAACATAAGGCTCCCACCTCAAACCAGCCTTCTCCAAATCATCACCAATATTCTTAGCAAACAACTCCTCCGAAAGCTTCCGAATATCCTCATTGATATTCAAATTCTTGGCCGCAGAAAAAAGTCCATCCGAAGCCTGTACATAATTTCCATATCTGGAAGACGAGCCATACTCATGCATGTCAATAGCAACATGCGGCGAAAACTCCGTGAAAAACTTCTTAATCTCACGAGTCTGCTGACGGGCAAGTTTAATGTGATCACGGTTGGGATCGTAGTTAGTCGCCAACGTGCGCTGGAAGTAGTACACGCCGTCGGGGTTGTAGCGTGGCATGAGAACAATGTCAGCGTCTTTGAGAACCTTGGATGCCCAGTCGGGATGTTTGTCGAATTTGCCGAGGAGGGCCATGAGGGACTCATCGCCTGCTGGTTCGTTGCCGTGGACGGCGCCTTGGACGAAGATTCGGACTTTGTTTGATCTTGCGCGAGTCTTGGCTTGTGAGAGTCTGACGTAGGGGAATGAGCGGGCTTCCTCTGAGGTGAAGTTTGCTGTGTGGTAGGTCATGTAATCGTTCTTGGAAGCGATTTCCTCCATGTATGCCTCTATTATCAATCAGTATAGCTTCAACCAGATTTAGTTTAAGAAACATACCCATATCCTCATGAGAAGTAGGCCCTTGGGTGCCATTGCTAAAACCGGCCTGTCTGTTATCCGGGGTCAGGAAAGCAGGCGACAAGAGCTCAATGTCAACATCCTCAAAGTTAGCAGCCACCAAGTCCGAATCAGGCCGAACAGGAACATGGTTATATCCGTACTGAACAGCGTTAACAGCAGATACAGCGGACAAGCCGACGAGGCAGACGGTTTTGGACAACATCTTGGAGTACCTGGTATAAGATTGCCTGCAGATCTAAATGAGCTGGAGGGAAGAGTCCTCTTTATAGTCATCATGATGGGAAGGTAGTAGCGGTCTCTATTTGTTGACTCCGCCACGCAGATATTCCTTGATCGTCGGAGGGAACTTTGTTTAAGCATGATATTAAGCTCTTGGCGCTGGGGAGAGTAGCTTGATGAGGAAGCTGGCAAGACGAAGATAGTGGGGCATCGCAACGGTCTTGAGCGGGGTTACATCATGTATCTCATCCTTATTCCCAAGCATTATAACAATTGTAGAATAAAAAAGATTATAAGAAGATGAAGAGATCAGGGATTGATAGACTGGTGATATTTGTGTTTCGGATCGTGTAGGTTGCGATGTTGTTGTTCTGTTTGACTGCGGCCAAGACAGAACAACCTCGGCCATGCAGTGATCGACAGACGACAAGATAAGACGACAGGTTACCAAAGAAACAAGGTTCCAAGGCCTTGGGATCCGCAACATACAACCCCCGCAAAGATAGGCATCCATGGTCGGCAAAGTCCAGGTGGTTGGGTTCCCAATCGCTGAAGTATCCTGATTGTTGTGAGAAACAATAAGTACCCCGATTGGCCAGTTTTGACGAGGGCAATGATAGGAACGTTGCGAGACGTAATACGTCATAACCACCTATTGTTTCTGAGAATGCGTTCACATAAACTGAGTGCGAATCATAATCAGGAACAATGAATGATTGTTACATTCTTTCGGATGGACACAGCTGGAGCCATGGAACTGAGGATATCCACTTCTCATATCATATGAATCAGATCAGCTTATAGAAACAGATATGCAACTCAAATGCGCAACCTTATAAACAGAATTAGGGTCATCTATCATAGTACTAATTAGTCCAACAAATTGGTTGTTCGCAATAGTATTTGCAAGAATGTAACAACCGTTGAACCGTTCTTACCCTATCCTACCCTTGACTTTCCCCAGACACATGCACTATTCCAAAAAGAGTAGGCTGAAGGAGACCCAGATCTCGCGAAACCTTGTTGGGTAAGTCTATCATTAGCATATCATGAACTTCAATATCATTGGACGTTTCTCCTCACTTTGCCTGCCATATCTACAGTACAAGTGATACAAGTATAGATAGGACCCGATATCGCAATTCCAGCTGTAGACTTCTCTCTTTCATTAAACATTTGATAATATCCAAGATGAGACTTCCAGTCAGTACATTTACAAGAAGAGCATTCCGCAACAGCAGAGCTCCTGCTGTTATTTCCCGTGCATGCGTCTCAACACTTCACGCCAAGATAAACAGCCCACCACCACGAATCGTCAAAAGCCAAGGACTATGGCTAGAAACACATGAAGGACACAAAATTCTCGATGCATCTTCAGGTGCAGCTGTCGTAGCCATCGGACACAATGATTCAAGAGTTAAACAAGCTATCGCTGCTCAACTGGACCAAGTAGCGTATTGCTATAACCCTTTCTTCACCACTGAAGCGGCGGAGAAGATATGTCGTTTTCTAACAGATTCTACTGATGGGCATATGTTGAAGGTGTTTGTTGTCAGTTCAGGTGAGTGAGAATTTATCGGTGAGGCGATGAGTGTTATTGACTGGATTTAGGTACCGAGGCTGTGGAAGCAGCTTTGAAAATCGCACGGCAGTACTTTACGGAATTATCGACGCCACAACCGAATCGGACAAAGTTCATCGCACGTAAGCAATCATATCATGGAAACACGCTAGGCTCCCTGGCTGTAGGAGGGCATAAAGCTCGACGAGGTGTCTACGAACCTATCCTCGCTACGAATGTTTCTCACGTTTCCCCATGTTATCCTTATCGGGAGATGAAGCAGGGAGAGACAGAACAACAATATGTCGATCGTCTGGCCAAAGAGCTAGAGGATGAGTTTCAGCGTCTGGGACCTGATACTGTGTGTGCCTTTATTGCGGAAACAGTTTCTGGCACAGTGAGTCAACACCTCCACCGATGAATTTCGCTGACGATAGAAGTCACTGGGTTGTGCGCCGCCAGTCCCCGGGTATTTCAAAGCCATGCGAGAAGTCTGCGACCGCCACGGCGCCCTTTTGATCATGGATGAAGTCATGTCCGGCATGGGCAGAACAGGCACGCTTCATGCTTGGGAGCAAGAAGGCGTTGTTCCAGATCTACAGACCGTCGCCAAAGGTCTCGGAGCCGGATATATGCCTGTTGGCGCTTTGCTAGTCGGGAACAAAGTGGCAGATACTCTAACACAAGGATCTGGTGCTTTCTCACACAGTCAGACGTATCAGGGCCATCCTGTTGCGTGTGCTGCTGCATTTGCTGTTCAGACTGCCATGAAAGAGGACAACATGCTGCAAAATGTACAGAAGATGGGCAAGGTCTTAAGTGAGAAGCTGAAAGAGAGACTGGCGGGACATAAGAATGTTGGTGATATCAGAGGAAGAGGTCTTTACTGGGGTGTAAGTGAAACTCTACCCTTGAAGAACGTCTGCTAACAAGTCTGAAGATGGAGTTTGTGCAAGACAAGCACACCAAAAAACCATTTCCACTGAGCGAACAAATCGCCGGAAAACTGCACAAGACAGGCTTGAGTGCCGACCACGGTGTTTCGCTTATCCCAGCCACTGGAAACATTGACGGTATAAGAGGTGACATGGTCATCGTCTCACCACCCTTCGCAATCACAAGAGAAGAAGTCGACATGATAGTGGACAGGGTAGAGAAGGTTATCACATCTGTACTTGGATCTTAGTCAACCCTCTCTATTACCAACTCGTGTTCTTCACATTATAAAGGCCTGTGTCGGACCGCCCAGCAAACTCGTCCACCTCACCACCCCCTGCGAAGCCCAAATCTCCTTTACCTGCTCCACAGCCCTCAGCAAATTCCAGCACCCCGTCTTACTATGCAAAGAAACCAACTTCTCCAAAAAGAAATTCCTATGATCCTCCGTCGAACTTTCCGCCGCGATGATAAAATACGGCCAAGCAAGTAAATGCCGACCCACAATATCAACGTACGCGTCTATTTCGTTCAGGGATTGTTTGAACTCTTCTATCCGGTGGACAGTTGCTTCGGGCGGTGGGTTGAAGATAGCGCGTTGGACGTAGATATCACAGGCGAGGGTTGTTAGGTTTGCGAGTTGGGAGAGGAGGGGTTTTAGTTCGGGATGGACGCTTTCGCACCATGTTATGAATTCTAGACAGGCTCTTTGCTGGGCTTGGATGAAATGGACGCCGTTTGTTTCGTTGAAAAGAGATTCTCCAAAGAGGCAGACTCTGCAATTTGTTAGTATAAAATTCATATCCAGTTGGGAGAATTTACCTGAGAATTTGCATTTGAAGAAATCTCCTAAGATCAGAAGTCCTTCTATCTCCCTTTGCAGCAAGTGCATTAACAACAACCCTCAAAGACCCATATATCAGTTTAAAGTTATCACTCCCACTGATCATCTCGCGAATATGCAACAACAACAAAGCCGTAAGAGCAGAATCATCATCTTGAGGCGCACATTGATTCGACCTTGAAATAAGCTCTCTCACGATGGAACCGTATGCTGCTGGGTCGAGTGATACTATAGTCCCGTTTTGTAAAGAGAGATGCTGTTCGACGACGAGAAGAACTGCTTTGCGGACTAGGGGATCTGTTTCTGCTCTTGGGAGGACTAGATCGCGGTAGCCGTTGAAGCCCATGTTTATGACGGCGATGAGTTGGGCTATGTTATTTGAGACTGTGATGTGTTAGAGGATGTGAGGAGGGAGGGTTTGGGGACGCACAATATCCGAGACAGAATCTTGACTTTGGATCGACGTGATCTAGACCCCAGTCGACTGATAACGGTTTTTGATATGATACCGCCAACTCTGTTGTTTCTGTAATATCCTCCACTGTCTCGTCAATCTCATCTTCGGGGTGCCTTGTATCTTCATAGCCACTTTTCCTGAACGGATCATCCTTTCTTCGTTTATCGGGCACATCGTCCTTCTTTGCCGACTTCACCGGTCCATCGACAATTGGAATCGTCTTGCCAACGAACCTCCCTCTTGCAGCAATCCCATCGTTGAAACGATATCTTAGACCCAGACCGCTACATTTGACACCCTTGGCAACACACTTTGCGCACTCTGGCTCTTTGCGATCACAATCTATGCGTCGACGAGAGCATTGGTAACAACCTAGCAGGCTATTAGTGGTCTATGGAATAACGCGCCAATAGTGATTGCATGTTTTACCTCTAACTTTGGGTCTCTTCTTTACTTTGTCCGAGTTCGGAGTTGTACTTGGGGACATTTCTGATTGGAGTTGGTGAGTGGCGTAGTCGCAGTCACAGTCGCAGTCGCAGTCGCAGTCGCAATCTGCAATCCTTGTACACAAATTCAGTGCAGAGGCAAGCAGTACTTGAGCTTTGTGAATGGCGTTATCAAGTGGTGAGAGACTTCAGACAAGTGAGTCCTGTTATCTCGCAATCAGTAAATTTGTTATCGCGTCACGGAATGGAAGACCTCGCCCCATGTCATGATCCAAGATCCGGCTTCGCAAAGGCGGGGTAAGCTAGTCCCTAAATGGAAGTTCGACACGAGCTGGTGATAAGCGACGGCGGAGTTGAGGTCCGAACATGACTTTAGAGTAGGATATTTCTTACCAAAGCTGATTCAATTCTAACTAAGAAAGAAAGTCAAGAACTTGTCAATAATGGCTAATGCTAGTGTCCTGAGAAACTACTTTCCTCCTGTGTTACTTGCGATATAATCTTTGGGCCTGCAACCTTTCAAAGTCTATGTTCTTAGCAGGCGGTCGAAGAATAAACAGGATATAGAAGTTTATTAACAGAGTCACTTAGACTTGCTTAGGAACTAAGTTTAGAGTAGACTATCCTAAATTTTATGATACTTAGCTAAGTCTTACTTTTTCTTTAACCTTTACATCCGCTGAATACAATGAAAGTTATTACCCTTCAGCTGAATCGCAACTCTACTCTGCGTGTATTGTTTAATTTTATTATAGGTCTAATCAGAGAAACACCGAAAACTTTCACTCTACACTTTAAAATAAATACAGGCCCATCGCCCACATCAGGTTCCATTTCATTTCTCTACACATATCGTTCAACATGGCCACTCACGCCGGAGGTCACTTCAGTGCCGAGCACGAAGTTCCGATCACAGAACCTATCAAGGATACCGCCAGCCCTATTTCATATGCCCCTGCTTCTACTGGTCTTGTTTTTCTCGGGAGCGACGAGGCCGAGGAGCGGCTTCGACGTGCCAAGGAAATAGAATCGTACATGTGGCCAACTCAGTTCCGCTTCTACTGCGAAAATGTTGTGACTATTTTATTGATACCTTTGCATAAGCTTCAGAAGGGCGGCACACTATGCGCAGAGCGTCCGAGCGTCATGCCATCAAGCATTCACCAACGACTTTTGAGCGTTACTTCTCCTTTCTGCAGGCACTGTAAGTCACTCACTATATTCCATACCCTGGCATTAGCAATGGCTAATTTCTCGCAGATATGCTCCACCTCGACCCAGATAACCTGAAAGATCCAAAGTGGCAGCATGCCGTCTACAAGCTTCCTTGCCCGCAGCCGGATTCCTTGGACATGCCTTGGGAGGACTGGCAAACGCACTGTAAGGCCAGGAAGTACCGCATCCGTTTCAGAGCCAAGTCTGACCTCCCACCCGTTCTTCGCAGCACGGCCGAGGAAGCCAAGTGTCTCGACCGCGACGGTCATAACTGTGTAGTAACGGGTAAGAGCTCCCCTCGGGTCTTCTACTTTATTCCTTTTACTTGGAATGATACCGTTGAGCACATGAACGCCACAGGCTCCGTTCATGGAGGAGCCATCTTAGCGGACACTTACCTCCTGTCATGGCCGAGCCCTGCCGTCAGCGTGAGGAAGCTTGGCGCGACCCATATGGCATGGAATATGCTCTCTATCGACTCGGATCTATACAACTACCTTAAAGATGGTCTTTGTGCATTTAGATATGCCGAAGGACAGGAACAATCACTTGGCGAAGGCCGCGTCCAGGTAACCTTGAATCTCTACTGGATGCCCAAGCTCAAAGGACGGTTCGGTCAGTTGATGGATTTGGATAAGGATTGGCCTACGCTGTGTGGCGAATTGGCCAGATTCGAAAACTGTCCTCAAGAGTCTTTTCGGTACGGAAAATTGCATACAGAAGCGAAAGCGCCGGTACTATCAGGCCATACTGTCAAGGTAACCCTGTCGGAATACGACGTTACGCAGTTTAAGAATGTAGTTAAAGTGCATTGGGCTTCCATCGTCTTCGCGGCCGTTTGTGGTGCTGCTGGACGCCCTTGGCTCTTGTCGGGTGACGATCCCGAGGATGGGTCAATGATGAAGCGGCAGGACAAGGCCAGATTTGAGGAGGATCGACAGAGAGGGACCATTAGGAAGACATTGGATCTAGCAACTTCGACGATCAGTAAAGGAAAGCGTAAGATTGCTCGGTTGGCAGGTAAAAGGCTTGTTTGTCACAGCAAGAACTGAGGTGGTTACGAATAGGTAGGTTATGGAGGCCAGCAGTCCGAAAAATAACCAGGATATAGAAGTCTACTAATAAAATAATTTAGACTTTCTTAGGTACTAAGCTTAGGGTAAATTATCCTAACATTTATGATACCCTTTGCTAAGCATTGCTTTTTCTTTAATCCACCTAGGAGAATAGGAGCTCGTAACTATTGTGGCTGTAGCTAGTGTGATGTTGCTTAGGTATTTCAAACGTGGTGGTGATAGGCGATGACGGAGTTGAGGCTCCGAACATACTACGGATATGCAACATAAAACAATAAACAGATCTGTTACCAATAAATTAGAGAGGACCAATGGGACTATAAACAAGATCTGCCTCATCGTTTGACGGTGGCAGCATCTCCATCGCCTCCTCGGCGACCGCGACATCCACCGGCCCAGGAATAATATCAAGAAGATCCAAAATCGTATAGATCAACGTAACAACCCCGACAATCAAAGTCGCCAGTTGATCTCGCTCAGTAATTCGAATACCCAAGTCGGGAACATTACTCATTTCGAGTTCGAAGATGATCCAGAATGCCGGCCCAAGAGCTAATATCAGGAGAAGAACCCCATCCTTGAGAGTCTTCAGCGCCTCTCGCATCTTCTCGTCGTTTCCTTCTCTCCAAGCTGACGTGAGGAGGATAAGGTATGCAGGTATGACTGCCACTTCCAGGGCCGTCAAAACACAGGTTCCCATAAGAACCACTTGGTTGAATGCTTCCATTATGACCAGGAGGTATGCTTCTCCAAGATCGCCAGTGCTGAAATAGAAGACGCTAAGCGATAGGCTTATGTAGGTAAAGATTGCAAATATTATCAGGTAACATGGCGGCATATTTCGTAGTTTTGGAGCTGGGACCTTCTCCAATCTGATAAATAAAACGGCCAGAAGGCACAGGAACATACCCGCCGTCCATGAGACCTTGCAAGGCCCCAGAATATCAATCACACGCTGTCCCAAATCGAGTGCCTCAGGAGGGATTGCCTTCATATCTAGTGGCTCGGTACTGTAAGAATGCCCAGGAGGACCACTGTCAAGAAACGTGAGGCAGCTAATAGCAAGAGCTCGATCTTTTATTCCAATCATGCGTATGGACTGTATCATGAGATCCGTAGCGGCGAAAGCTGGATAAGCCAATGCGCCCACAAGATCGCTTGAAAGAGTTGGTTTCTTCTCATTGACGTGGCCGTAGAACCAATTTGCAAAGACGGAAGTGAGGAGCATGTACCAGCAGTAAATAGCGCCCGGGCCATATAGTCCTGTGGCGGTGTCGTAGAATTCGGGATTGTATGGAAAAAGAATGCCTGTATCGTGGCGAACAAGACCCTCTGTGATTTGAAGTTCTGGGTGTGTGTAGTTGCAAAGTGAAGCCATGGTAACTTGGAAGCTATAGCACTTGCTAGGACTGCCTGAATTTCCAAGGAAAATAGAAGGGCGATTTAATGAGGCGGAGCTCTTTTCTTAATGAAAAAAAAAGAGCATTGTGCCCTGAAAATGCCTTGTTGCACTTTGTTCGGCATCTCTCCAATAGGGACCCTTGCATCTATTAGCGCTGCGGCTGTACAGCTTCTAGCTTGGATAGAGCTGAGACATGGGCGGCAGCGCATCATCAAACCGGATTCTAGCCTCAAAAGAAAGCACAAGAAAGGATATATTTTGGTCACTATATGCCAGCTTAGACTAGCACTCAGGCTACTTTCTGGCGATAATTGTCCAAGCCTTGAAGGACAATCTTGTTACCCACCTGCCCAGTACATCTTGTCAACTGACAGTTTGATGGCGGAAGCTAACTGGAACTCGTTGTTATTATGAAGCCAAATACATCCTACTTTCCCCAAGGATCCTGCACAGCTGTGATATACGTATTTGTTCCATACGACGGCGCCCTTAATGTCCTCTGCGATCCCTCACTAAAACTATCCTGACCTTGACTTGCAACCCTAGTTGCATCCATATTAAGCCCCATCTCATCGTCGCCGCGCTGTTGTTGAACATTATTCCTTGCTTCCTTTTTAGGGCAACGAGGTATTTTTGCGTTAAGGCGAACCAGTAATGGTTTGTACGTAGGCACACATGCGCATATCAATGCAGATGTAGCCTCTGCAAGACCCCAAAGCTGAGGTCTGACGATTTTCCAGGTAGAGATTGACCACATGTTAACCCACGTCACCCTTATAATCGACAAGACTATTGAGCTTTGGAAAGTGTCAATAGAGAGGAGCCCATGGCAGTTGGGAGACTTACAAGCATGCCAGCAAGAAGATTCCCGACAGCGCAATCTTTTGCGAACGCCGAAGATTCAATTTCCAAATGACCGGCAAAGGCAAAATAGCCACAACAAAATCCGTGAAGATATTTATCCCAGAAAGCACATACCCAACCTCCATCTGATGAGGCACACACTTTCCCACGACGGCTGGATCCCATATGGTTGACATGGGAGTGCATTGCAGGAAGTGGTACAAAATGCCGGAGACGTTCCAGAGGACGAGAAAGGTTATCGCGGCGATGTAGGTCCATCTCCAGTGGGGCAGCGCTACGATTCGGTAGTAGAGAAGAACAAAGGCCATTTTGGCAAAGAATAGGGCCTGGCTGTAGAGGAATAGTATGAAGTATGAACACTGATAATCGTTAGTCGATAATGGCGAGATGTCGTGAGCGCAATACCTTGTAGAAGTTGCTTATCTTGTGGAATGGTAACATCCCGCTAGGATCGCTCAGACCTAGAGGAATTACTGTAGATTGTGAGCTTTTGTAAAACCTGGTCCAGAGTCGTGACATACAAGCAAGAATCCCTGATCCATACCCGACGATACACAACTACAAAGCGTTAGCAAGACCCACGATACAACCAAGCTTACTTACACAAGTCATAACCGCAGCGAAGTCATCCCATCCCAACGCCCGTATCTTTCTTCGACACCATAATCTCAACCCAACCGCCAGCAGCGATGTCATAACCGCAAAAACGACGACCAGGAGAACAATGATGAGTCGGTCCCCCGTGGTCTGAGCATCTTGCTCCGACGGATCGACCATGTCGACTAGGAAAGAGAACGAATTCGAAGGTTGAGGACTAACCACCGAGCTGGGACATCGCGGGTTATGTAGAGTGTACTAGCGTCGAGGCAAGATTTTGAGTTCCGTGGCGCAGGAATGTTGGCGTGGTCTGGATGGAGGTTATGCAGGAACAGGTTGATGGGTTAGCCCTATGTTAACTGCTTGGGGAGTAGAATTTGTAATCTTGGTATTGGTTGAGATGCGTCATTCTAGAGATTTAGTACATTTGGAGGTCATCAAGCTTGCATCAGAAGGGTGTGAGAGGATGCTGTTTATCACCACCATGATGATTACTCTCCCCATATATTATCATCTCTTAACCCACACGTTTCTCGCCTTGTTGAATGCATGATCTCCAATACTACCGAGACCAAGGTTCCGGACCAGATGGCGGCATCTCCTACGATCGCATTCCAAACATGTCTGGTAACCGTTAGAACATCCATCTAGCGCAATCGGAATAATGTCAGACATTTTCAGCAGCATAAAGAAAGCTCAAGGTCTAAAGCTTTGGGTCATTAGCGTCCGGTAATCTGCCAGAGTTTTCGATAAAATCAGAAGATTACCGGCAAAGAAGATTTCATCCAGATCTTGCGAGGGGTAGTCCAGATAAACCATCATGCGGCGACTTTGATCCGGACGCCGCGGAACTCTATCTTGGACGCTTTCGGTCTGCCGCTATTCCCGGAGGCGTTTACATTTGTTTGAGCTGCACATGTGTCTTTTGATCATCTGTCATTGTTGTTTCATTTGAGGAATTAACATCGCCCAACCTACTGTGCATATATGTCGGGCGTGGTCTAACCTTGATCTGGGGACCGAGCCAGTTGAACTATTGCCCGTTTCGAATGTGATGTTTCAGCTCGATGATGGTGGCTGATGTCTGGTGTTTTCCCATTGGCTGTGTTGTCAGAATGCGAAATACGAGCATCAATTGATGTGGTACTCCAGGCATCTGTGGAATCCACTTGCTGATTGGGTGTAGAACAATTGGGATGCCAATACAGAAACCATATATCTTGATGCATTTCAACGTCTCTGGAGCTGAAGAGCTATTTCATCTTTAAGCTTCATCGCCAAAATGGCAACTACTTCAAAGCAAAGACTTCCTGCCTCATTCTATGAAGACACTCCGAGTGACAACAATAAAATCGAACTGTTTCCTCTTCCTCAAATTCATGAAGAAAATGATATCACAGCATTCAACACCATCTCACCTTCCAACGTCGTACCTCTTCGAAAGTTGAAGCAATGGCCCCGAGCGATCGTATGTCCTGCTTGTCGGGAAATATCACTCACTCGTATTGAACGCAAGATCACCGGTGGAACCCAGTGAGTCTATCACCTGAACGAATATTATGAAAAGGATACTAACCACGTCTCAGTGCCATGGCAGCATTGATGTTTGTGTGCACAATTGTTGGCGGGCCGCTTGCATATACTGGGAAGCAATGGAAGAATGTTGAGCATTACTGCTGTAGATGTAATCGGAGACTGGCTACCTGGCACTTTAGTACAGGAACGGAGATTCATGTATGGTAGATTATCAGCTCTTTTCGCAAATCACATTTCAATAATAAACTCAAGACCCAAGGGTGTCATTCAATTAGTATATTCTATCATTTCTATTTTCGCTTCTCATAATAATCAACGAACCGCCAACTCCACATCCCATACCTTGACACGTAATCTATATTTTACTCCTTAATAAGAACAGCCCTGTATCGGACCTTACCGTCCTTAAGATCATGCAGAGCCTTCTCAATACCATCTTCGTTGAGAGAGTATGTCATGATGGTAGGAGTAATGTTCTTGCGAGCAGCAAACTCGAGGAGCTTACGGACGCTGTCGCGGGAACCGACCAGAGATCCCTGGATACGGATACCCTTGATGGAAAGCTCGGTCAGGGGAACGGGAGTGGACTCCAGAGCGGCGGTGAGAGGGTAGATGGTACCGTCGTAGTCAACGATAGAGGCAAGACTGTGATTCGTTAGTTTTGATTATTGAAACTGTTGAGGAAGATACATACCCGCTGTAGTCGATGTTGGCGCTACCGCAGAGGAGGAGGTGCTTGACGGGCTTGAGACCCTCGGGAGCCTTGTCGCCGGACTTGTAAACGTGGAACTCTGAAGCACCGTACTCCATGGCCTCTTGGCGCTTGTTCTCGGAGCTGGAGAAGACAACGACGTGGTTGCCCATGGCGGCAGCCAACTTGATGGCAAGATGGCCCAGACCACCGATTCCGATGATGCCTACTGACTCGTGGGACTGGAGACCGTACTTGTTGAGGCATGTCCAGACAGTAGATCCAGCGCAGAGCCTGGAATAATCAGTATTGAATTCTGGTCAATATTTCAAGAGAACTTACAGAGGAGCAGCGTTGGCGGAATCATATCCATCAGGAATCTGACAAACAGTCTTGGAATCCCAAACAGCACCGTAAGAGAAAGAACCGTTGGTAAAGTCAGAGAAACCGTAAATCTGTCTCTCACGGCAGTACTGATCACGATCGGTACAGCAGTTATCGCAGTGGCCGCAGATCTGGTGCGTATATCCGAATCCAACTCTATCGCCAACTTTGACGTTCTTGACACCTGATCCAACAGCCTTGATGATACCAACACCCTCGTGGCCCAGAACAACACCGCTGGTCGCGTACAGCTTGTCGGTGCCGCAGACGCCAGAGTGTGTTGTCTCGATGAAGACCTCGTGGTTCTCGAGCTCGCGCTCGATTTCGGCGGAGACGATCTTGCCCTCTGGGGTGCCGCGGAAGACCTTGTAAGAAACCATTTTGGATATATGAGATAGTATGGGTTTAATTATATGGGAGAGTAGGTAGGATTTGTTTCAACGGTACTCAATTGCGGGTTGAGGCTTTATATAGATGGATGTCGGTAGATGAGGTTGCAGCCGGGGCAGTCTTCCTCTTTTAGCTGACTCGCAAACATGGGTAGAGCGTTGATGTATGAAACGTAGCTCCCCTGATCCTGGTTTTGCAAGTCAATGCCATGCCCGGACTGAAGAAACGGTTGAGAAAGTGGGTAAAGCTACTGTAGTATCTTTGTTCCATGTCCATGATGCCATGACATGATAAGAGCCTCAAACGTGTCCTGAGACTACCTGCGACACAACAACCAGCCCCGATATCACATACAAGTAATACTATCTATATTTTCCGGACGCCACTCTTCCCTTTCCCATCTCGACTGCTCTCCGAGCCGTTGAGATTCATATTTTCGATCGGCTTCGGTGGACTCCATCTCGTCCCGTCGGTTCCGTCCAAAAGTGGATACACCTCGGTCCGGCACTACTCCTCAATCAATCCCACTAAGAAGGTGGCGTGAGACCGCTGCCAGCGGGAAAAAAATGTTTCTAGAACACCCCTGGAAGAAAAATGGAAAAGATCAAGCACTTGAACCTCGGTGATCGACGGTGCTAATGATGTCACTTCAGGGTCTAACTTTTTTCTTTTCCTCTTGATTACTCAAGAATGTATTTCTCAGGGAACATTTCCCTGATGAAACGTCGCATTGAATCGCATTAAAGCCATCGTCGATGTTCAATTTGACTACGCCTGAAACCTTGGTTGGTAGTGACCATTAGGCTCGGTCCATTATGGCTGTATCAGTTAGGGGCTCCGAGCAGGACGGATTCGTCAGTGCCGTGATAAGGCTTCACTATCACTGCTGATTAATCCATAACTTCTCGCTTCCGCAGCCGCAATTCTTTTGAGGACGTCAGTTACAGCCTTACCTTTAGCGGTGGAGAGCTCTGATAATAAAAAAAGTCCCTCGAGTCGGTGAAATCTACGCCGAGTTACTCACTGGGTGGGTCTTGCACGTCACCCAGTGGGACACTTCATGATCTCATCCCGAAACTTTATATCGCGATCTAATTGGAATGCCTTGATTTATGTAGAAACGAAATACTAGCTACTGGAATTGGCGCAAGGGATTTTCTCTTTGTTCGGCAGTTCGAAAACGCAATTGCTTGACCTACAGTAAGCACATCTCGAGATCTGAGGAAGGACCCGTCCCGAGATCCACAAACTGTCGTCAATGCAGGATCATGGATCCTGGTGTCCACGTGGCGCCCCAATTGTCATCCATGGATGTTTCGTATAAATCTATGTCCCATCTTTAGGGTATCTTCAAAAACCTTTGCAGTATCGGACTTTAAAATCTCTGTCTAGATACATAGGATTGTGAGAAAATCTCGTAGTGATCAAGTCATGTGTTATCTTGCCATTCAATATCAAAGCTACCAGTCGGCCCACTCCTCCCTTGATTCATCTTCAACCTCAGCTGCCAATAGCCAAGGTCTACCGGCGGCACCATACAGGGCTGTATACACAACACAAGCCCAATGTACCTTGACTGCATTTCTGCACTGCTCAGCATCCTGTTTCGACATGGCGATGTGGATGAGCTGCCCCGATCGAAGTGGCTTCCCATATTTGTCCATCACCGTGCCGTACTTGTGAGTTACTTGAGGGCCTTGGTCGAAGTTCTTGATATCTTCGACCAATTTCCGAAAGTCATTTCGAGCTCCACGACGCTTAAGGTTCATCCTTTTACCCCATCGTAGCTCAAGTAGCGGCATCCAGTGGAATTGCAAGGTTATCTGGACCTCACCGTTGGGGGCCGGGTCATTCGTCAACCACTTGAACGCACAAAGACCGTTCTTGAGATATCGGCACAAATCCTTGTCAATGCAGAGCACGTTCCATGCTTTATGACTTCCACCAAGCGCGCGTGCATTGCAGGGAGGATTTGGACCTTCCAAAAGGCGTACGCCCAAGTCAGAGATTCCACGACGGATATCACCCGTATGGTTCATATGCTCCACGGTATCATTCCAAGTGAACGGGATAAAGTAGAAAATATGAGGTAAGGGCTTGCCTGTTACCACACATGTGCCCTTATCGCGACTCCAGCATATGGCCTCCTCCGTCTTCACCGTGCTGCGGTTGCGACGCACGGGTTGGAGATGCTCCAAGGCTGAGAAGCGATAACTGCGGCGAATCGCCTTGCAGAAAGTTTCAATATCACATTTCCACAACTCTTCGTCGCTCATTTCTGGCTCGGGAGCCTCAGGAATAGCGTGTTGCCAGCGTGGATCTTTTACGTTGTCTGGATTAAGATGGAGCATATCTATATGAATTATTAGCTATTCGGAATTCCAGAGTAACGGTGGTGTTCTTACAGTGTATGCAGGACCGGGAGATATACTTCAACGCCTCTGCTGGCGCCGTTATTCTCGGAAAGTCGGAATCATCATCCCCTGACAGTGGACCGTAGTTTTCAAGCTTTTCTCGAGCCACTATCAGAACTGCTACAAGGTCTCCGCCCCGCATATAGGTTCTGCGGTATTGGCAATAGTCTTCCTCCATGTACTGCAAAAGAATCTGAGCACGATCAAGTCGATACTCACTCTCGGAGACGGGAATAAGGGGAGCTGGCGGCTGAAATTTCTCAGGCCGAGACTCGTAATGCGGGCTTTCTTTGGGAGGCTTCATGTCGGCGGGGGAGGATGCTGATGGAGGAAGAGATTGATGGGAGAAAGAAGACAGAAGGGTACCTCGCTTTACTTCTTTTAACAAATTTCTGCCTGATGGCCTGCCTATCAGATGAATGAGCCGTCGAGAGTTTAGACATAAAGTTTCATTCGCGTGATGCCAGTTTATACTATACTTTAGGCATTGCACTTTAGCATTTCGAGGCTGAGAGTGTAAACCTTTGTTGCCATGTGCTGCCTGTATTTGTTCGGATTAGGTGCGAAATGCAGAAAAGCCGAGTTCTATAAACCTTCTATGTCAATACAAAATAGAAACATGAACGAAGCAAGTTGATCCTTCTACCTACTGAGGTTGTAAGAAGACAGAGCTCTTATAGTTCTGCTGAACTTCCGGAGGTTTCCTTGAATCGGCTCCATAAACAGACTTTGCCAATGATAAAACAGCAAACTTAAATAAGCAGATAACCAAATAGCTACTGGAGGAGCAATTTCATCAAACACATATGAACCATTTTGCCTGTGGAAGCACTTGTGAGGGACCCCAAGCTTGGGCATCCAACTTTTGTTCAAGAAGGGCCGGCCTCTTATTATGAGACACTTGGGATCGGTTTAAGAAAGGGTGAACTAAGACAGTTCTAAGAACTACCTGTGGTAAATGCACCTAATAAGTATTCCAGAATTGAGTTGATTCCAAATCGATCGTTGCTTGACCAATCAGAGTGCCGCAATTGCTGACAGATCATGAATATCTGGACTGCCCGGTCTCGGCCTGCCTTTGGATCCTTCCCGAGGAGTCAGTCACGACCGTCATCACTGCTGCTTTGTATTCCTTCGTCTTATTTTTTTTTTTAATTTTTCTCCTTCTATCTCTTTTCTTTTGAGCGCATCTCATGTCAACATCTCCTTGACGACCGATCAATTGATTACTGCCGCGTATCTTGCTTCCCTGGCAGCGAAACATCATGGCCAACGAGATCATTCCAGCTCTGGCCATCGCCGTACTACTCGGCACACCCGTCTTTATAGCCTTATTTCTTCAGAATGGGAACCGAACACCAAGAGAGCTCCGGAACCTGCGGCGACAAGGCGTCGAAAGGAGCAACATGCAAGATCAGACAGATCCCCAGTACGATCTTCCCGCGGGCGCATCGAGCAAGGCTCCCATCAGGATCAAAGCCATCTTCATCCATCCCATTAAGTCTTGTGCACCAGTCGAATTGAATCGTACTCAGCTCCTCAAGAGTGGCTTTTTTCTGGACCGTTTCTTTGCGCTCGCGACAGAGGTCAATCGGCCGGCATCAGAAGGCGGTCCAATTTGGCGTTTCATCAGCCAGCGTACCAAGCCATTGATGTCTCAAATCAAGACTGAGGTTTGGCTTCCCTGTGAGAGCAGCGATGAGAATGATCCATTGGTCAAGTCTCAAGGGTGTGTCGTCTTCAGATTCCCAGATCCCGATCACATCGGTTGGTCCGACCGACTCATATCACTGATCTGGAGAGGCCAAAAAGAGGTTGTCGGGATTGCGCCGATATCTTCATACGAGAGATTTGAGGAAAAGCATGGATTGACTATGAAGCCCTTCACCATTCATTCCAGAGAGGCAAAGGGCTTGGATCTCGGCGGCTTATCGTCTGTCGCAGATACACTGCCCAAATTGAAACGCTTCCTCAAGATCTCAGACCAACAAGGGCTCACGCTGCTACGACTTACTCCGGATAGCCTCGTACGTACTGAGAAGAATCTTGCACCTCTGCAGCATATTGGAACACCAGCTATTCACGGGTACACCGACCAGCAGCCTGTCAACATCAACAACTTGGCCTCCGTCCACGCAGTATCAGCGCTTCTGCCCAAAGAGAACCAACCGCTAAACGCGCTTCGCTTTCGCGCAAACATCTGGGTCACGGGCGCTCCAGCATTCGACGAGGATACATGGAAACGGTACCGCATTGTACCAAATGCAGGCCCATCGCCGACATTGTCAGTCGTTTGCCGTACGTCACGCTGCACCCTGCCCAACGTCAATCCGCACACCGGCAAGCCGGACACCGATACTCCGGGTTCTGGAAAGACACGAGGGAAGCCTCAGCCTAGTTCGACATTGATTGAGCATCGTACTATCGAGGATGGAAACCCGAAAGCTCTTGGTTATATAGGCATGCATTGCGTGCCCGAGGACTCTTGCTTTGGAGAGATGCCTGGGAAGCAAGAGGGCGTATATGTACAGGTCGGCGATGAAGTTGAAGTTCTGGAACGCGGAGCGCACCTCTATGGATCTACTGGCAATGACTATTGAAGCATATATAAGAAGCGTGATGCGATTCAGATGTGGTCTTGACGCCCCAAGCCCTCACTCAATACGATGTGAGAGGGCGCCGTTTGATCATAACAAGAACATATTTATATCGGAGACACGGGTCTTCATCGAAAGTCGTTTGAAGGTATAGGAATACAATTAATTCTGTTTGCTTTGTGCGTAGACACCTGGTGTTCAAACGCTCAATCGACGGCAAGAGCGCATGAGGGAAAGTCTATTTATACTAAGCTTTTCCGCAGGCATGAGCGCTTACCTTTGCGTGCACGAAACTATCAACGACTAAATTTTACAAATTGACGCTATCAACTCTAAAGATCACGTCTATATAAGAGACATACCCAAGTAGTCGAACTTGCATCGCTTTCAGAAATACCATCATGACGACCGAAACCAACACGGACACCAATACTCTCATGACAACCAAAAAGACCAAGGAGACCAAGGCTATCAACAAACCCAAACACGCCAAGGAACTCAAGACTGCCAACAAGACCAAGACTAAGAGTCCTAAGGAGACCAAGGCAGCCAAGGCGTCCAATACCGACAAGGCGGAGACCAACGGCAACATGGAGACCAGAAGCACTACGACCCTGAAGCCATGGCAGCAGAAAGCCATCGATAATGGAAGGACACCTCTTCCTGAGTTTCCTGGAGATAAGCCTGGGGCATAGAGGCCTCGGGGTTGGCCGACTCCTCCCCCTTCTAAGGACGGTTCCCAATCACCCAAAGACGTAAGTGAGAGCGCTGGGATATCGCATGGCTATACTGACGCTCTCTAGACTCTCAGACATGCGCTATCAATTAATTGAGCAAAGGACGGAAGCGCGCGACCGGGAGATCATTTGGGCAAGGTTGTGAGTAGTGAGAATATTGATGCGGTCTTGGTTCTGGTACGACAATTAGCAAGACCGCGCACGACATTGAAGTGCTGGAGGCACAGAGACTGCTTGAGATTCTTGGTTGAGCAGAAATAAAAGATCAATACAGGTGCCGCTCGAGGGTGGCTACACTGTTCATTAAGCAAAGACTGCGACTGTCAATAAGAACCGGTGACGCCTCGGCTGTCACTAGTATTAAAAGCTAGAAGCTTGAAACAATGGAACGATGGAACTGATTTAGACAATGCAAAACAATGGGATTCTGTTACTGACTGGTATAATATCGCGACACCACTATCATGGCTCTCTTCAGCCATCGGTGTCGCCCTCCTCCTCTGCCTCGGCGGCCTCCAACTCCATCTTTTTCTCGACAGCGTGTCGACGCTTGTGATACGCCTGTCTGATCGCTTCCCTCGTACGATCTGGGAAAGCTATAGTTAGAGCATCCCATGTCCAACCGCTCTTCTTGAGTCTTATCAGGCGTCGCATCTCCTCTTCAGGCCAGAACTTGTAGCTGGCTGGGGCGCGCTTGCTGCTCTCCAGTATTTGAGTAGAGAGAGGAGTAGAGAGAGGCTTGGAACGCAGCCAGGGTCTTTCTCCTGGTGCCTCTGGCAGAGGAGTGCGGCCGTTGTCCAGGGCGCGGTGTTGCCAAGGTTGGATCAGGCTGGGATGTTTGTTGCTTCTAATTCTAGCCATTTTGGCGATAGTTTGATGAAAAGGCTTGTGAGTAAGTAGATGACAGTTACAAAACTCGATATTGACTATATCCAATTGATACAACAATGCAAGTATGTATAAGTAATTGTAGATCAGCCAAGTGATGTGGACAGTGGCACTCTTTTGTGCTTCAAGACCAACAACGCGCACAGCGTCGTCGGAGTGAACAATAACATATCCCGCTGAACAATAAGTCAATTCATGGAATAGCAGGTAACATTTCTTTGTGGTCATTATGATGAGGAACAAGTGAAGGTCAGTTTTAAAAGAAGAGAACAAGTGAAGGTTAATTTTGCAAGAAGAGAACAAAGGCTATCTGGGAGTATCTAGAATAAGCTTGGGTTCGTGGCTTCTTCTCAAAACTGGCCTTTCAATCCAACACCCTGCCTTCATTCACCAGCCATCATCAGCAACACCATACATTCCCACTGTAGAAGGATGATATCAGCACTCTTGTAAGCATCCTCCGGTTCCTCGTGCGTGATATAACAAATGCTCCCACTCTTAACACGCTCGCCGCTCGGGAAGAATGTGCCAATATATCCAGGCCCATCAAACTGTCTAGCGGGAAGGCCCTGTTGTTGCTGGTCGTGGAGGTGAGAGTTGATGGCCGATAGGGTGGCTTCAATCTGCTCGGTCGTCTCCGCATTGCCTTCGAACTGGCATTTGGGAAGGAAGTGGAATTTGAGCCGTGTTTTGTAGCTGGTTCGGTAACCCTGGGTTTCCTCTTCGACGCCCATGGACTGAAACGCAACTAGGCCCTCATCGAGCCAAGAATGAACCTTTCGGTCCAGGCCAAAGATGTTCCATTTAGCTTCAGTGCCTCGAAGCTTGACGATAGACTTGTTGCTCTCGATGAAGGCGGATCCCATAATCCAGTGCATGACGTCGAAAAGGCCCTGAGTAGTCGAAACTGCCGAAGGGCTAGAGGTGGCTGAGAAGGGGAAAACATGCGCCATCTCAACTATAGCAGCGCGTGTGAGAACGCATGTGTTCTCGTCGCGTTTCCTCGCATGATCTGCGTGACTGGTCAATCTTCCCAGACTTTCAACGTTTTTCTTTTTTCCCTTGGTCTTTCTCAGGAACCTGGTAGCCATCGTATGCGTGTCTTCGAGGATGTCCTTGATCAAGGGGTGAAGGCTTGTCCTATCGATCAAATCTTCAAGAGAATGAATCGGCATCTTCATAAGGGTTCCAAAGTGCCGTTTTTCAAGTTTTTTGAAGGTAGTGTCCCGTCGACGCATAATTAAGAAAATGGTTTTGATGGCATCCATTCTTTTGGGGTCAACCTGTTAATTATAAGCCCAGGGGTCAGAAAGAGACCCTGACAGGTGGGTGTCAGGAGAATTGTTCTCTAAGGCTTAGGGTACAGAAATAAAGGAGCCTAAACCCCGGCCTAAGTGGGCATAAGGAGACTAAAACATTTCGTCTCTTATGCTCTCAACGGCCAGCCAATTCTTCTGACACCCTGACGCCTGACAAGGGAGAGAAGACCTTACCTCTTTCTTTTCCACGAATTTGGCTGGGAGTTCAATTTCTTGGGCTCGAGGGTCAAAGCCCCCGATAGTATGACGAAAATGTTCCTTACTGCGTGCGTCGGTTGTGTTGCGAACTCGATCAGCTAGCTGTGCCATCTCCGGGTCGGGGCCGGGGTCAGGGCCAGTGTCGGTAAGCATTGGAGTTGACATGATGTTATTCACGAAACAAAAGTCGGATAGTGAGAAAGGAGGTAATCTATCAGGACCGAGAATATTCCCTTTATAGCTACCTAGGTACGTACATTAGGTAGCTCAAGTCAACTAACCAAAGTCCTAATAGAATGAAGGGCCGGTTTGCAGCTGCTTGACACTGCGCGGACGGTAAGTCACCTTGGAGCAGGTTATCTACTGCCAAGTACTTCATTCGGGTATTTTACTACCAGCTGCTTGACAATGTGCGGAAATCATATCACTTTGGCTCGAGTAGTTTCGTGCAAATTGCTTTAGTTAGGTACCTTGCTGTCAACTTGACAGCGCGGACGTTGTGTTACTCCGGGTCTTTGATACAACATCTGCATGAGGTGGTGAGCATAAGAGACGGAATAATTTGTCAACCTTATGTTAACTTAGCTAGCATTTAGGACATACTATTTTAGTGCCCTAAGACTTAGACTGGAGGATAGCTGGATAGGTGGGCAATTGTTCTTTTGTCTGCCTCCCTACCTATGCCACTTGTTCCTTTCCAAGATATCGATCAAGCAATCTCGGAGTTGCGCTTCAGTGCTCAATAATTGCACGTTAAACCTTCGGCAAACAGCCTCAACGTTCCCTCTCTTTCTGTACTCGTTCTGGGCACAAACAACAACTGTCTTCGTTCTGACAGCCAATCCAAGCTCCAAAAGACTGATCGGCGCATCCGTAGATTTGTGGAAAAAGAAAACGACAACGTCCGCGGTATCCTGCATATCCAGCTCCCATGAAACCTGCTCCTCCCAACGTTTGTCAGAGAAATCTTCCTTCCAAGTGCCATCCCAATCAGGTCGATTCGGGTTGAAGATTGTGACTGGGTGGTCAAACAGTGCATTTGTGAGTGTTTGGCGCCAATCTGCTTCGTCTGTGCTTGTTGTAATGCCTGCGAGGAAAACCGACATGGTCTTGTCATTTAGTTTGGGCTTTTCGGGCGCCATGACGACCACTGCTTGAGAGGTCATGTTGGTCATGGATCCTTTTGCTTCCCGTTTTGTTGCTCTGCTGTTGATGCTTTGCAAATAATAGAACAACGCAGCCCGAACCCCGCCTTGCCATGCACGCCAGACAATATGCAGTGGAGATTTTGTGATTGGTCTGCTGCTTGAGACCACTGCTGAATGCCAAAGCCATTCTCGGGTATATGCTTCTACCTATCGTCACCAATTGATTCGTAGCTGTTAACTCACCCGCATCTCATGCCAGAACCTCAATATCACCTCCAAATAAGAGTTCAGACCCTCTCCGTTACCAGATATCTCCTTAAAGCAAGAGCTTTCAGATACAAAATGCTTCCTGGATTCCTAACCAAAGGCTGTTAAATTCCCATTCTCAATAGCGCGATAGTGGGAGGCTCAATTAACATCAAACACCCATCGCTAGGTAAGGACTTCCTCATATCTTGCCGCAATCCGGACTGTCGGCGGGGCCTCGTGTCGGCGGGGTCCCGTGTCCGTGTCAAACTTGCCGGCGAAAGGATTCGCAATAGGCGTAGTGCAGTGGGACACACGGCGGACACCAGACAACATCCCGTCCAGTTCGGAGATGTGCCCAAACCCACTTGGCACGAAGCGACACTGTTTCCATGTATATTTATCGAATGCTGAAGCGCCTGGAACCCGGATGTCTGTTTGCACGGAAACGAAGCGCATTCACATGGCTGATGCTTCTCAGGAAAGCGACGATACTTCAGGGCCAGCGCTTGGAGAAAAAGAAAACTCAAAATAGTTCCAGGTGCATATTCCGTCCGAGGCTGGTAGCCTACCGACATTTACCTCCGCAATCATCCTTACGCATGATTGGGATTGCAAACCTGTTCTATTCATTTACTGTTTCCCTACCCTCTTCTAAAAGCCGAATTGCGGCCGTTGCCGTTGCCCCTCAATTGTGTCACTGAACAATGGAAATTTCGCATCTGCTGCCTAAAGGCTGTCACTGATACTAACATAGAACCTTTCATGATTTGGTGCTTCCCCAGGCAACAAGGCTGATAGGTCTTGCGGACTACAAACTCTCCTTCACACAACTAAACCTAGTCACCCGCAAGAAATTACAGTTGCAAGCCAACTTAAGCTCTCTTCCTTTTCGTTTCCTTTCTTTTCTTCTCCTCCCCGGAGATCAATCAGGTTCTCTTCCTTAAACATCTCATCCATAAACGAAATGGCTCTTTTCCCTGAACGTTACGAGCTTCCGGAGGATGGATCTGCTGGCTGCGCGCCTACTGACCTTGCTCGCTTATCTCTTTCTGACAGTCCTGTGCGTCTTTCGACCAGTCAACCTGCTACCGTTGCCTTTGTTTTCCCTGGCCCGGCGTCCCGGCCTGAGATGCCCGACACGCGCCTTGTACGTACCAAGCAGCTCGAAAAGCACATCAAGGAGTGGGATGACGACTTTCATCTCTGCTGCGAACACATCGTAACGACTCTGATGGTGCGTACGAGTGAACTTGGACCAAAAGGTGGACTATGGGCAGGCCCTCCCGATCCACTTCCCGCAAGCATCTTGAAGAAACTTTTTCATTCTGTCTCTCCGTTGTGCAGACATTGTAAGTGCCGCATATCTTCAACTCTGGCTGTCTGGCAATGGAAATGACTAACAGCTCTTAGACATGCTCCATCTTGACCCAAACAACCTGACTCTGCCGCAATGGAAGCACGCCATTCCTGTGCCTCTCGAGTGGCAACCAGAAGTCGAAGACTTGTCCGACGACGATGATTGGGAGGCTTATCAGAAGTCTGTAGCGTATCACAGGCGTTTCAAGACCAATCCCGATCTCCGCCCTTTTCTTCACGACGCAGATGAGGAAGCCAAATGCGAGCGTCGCGACGAAGGCGAGTGTGTGGTGACCGGCAAGCCCACTAATCGCCGACTTTGGTTCATCCCCTTAACTTGGAATGACACCGTTGAACATATGAACGCAACAGGCGACCTCCATGTGGGAAGTACGATCTTAACAGGAGTCAATCTTGCGGAAGGGCCCAACCCAGCCTGTAGCGCACACACTCTCGGCGCAACTCATCGAGTCTGGAATATGGTCTCCATTGGTGAGATTCTCTATCGCTACTTCAACGACGGCTTTTGTGCATTGAAGTACCAGGAAGGCAGGAACGAGGAGCTTAACAAAGACGAAGTTAAAGTCACCCTCAAATTCTACTGGATGCCCAAACTCAAGGCGCGATTCGGGCTGGTGATGGACATCCATTCACAGCCAACGAACGACTGGACTATGATGTTGAAGGAGTCTGACGCCTTCCAAAACTGCCCACCGCCTGATCACTACGGTAAAGTCTTTACCCAGTCTGGAGACCTACTGGAATCGGGACACATTGTCAACATAACAGTGGCCAAAAAGGATCTTCTGTTCTTTCGCGATGCAATCGAGGTACACTGGGCTTGTATCATGTTCACAGCCTTTTGTGGTGCCGCTGGGCGCCCTTGGTTGTTGTCGGGCAAGGATCCTGAGGATCGATTAATGCAGAGCCTGCAGGACAAAGCCAGACTGGAAGGCGATGCCAAGCTGGAAGGCGATACCAAGCTGGAAGGCGGTACCAAGCTGGAAGGCGATGCCAGACTGGAAGATGATGCAACAATTGCAGAGTCTTCGAAGGGCAACACACTTCGTCGGTACGGAAGGAAGGTCAAGGATGGTATCAAGAATGTACCCGGCAGTCTCAAGGAAGTAACTCGCAAAAACCTTGGTCGTCAGCCTATCCCTCCTTACACGAGTCCCCAAGGTGTCTCAAGTGCCACAGTTACCCCAGGTCCCTCAACTGCCCCGGGTTCCTCAGCTGCCCCCGGTAGCTCTTAATATGGAGGCTAGACAGAATTGGCAAGATGGATGTGTGCTTTGTCAGGTACCTAGGAAATATGAATTCACATTGTGCTTATTTGGGATTTCGTCCTCATCGTGCTTTCAATCTTGACAATGATTTAGTGACTAAATGAAGAGATGGGTACCTAAACTGATGAGCTACCGAGGAGATCACTTGGAACGAGCGATCGCATTCTTTGTATTGCCCTCGGGGGGAAAGAAAGCACGGTCTCTGCTCACACCAAATTCTGCTGGTCTCAGGGTCCGTGTTTTCTTTTTCCAGATTGCACACGGCACAGAAGAGGGCGCTTAGACTTGTGCTCCCACCAGCTAATTATTCTGGAACAACTATCGGGGAACACAGCTTGGACAATACGAAATGGATGTCTGCAGGAACGGCATCACGATCTGAAAGTGATATGACCTCCGCACAGTGTCGAGCAGCTGGCAGCAGAGCGGCCCTCTCATTGTAGTAGAGCTTACGATGACCTGAGCTATAAAGGGGGACAGCTTCTGCTTTTCTCCTTAGACTCATACCCTCCTACCTGCCTTAGTACTTTCCGTTACCGTCGTTTACTCAAGTCTTAAGAACGTTCAGCAATCGCAAACCTCAATCAATAAAGCTTCCAATATGGGGCTCCCTCAGCGCAAAGAAGATGTAAGCTTACGCCTCTCCTCATGTCTCCATATCTGCATATCTTCATCTCATCGTCTCATCGTCTCTTGCTCTGGAGGTCTCAGGGTATCAGTCTTTCTCAATATCCTACCCTGCCACCCTTTAACAAGATGCCTAGACTTACAATTAACAGAATGGCAATGTCCCCCCATCTCAACAGAATGAGTCTGTTGGGGCGCCTCTCGAGTCCGGACAAACCACCACCGTGCCCCAAAGTGCCAATGGACAGTATGGCACTACTTGCATCATCTCGGACAAAAGTCCAGAGGTTGTGCACTTGCCTCCATTCGAGAGGAAGCCCTCGAACGTATGAGTGTCGGAAACGGCCATTGGGGGGTTCAGAAGGATCGGCCGCCGGAATATTAAGAGATGGGATAGCTTAGTTACCTCCAGACCCATATGAGTTCCGAATTGAGTGTACTTTAACTAGGCAGGCGTCCCAAGTTTTAAATGACAATTCTTGTGTTGTTCACCCGACCGCATAGTATGAGACAAATACTTTAACTCAACGGCTGCGCGGTAAAGTACCTTGTCTCGCAATAGATTAGACAGATCGGGGGCTTACTTGCTACCGTAATACTAACAAGTGTTATCTCCTAGGCTGCTCGATGCTCTTGGTTCAAGCAACGTCTGGTTCTGGAGACATCTTCAACTACCCAGGTAGGTAGACTACTTTGTTACGATAGCCTAAACCTGAAAAGGGAACTTAGTACTCAATACTTCTAGGTGACAATGACTACGTTTTGAACGTGACAAAGATTCAGTGATAAAGTGAGGAAGTAAATCTCTAGACTGCTGAAGACTTGAGAACGCCTTCTGATTCCACCATTTGACTTTTGGCGCGGGAGCAAGAAAGCAGCTCAGACAACTGGTTTAGTCCTGGAGATACCTTCGACTGCGGAGGCACTGTCGCTGGGTTCACCGAGCTCACCGAGCTCACCGAAGTTGGCATGGAAAAGGAATCGACCCAAAAGAAGTGTCCTAAGGCTTAAGCTAAAATAATAAAGTAACCTAAATGCTAGTCTAAGCCGGCATAAAGTAACCAAATAATTTCGTCTCTTATGCCTCCAAGGGACAATTCTTCTGATACCCTGAGGCAACCGTACACTGTACCAGCTCCACTTATTGCCGTCGCTCGCTCCTCCCCCACATTAGACTGTGCCTTTGAATTCCGCGCTATGAGTAGCGGGGTATTGTTTCAACGAAAGCTTCATCCATTACCATCTGTCGAACCCTTTGTCGTGGGGTTCCCTTTGACTTTTTGACCAAGCATAATACCGATACTTGCCTCCGGAGACAAATATATTTTGGAATACAATTGCAATAACTTACATCACTCCATCAAACTACAATCGCAACACGCTCGTCATGGATGACCAATTTGGAGGGCGCACCGACGACGATCTCTTCTACGATGATTTCGAGCCCGTCGAGAGCGAGACTATAGTGACCACCGAAGTCGTCTCTCCTGCACCTGAGCCCACGCCAGTAGCGCCAGCTCAACCACCTCCTATTACTCAAGAGAAGCCTTCGCCTGCGCCCGCGCCAGCGACCGCACCCTCAGCACCTGCCTCTAAACCTGCAGGCCTCTCCTCTTCCCGATACGCCGACAAGGCAGCCCCAGCGCCCGCTCCAGCTCCTGCCTCCAAGCCCGCGAAGCAGCCTCCTCAACCAACATCCAACGCTCCTCCCAATGCGCCCACTGCCCCTCGCGAAAAGACTCCTCATGGCTCTCACATCAACTCCGCAGCTCGTCTCGGATCCGGCGCAAACCCACGCCAAAAGCTTACCGAAGCGGAACTCGCTGAGAAGATGGAAAAGATGAAGCTCATCAACGCCGAGAAGACGCGCGAGTTCGAGAAAGCTGAGAAGGATCAGAAAGACCACGCCGCCGCATATGCTCGTGGTATGGAAGAGGCAAAGAAACGACGTGCGGAGGAAGCTGAGCGACGTAAACGCAATGACGAGGATCGGCGCAAGCTAGAGGATGAGCGCGCTAAGAACAGGGAGCGAAAACTGAAGGCTATGGGCATGAAGGAAGGTGGATGGGACGAGGGCAAAGAGGCCCGGGAAGAGGAGGAGAACAGACGCTTCCGTGGCGCGAACGGCGGTATTCGAGGGTCGAAGACCGGTGGTCTCGGTGGAAGTCGGTATGCGACCCGGGACAACGAAGAACACGACGTGGATCGTTTCCTCGACGATAGACATCGCGGGGGCAGGGGCAGAGGTCGTGGGCGCGGAGGTCGAGGAGGCAGAGGCGGTCGTGGTGGTCATGAAAGCGCGGCGCCTGCACCACCCAAACAGGCTGTACCAGCAGCTGAAGATTTCCCAGCTCTCCCTGGCGAGGTCAAGAAGAGTGCAACTGCGCCAGCCAACGACAAGCCAGCTTTCGCCGCCGCAGCAGCAGGGCTACCACCCCCATTGCCGCCACTCGCTGGTGGAAAGTGGGACGAAGAGATGGATGAGTATGATGAGCTAAACAAGAAGTCATAAGAATTCGGGTAAATCGAAAGAGGTGGAATACGAGGCACGGCTGGAAAGCGGAGTCGAGAACATTGGGAAAATACCATACATAGGCAGCATTGTTAGACAGCATCAATAGTCCAAGCGAGATTGCACAAATTCTCCTCCGTTTTCGTTCGCTCTCTATCGCTGAGCTGCTAGGTCTAAAAAGGGTATTGCCATCCATGCTTAAGTTCCTAAAGTCAACTCTTTCAGTCTCAATTTCCATCCCTTTTAAGCAGCGCCCCAACGCCTTTGTATAGCCCTTTAAACAAATATTACTCATAGTCTACCATCCACCGCCTCTGTAACCCCTTCCACCGCGACCGCTCCTGTATCCTCCTGAGCCGCGCGGTCCTCTGGGTCCGCCCATGCCAGGGCCATCATCGTCCATCGGTGCCCTGGAGCGACCCTTCATTTCCTTGGGGAACGCATCGTAAGTCTTTCGCATCTGCGCATATCCTAGATGCATCTTGCCGTAAAAGTGATCCGCCAGGCGACGGTCGTTATCAAGTCTGCTGAGGTACGCACCGCAGACGTCGCAGACCTGAAGTTTCTGATGTCCAGAGGGACCCGAGGTGTCGGAGAGCGCTTTGAGCTCTTTCTCACGGTCAGCTTTGGATTGAGAGGCTTGGCGAACGCGGAAGAGCTCGTCTTGGGCACGGGAGACTTCGCCCATGGAACCGAGGATTTCGACTTCGAGGAGGCCGTTGTTAATGGAGGCTGTGAGATCGGAGATGCTTTTGAGCTGAGCAAGTTAGAATTTTTGCAATAAAATGATAATGAAAGACATACCAGAACGTTAGTTTGACGAATTTCATCGGGTGTCTTCTCCAATCGTCTCTGCGCAGCATCGATTCGTCGGTTACAATCGTCGATATACTTTTGCAGATCGCGCATATAATCGTACTCGAATCCATATTTCTGCTTTTCTCTATCCGATAAAGCCTCGTATTCTGTCTTTAATCCTTCGCTGTGCACCTTTGGGCACTGACCAATGTCTTGCTTTGTGTTCGTGAAAAGGTCGTGCGGACAGGTGCCTGCCAGGTAGGAGCGACAGACTTTGGGATCTGTGAGGGAGAGCTGAGCGGCGCGCGACGTCGAGGAGGCCCCCATAAGCTGCTCGAGCAGCTTTCTCTGTTCAGCGGCCATTGTGTGTTCGTCGTTCGAATATGCTGTTTGAAGATGTTGAAAGTTGGCGGGGCCTTGAAGATCCAAGATGCGACGGCATGTGGAGGAAGCGCGCGCCGGAGAGCTAAGTTTCTGCCTGTCTCCACCGCTTACTTCATCGAACCTTCCACGTCGCAACTGGAGCTCTCCAAGCTACGACTCCAAGTCGATTTCCCAAGGGCAAAGGTGCGATGTGAAGTCTTGAACGACTTCCTCCCTCTTTAACCCACTTCACGATGCGCCAATTTCTGGCCTATCTCCTACTTGCTATCACAAATGGCTTCGCACTCACTTCGGCCGCGGCATCCGGCTACCATGAGCAATTGACGCTTCGACCTTTACCCCTGTCCCAGCTTCTAGCGAGCTTCAACTTCCGAGCCAATACTTCAATCGCCGACTTCGAAGCGCACAACTTCCGACTCTTTCCTCGATCACTAGCACAAATTCTTCAGTATGCCGGTACTAGAGAGTTGCATCTCCGATTTACGCTGGGGCGATGGGATGCCCAGTCATGGGGTGCCCGACCCTGGGATGGGACCCGTGAGGGAGGCACTGGCGTTGAGCTGTGGGCGTGGCTGGATGCTGAGACGGATGCTGAAGCCGATGAGAAGTGGTTGATCTTAACCAACGCCTTATCTGGATTGTTCTGCGCCAGTTTGAACTTTATCGACGAGACGAGGACCATTCGACCCGTTATGTCTTTCCAGCCCGATGGCCACCATTCGAACTCATCGCTGGCCAACACAAGACTTCTGCATGGTGTTTTGCCGCACGAAGTCGTGTGTACAGAAAACCTGACACCTTTCCTCAAATTGCTGCCGTGCAAGGGCAAGGCTGGAATTGCCACCCTGTTGGATGGGCACAAGCTCTTTGATGCCTCTTACCAGAGCATGGCAATCGACGTCAGGCCCAAGTGTGATGCCGACGGTGAATGCTTTTTGGAGATGGAAGAGACTGTGGATATGGTTCTCGATATCAATCGCTCCAAGCGACCTCAAAGTATGTGCGTCGATTTCATCTGGTGACTTCTCTAACAACCACTAGACAACCCGATTCCGAGACCCCCTCCTGCTCATGAGCTTCTTTGCGATACTTCCAAGTCATACAACTCGGAGCACGCTTGCTTCCCCGCCGACAGCCTCGATGGTCAAGATTGGACGCTAGCTCAAGTCTTCGGTCGACCTATGAAGGGAACGTGTCCCCTAACCGACCCTGACGTTCCTCCTGTCTGTGTCCAGATCCCCCAATCCCGCGATATCTACACTACCGAAGGCGCCCGCGAAATCAGATCTCAAGACGGAAACTCTCGATGCTACAGCCTGGACTCCAATTCCGAGCTTGCTCTCATGCTTGTCAAGCCCGAATCACAGGATGAGGACAAGATCCTTAACAAGCCACAAACGCCCCTCCTCTACGCTGATCGCAGTTTCAACGGCCACGGCCAGGAACATGGTGGTGTACAAGCTATTCTGAGCAACCCTAGCGATACCGACGTCGAGTTTGTCTACATGGAATCCCTTCCTTGGTTCATGCGTATCTACCTACACACCCTCTCGGCTCGCATCGCCGATGCTCCCTCGTCAAACTCGTCCGATCTCATCAAGGAGATCTACTACCGACCTGCCCTGGACCGCGCCCGGGGTACACAGCTCGAACTACTCATGCGTATTCCTCCACACTGCACCGTTTTCCTCACCTACGATTTCGAAAAGTCCATCCTGCGTTATACCGAATATCCTCCTGACGCCAACCGCGGCTTCGACGTCGCCGCCGCAGTTATCACGACACTTGAGCCCAAGGTCCTGAACATCCGCACTACAACACTGCTGCTGTACCTTCCCACGCCAGATTTCAGTATGCCATACAATGTTATCATCTTTACATCGACTGCTATCGCCCTTGCATTCGGAGGACTGTACAACATCCTCGTCAGAAGATTTGTCGGCGCTGATGAGGCCCAGGGAATGGCTTTGAAGGCGAAGATCTTGGGACTTATTAATAGACTAAAGGGCAAGGTCGGAAAGAAATAGATATGATGTATGAGTTATTTTTCTGAGTATAATACACAAGCATGTTCGATACCGTCACTGCACACTTCATTCAACTCGACTAGGATCACCTGTCGGGTTACTCTGGTCAGGGTCGAAGTGCATCTTGCATTCGGTCTGACCGTTCTTCAAACGTTACATGCAACGGCCCTGCATTCTCTCCAAGCATAATCGGGCCGCGTAATTCGATCTGGGAAACGTGGGCACGAGCTTATCGCATCTCTAGGTCGAGCGGTCTTGGAGTTGCAGATGACGAGGGAGGACGCACATGTGTTCAGGGTCTTGCACAGGCATGGCTGAGCGCGCTCTAGCGATGAAGATGCTTCGCAGGACTGCGCAGCTAAAGAAAAAGAAGACAATCGAAACATTTGATCGTGTTTGTTCAATAGGACCTATTTATATCATCTCTGAGCATGTCTTCTCGTTCGAGGCATCTGCGCGAGATGTAACCACAATAACGAGGCATCAACTACAAAAGGCCCGCGCCTTCCTTCCTCCGTTCCTTCCTCGACTTTCCCTTTCGTCCAATCTCTCAACAAGCCACCACCCGCCGAAACCTTCCATGCGCATCAACATCACACCTTCCATCTCATGCCACCACCCTCGCCATCATGAAGCTCGCCCTTCTGCTTCTAACCATGACTTTCGCCATGGTGAACGCCTACTACACCCTCAGCGTCTTCTCTCCAAAGGTCCCCCAGATTCATGCCCGCGTGATCAACGCTCGAAATAGGGCTTTCATTATCGGTGCTGCGCAGCCAAGTACCTTTTGCGATCTGAACAATGCGACGGAGTGTCCTGATGGGACTTCTACCCAGGTCAATGCAAACATGACTGGCCTTGCAGTACGTCACCCCCTTCCGTCAAATTCCCTTCCACTGATCGCAATAGGCTGCAGTTCCAGGTGGTCAACTCATCTTCGTCGCGCCCGATGGCATCATCTCGTACCCATCCGCCCACTCTGCGATGCGTCCACCAGGCTCCCAAATGGGAGGCTTTCATCCAGTGCATATCATCTCTGAGTGCCAGATGCCTGTCACGATACTCATGTGGTCGGCGGAGAACGGCAATTCTGGGCTCTGGGCTTGCCCGACAGCGAGGAACATGCCTGTCGCGAAGGAAGCGGTTCTCAAAGCGACGACGGGATTGTTCGAGGGGAAGGGGTGCTTGGAGGTGGATGGAGTTGAGATACAGACTGCCGGTGACAAGTTTGCGGCTTGGGCTTATACGTAAGGGATGGACTGAGAGTGAATGTTATGGGACGATGTGATTACGAGTTCAAGGAGGATGTGCCTGCTTTGTTTCGAGACGATTGTAGTTGAGGTCTTTGTGTGGGTTCATATCTATGTAATTGAAGAGGATCTCGAAGCTTAACGTCACTTTGCAATATCCTTTGTCTCTTGTACATTCATGTGAGTAACAGAAGTACTGTCCAAGGCAGAGACCACTGATATAAAGTAGAATGAGGGCTGGTCTAAGCCAGCACCAAGTGGGCACATTGTTTCGTCTCTCAACTTTCGTTGCTTCCCTCCTGACTCACTCCCAGCACTACGCCAAGGACCTTACCTAGTGGGACAGAGCAGCCTTCTAGCTGTGATTCAGAGCTGAAGCCGTCCAAGCAAGCAGCCAGGTACTGCCAAGCAGTTACTGAGAGTGATTGGTGGTTATTGGCAGCTGGCAGATGCCTGTCATTGATCGGGCTGTCAGGTCACACAGATGGAAGCTAGTGGAACGCACATCAGGGCTTTGACAAAATACCCTTCTGTCTCCTGCTGCTTTTTCTTCCTCTTCTCCTTCCTTCATCCGCCACATCATTTGCTCTCGGCGTTCGTACACATCTTCAGCTCTTTACACTTCTTGTCCCGACCAAGCATCCATTCGCACACACAATGGGTGCACAGGAGTACCAGCCCCCGACAGGATTACTGTCAGTCGCTGAGGTAAGTACCTGTCTGCTGATCCCTTTCTCTTGTTTCCTGTACTCTCCTGCCCATCGCATCGAGTCCGAGCTAGGCAACTCGAAAGAAGTCCTCTAAGGCTTAGGGTGCCAAATACAAAGGGCCTTAAATGCAAGTCTAAGATGGCATAAAGTCCCCTAAACATTTCATCTCTTAGGCTTCATTTACTAAAATATGTACTCACAGATTGAGGAGCGTCGACCGTTGGTGCACAAGATCGAGCAGACCATCCGACGCCACAACGACGAATTCAAGATGCAACAGAAGCATCTTGGACCTGCTTTCTACCTACCTCGACCAGTCCTTGACGCTTACATCGACAACAAGCCCAGCGGGCTACAGGAGCTTCTTGAGAGTAACTGTCACCTCGCTTCTTCGATCCAGATTTGGGAGCCAGCTGAAGATGAAGAAACCCGGGCCGCTTCGTCTCGCGACCGACATGCCTGCATCATCTCTCGCACTGCCTACCCGGCAATTATGTATGTTTTTCCAGGCTCCATGGCAGCAGACCCTCAAGTCTGTGAACAAATGATGTCGATGATGGGGTGTGAGTTGAACCCCAAGCATGAATTCGGCAGTCGTGGAAACATGTTCGCCATACACCGAGGGCTGGCCGTGTGGCGACGCATGGGCTTCTGGACTTTTGAAAGCATCCAGGAGCCTCAGAAGACTGACAAGGGTTGGGAGAACGCCCTGAAGTTCTATTGGCTCCCTGATTGCAGCAAGAAACTCGAACCTGGTGAGAGCATCGAGTCCATCGAAGCTATCATTGATCGAGTCATCCAATGTTTGACTGTGGCCCAATCCAACGGACTGCCGGCTCGCTCTCCTGCCGAAGGTAGCGGCGTCATGGGACATTGGCTTGATACTGAACAGATGCTGCGCAGCGGTCACATCTTCAGGGTCCAACACGAGACCAAGGAAGAAGCTGTCGTCTTCCGCAACATGATCAACAAGCACTGGGTGTACTCACGTGTGTCGATGATCAGTTGCTAGACTGTCACTTTTGGGTTTCCAGAGGACGACGCAAATGGTAACCGCGTTGATCCTCGCAATTAGAAGGCTGAATTATTCTTCTTCTTTCCAACATCGCCATTCGCAGCAGAAACAGGTAAGCACCACATCGGGACCCGGCCTAGGGAATCAAGTCTTCTGACCAATTCTGAATGCAGACATCCATATCCCGATACTCTCGTCGATTCCCACTGCGATATTCCGTATTCCTTCTCGCCCATTGCCGCCTCACTCGCCTACTGCCTCCAGTGTCAGGGTAGGATTGGCCACCTCGAACATGAGAGATGGATAATTTAGTCACCTAGTGCTGGCTTGGACTCGCACTGAGCATTCGGGTGGAATGATCAAAAGGCCTGGCATATGAGATCGTAGAGCTTAGGTACTTATGGAATTGATTCTGCTATGGCAATTGCGATCCCCTACTGTGGCAAGTATGACGATCAAACCTAGACGAATGTCAGCCATGTTCATCGCGACCTTTTCAGTTCAACACGTACCTCCTGCACCGGCTTCACCTTGACGACCTTGGTCTTCTTCATCTTCCCACCCCGGTAACTGTACGTGAACTCCCATCCACTCCCCGCAGCACCATGGTTCCCGTACCGATCCACCACGACAATACCGCTCTTGAGATCAGAGAACTTGCGCACCATGCGAAGAACCGCATCTTCGGCTGCTTCCTTGGGAGATAGACCCCGACTCAGACTGTCGAGCGCTTGGTAGCAGGGGAGGAAACGGAGCATGATGTCGCCGTCGCCTGTGGCGCCACAGCCGCCGAGCGAACTGTCAGCGTAGGAGCCGCTTCCTACGATGGGACCATCGCCGACTCGTCCAGGGATCTTGTGCGATGCGCCGTTTGTGGTTGTTCCCGCGGCCAGACTTCCGTCTTTGGTGATGGCGATGAGAGAGAGGGTGTCGTGTGAGGATTGAGCTTTTTGCTGGGCTTGCTTGTTCTTTGCTAATGGACGGTAAGGGCCGCAAAAGTGTTCGGGGTTGGGACTGACGTTGACACGATAGTTGGGTTGGCATTTGCTAGCCTGCCACTCCTTGCACTTCTTCGCCGATGCCTTGGTGGTGAGGTTCGTCGTTTTAAAGTCATTCTGGACAGCGAATTGGGTAGCTTGATCACCTGCGAGGAGCGAATGACTGGTGTACTCAAGAACATGTCTCGCCACGGAGATAGCATCTTTGACGCGACGCAGAGCAGCCACAGCGCCTGTATTCATGGTATCACCATCAATGATGAGAGCATCAAGTGTCGTCTCACAGTTCTCGTCGGGAGAGCCTCCGTATCCAACACTTCCATCGCATTGATTGCGCTCACATGTCAAACCGCCAATCTCAACAGCGTCGACAGCTGAGGTCTTGGACTTTTGCAGAGCATTGAATGCGGCGTCCGTAGCCGCGGTGAAGTCGCCGCCCCAGGTGTTGATGACGAAGGGAAGGCCTGGTGAATTACCCGCTTGAGCAAACGCCGCGATCGAGGCAATTCCCAATAACAGGGGAACGGGAGTCATTGTTGAATGAGGGTATGTTGATGGTAAAAAGTTGGCAAATTTGGAGGATGGAGTGGCGTATCTTATACGACTTTCCGAAACCGACGGTTTCTGATAAGCCTTCCAGGGGTATTGGAACTTAAAAATGCATGGTCCCAGTCTGGACCGGAGTGGTGTAGTAATTTCGTTGTCTCGAGGAACGTGATACAGGACTGTCAAAGTCAAACGTTGTAAGACGATACGATACGGTAGTTGTTGACCAGTAAACTTGGGGTGTTGATGATGGCAGGGATTCTCTGACGCGTGATTAAGTGTGATACGAGTGCTTATTTAAACCCCTCATTCCAAGCATCATTCCTCTTCTTTTTCCTCTTACTCTCTACATTCCCTGTTTAGCAGAAGTACATACATACACTGAAAGTTATCGTGATTGAATTGACATCGCACTGCACCATGAATGAAATGGCCGTAGCTGCATCTGACACTGTATCCTCAGCCCTGACGTCCTGTCTGGCCAATGCAATCGACATCTACAACGCTGTACAACGTCAAAGTGACACAAATCTTGCTCGCTTATTCGAGACCTTGGTGTCTTCGGTACAGTGTGTCAAAGATCTAGGACCTGTTCCCGGGAATGTCTCGTTGATCAAGTTTGCGTGCATTCAGATCGCTGATGATCTCTTGGTGCACTTTCAGCGCCTTGATGGTGGACCAGTTGACGTTTGCGGGGTCTGGGGAAGGGACGATCTTAGCGCGCTACGGGGCAGGCTTGGGGAGGTTCTTGGGCTGTGCCAAGATGTTTTGCCGAATTTACGGTATGTTTTGTTTCGTTTCGTTTCGCCAGCTACTGATGATCTCAGTGATATTTGTCGACCTGTACTTGCTGGTTCACAGATCCATGAACCTGAATATGCTTCGATTCAACCAACCGAGAAGACGATTGACAAAGGTCCGGAAGCCCAAAATGTCGAAAGCACGGTCGGCGTACCTGCCAAGAAACCGCCCAGGCTCGCTCCTGCCGGTCTCATCAACAACTTCATCCTCGAGAGCTTAGCCTATAAGAGCATGCACGACCGTGAGAGTCAAGTGACCGAAGCGCACGCAAAAACTCTCGACTGGATCTTCGACAACTCGCTTATCTATCAATCTCTGCGACGAAAGTTCAGGGACTCTTTTACCGCATGGCTCAATGGTTCGGAGCTTAGTCCCATCTACTGGATCACTGGCAAGCCTGGCTCAGGGAAATCGACTCTTGTGCGATATCTTTTGCAGCACCCTGTTGCTCTGCATCATCTTCGAAAATGGGCCGGCAAAAAGACTATCAGTACTGTTGGGTTCTTCTTTTGGACGAGTGGTTCGATGCAGCAGCGGTCACAGACTGGTTTGTTGCGATACTTGCTTCATCAACTCTTGTCTTCTGATCCAAATCTTGTTGAGAAGGCATTTCCAAGCCTTTGGGCGCATTTGCGACAACTGACCACTAAGGAAAGAGTCAACTTTGCGCTTGACTGGGCCGTTGGAGAACTGCAAGCTGCGTTTTACTCTCTCCTGGATGCGGCCTTGCCTCAGACCAACATCTGCCTATTCATCGATGGCCTGGATGAGTTTGAAGGAGACCATATGCAGATTATTGACTTCTTCAAAGGCTTGACAATGAAACACGATGGCTCGCTGAAGCTCTGCCTTTCCTCCCGACCGTGGGATGTCTTCGAGAGGGCATTTGGAAGCTCCGTTCCGAACACGAAGCTGCAAGACCTCAGTTACGAAGACATGTATCGCTATGCACTGGATACGCTCAAGACTGATCCGCGACTCCGACGGCTTCTCAAACAGGATCAGGATCAGGAAGCTACCCGTAGCTTGCTCACGTCAATCGTTGAGCAAGCCGATGGTGTGTTTCTGTGGGTCAGACTTGCTGTTGAGAGAATGCTTGCAGATCATAAGAGACGAAATAATATGACTACCTTATGTAGGTTTAGACCAGCACTTAGGCTACTTTATTTTGGCGCCCTAAGTCTTAGGATAATTCTTTTAACACGCATCAGCAGCGGAGGCGAACGGGTTTGAGAGTCTCAGAACCACTCTGGACAGTCTTCCTACCGAACTTGATGACCTCTTCGCGAAGCTACTCCTTGAAGACCAAACGTCGTCTGACATCACGCAGACTGCAACACTGTACCAACTCACACAGGCTAGGGAAATCGTCGCAGACTTTATTAGAGATGAGTCTGCTAACTCCCTAACTGTATGGGAGCTCGCCTTTGCCCTGCTCGAAGATGACGACGGGCTTGCATTGAATCGTCAAGTCGTCAAAGCAACAGACGAGGAGATTGAGGCTCGTTGCCAGACAACTATCAGAAGCATTAAGGAACGGTTTGCTGGTCTTCTGAATGTCCACGTTATCAAGCCGGTAGGTAACATGCGCTTCGCTGACAAGAGACAGAGTGTCGCAGGTCTTGTCACCACCAGTAAAGTGGTCTACATCCACCGCACAGTCCGCGACTGGCTCGTTCAATCCGGCGCATCTCGTCTCGCATCTTTCCAAGACTTACGCTTCGATTCTCATCTTCGACTTCTTCGGTCTTACGTCCTCCGACTCAAACATCCCCTCGAAGAGATTGAACACCATCGTCGGTTGAATGAGTGGTATCCCGATATCGCTCTCGCCATGACACATGCTCGATACATCGTTAACGATGATGGGAAGCTGCAGCGGAAGTTCCTGAATGAGATGGACAAGACAATCTCGTGGCTTTGGCTGACAAAGGAGTCAGACGAGACTGACCATTGGGCGAAGAGCACGTTTGGGTCTTATGAAGTGAGGATGAAGGCGCCGCCTATTCACAACCCGTTCTTGTGTCTTGCTGTCAAGTTTGGCTTGACGACATATGTCTGTGCAGAACTTGCCAACATGACCCAAAACGTCGCAGATGGAGACGATGGGTCTACGCCATTGTTGGCATATGCCATAGAGTTCCTCTGTTCGCGCAACAAGACCATCTTCCCCACGTCATCGCCCTCTCTCGTCAAGTATCTACTCTCGCACCAAACACCCATCAACCCCGGACCAAATCACAAGTACAAGCACTTCGAGACCCACCAGCCATTGACTCCATGGGTTACTGTCCTCCGTCACCTGCGTGATGCGAAACGGCGAGGATGGATAGAGTACTATGACATTAACCCAGAGGGAACTGCGCGCTGGGTTGAGATTGTGAGGGAGTTCGTCAAGTACGCTGATGTTGAAGCTATTGTTCCAAGAGATACTTGGGATCCGGAGATCTCGGCTTTAGGAGTGATTGACATGCTGGTCAGGACGTACGGATCTGCTGAGATGGAAAGTATTAAGCTTGAAATGAAGAAGTCACTTGAGTCATGGCAGAAAGCAGCATAGGTAAGCGCGACATTCCATCTCAGTCCGAATTTGGGAAGTTGGCTAACGAATCCTGAGGACGAAATACAGAAGAAAATGACTGAGATGACCTCAGTATCAGAAGAATTGACATCCGAAGGCTCAAGATATGGAACGATTTGGTCACTTCATGTTAACCAAGACTAGAACTTGGGCTACTTTATTATTTTAACCTAAGCATTTGAAGACAGTTCTTCTAACACTCACTTGGAGGCCGAAAGAAGTGGTTGAGACTCGGCGAGTAATTTAAGCATTCACAAAAGACAATGACAATCACAACGGAACAAGTATTGATTCAGAAAGGGTTTTATTAATCAGACTCAGGGTCATAATATACAGCAGAATATTGAAGGTTCATCCCATGTGTCGGGATGGACAGGACACAATGATCCTTGAAAGGTTTTTTTTTACACAATCACGCTCAGCGTGTTGCTAAAGACAACTTGAAGCTCGGGAAAGAAGGAGCTTAGTTGAGCATGTCACGGGCGTGACGGCGGGCCTTCTTGGCCTTGCAGCCAGTCTTGGTGGGCTGGGGAGCAGCGGGGGAGGTCTCGACGGGAGCGGAACCACCGTTGTTGTTGTCGTTACCGGCAGCGGGAGCAGACTCGACGGGGGCAGCAGACTCAGCGGGAGCCTGGGTGGCGGAGGGAGCGGGAGAGTCAGAGCCGGAGCCAGTGCTGGGGGTAGCGGGGGTGGAAGGAGCAGAGCCGGAAGAGCCACCGGACATCAGCTTGGGACCGGGGATGGGGTAGCTGGTGGGGTTGCTGTAGAGGTCGAACTTGATACCGGCATCGTCAGCCTTGTAGAGGCTGGTGCCAGCAACACCCTCGGGCTCGTCGGAGCCGGAAGACTCAACCTCGAGGTTGAAGCACTGGGGGTAGTTCTGGGCACCGTTCTCCTGGCCAGCGGCGTGGAGAGCGATGATCTCGTGACGGAGGACGTAGTTACCGCTCTTGATGGAGGTAGGGACGGTAACCTCCCAGGAGTTGCCAGCGGCAATGAGGTCGTCAGAGGCGAAGTTGCCACCGGAGGTCATACCGGCCTCGGCGATCTTGAAGAACTTGAGGCTCTCCTTGTCAACCTTGGCGCATCCCTCAGCACCGCAAGAAGCGAGGTAGTCGATGACGGGACCCTTGTGGGACTCGGGCCAGGTGTCCCACTTGATGGTGATCTTCTCACCGGCCTTGACCTTGGCGGACTTGACGGCGTTCTCGGCACCGCGGTGGCAGATGATGTCGGCATCACCGAAGGCGGAAGGCTCAACGAAACCGTTGTCGGTGTTGGTGGCGAACCAGGCAACGAGCTCCTTGCGGGGGTTCTCGTTGGCAGCGGCACCGGGGTTGAGACCGTCGTAGTCAGTGCCACCAACGGAGATGGACTCGACGTGGCCGTGAGCACTGACACCGGCAGCGGCGACGAGAGCGGCGAAAAGGGTCTTGGTGAGGAAAGACATTTTGATTGTGTAAAAAAGTTGAAGTGTTTTGTTTGGTAAAAAGAAAGTGGTTGTGATAGGTTGATCCGACTGGCGGTGATATCAAGTTTGGATAGATGAAAGAATGAATTGAACTACTTCTGTCAAAGAAGAGTGAAAGAATGTGCAAAGATCAAAGTGAATGGAATGAACTGCTGTATGAGACTGAGTGAGTGAAGAAGAAAGTCCATTTGAAGCGGGATGAAAGACGATACTTATATCGAATCGAGGTCGTGGTTCGACGGGGTAGTTTCCCGCCTTGGACAGATAAAAGGGCAAGGATGTCTTGTTCGGCCGATATGCCATCAAGGATCTGACGCCTCAAGGTTGCATTGCTCGTGGCCCCGGCCAGTTTCAGGGTACCAGGGTTTGCTTCTTGGGGCGCCAGCCGTTGAGGAGACGGGTTAATGGGGATCGAGATATTAGCAGATCATGCAACGATTGACTTTGACTACTGCGAGCCATTGCTTAACAAGCGAGAGTATAGCACAGGCTAGTTTACGTTTACGAGTATTCTATTCAAGATGAAAATAAGCTTAAGCTTGAACTTGACAGTCTTGTCTCTCTGTCAAACTAGTCCACTCTCCCCATGCCATGTCAACGGTGGTGGTTCCTTCAGTTGACAACGGTCAAACCATCTCCAGAGAGAGTTATCTAGGCGAGCTGCCACTCTCACCCGAGCGCTTCCCATCTCCCTTTCTCGCATGGTGGATCTCTCTGGGCTTGGCTGTACCTGAAACTCTCCAAAAAGACAAGATGGATGGAAAAACAACAACCTCGTGGGTCTCTAAGTGCTCGCTTATTCTGGTTCCTGCTTTAGCGCCGGAACAACGGTCACGGTGTTTATTTTTCCGCAAGTCTCGTTAGATCCCGCTGTGGAGACGTCTGACCTGGATCAATCTTCCTGAGACTGTTTTCTCGCTTGGCTTTCTAGACGCTGATACCCCTGGTGAGATGAACAAGGTAGAGGGCAGGCAGAGTTGAGATGACGCGAAGCCTTATCCAGATTAAAATTAAACATGGAGTTTTTCTTTTCCAAGGTCAAGCGGATGTCAGGACCGAAAATGCCTACAGGCGTTAATCATTGCCACGAGGGGATGTCGTAATCCGAACTCTTTCGTCCTTGACCCGCTGGATCGGTGTCGCATTTTCTGGTGAAACGCTTTGAGCTTCAAGATGTCCCTTTCCAACCGAAAATTAGGCCAGACACCCAAAGAGACAGTCACCCTAAGCCACATTCAGCTTTACAGTCTGTTAATGTTTTTGTATGTTTCTATAAACTGTCAATCGTGTATCAGATTGCAGAACATTGTTTTGTCTATCATGAGTGACTCAGTAAACATCGCGTGATGCTACCTCATACCCTTAAGATAGCGGTGTAAAATGGTACCATGTGAACAGCAACAATTCTCAACAAAAAAAAAACTCACCCTATAGTCCCATAAAGATGCTGATCTGGAAGGTGAATTCTCGCTCTCGCTTAGAGTCCAAGCCTTCCATTTTCCTTTTTCTCTTGATCCAAGCTTTTTCTCCCACCACTTTAATTCCGGGTTGTTAATTTCCCAAGACCCAAGACCCCTTTTCTCCCACCGCTTGTCTCCAACTTTTGGCAGACGGAGAAACAAAACGACCAAGGAAATAATCCCACGCTCCTTCCTGCCTTGGTTTTCTTGCATCTGAATAAGATTTATGGATTCTGACAGGTCGAATGCAATGGCGGCGCAACTTGAGACACAGGGGCTTACGGAGCAGGGATCTCTGAAACCTGACGTGCTGCAGGAACAGGAACAGGAGGAGGGGCGGATGAGACCAAGCCTACAATTTACTGGTCATCAACTCTTTTACGTCTTTGGTTTGGATGGTGTGGGTGCCATGCTTTTATCCGGTGGCGTTAATTTTGCATTGGCTTACCGTGAGTACCACTCCATGATCTAACGATAAGATATACTAACTGATGCTATAGCCATGTACACCACTCAAGACACAGTCAACAACCCAATACGCTTGTTTCAACTGCCGAACACTCTATCGGGCGATGCCGCTGTCACCATCATCATCCAGTGCATCCTTACCTGGTTCGTCGAGATGGGTCTTGTAAGCTACGATCTCTCCAAGCGGTCCGTCCAACCCGTCGGCTTCATGCCCGAGCCAACATCCCAGTGGATGCGATGGCTATTCTTCCTACCACCCAAGACCGAGAAAGCGCCACCGCCTGAAGACTCTTCATTGATCAACACCATCGTGCAAGGAGCACTACGAGGCTTCATGTTTGCAATTGCAGGCTTTGTACTCCTCTGGCCACTCTCTGTAGGCGTGTTGACCACGGTCGGTGAACGCGACGGCGGAGACTGGCGGTATGAAGATCGATGGACACCGCAGGCTTTCAAGGCTATTCTTGGTGGAGTTCTGAGTTTGCTGACGACGCCTTTGATGGCTCTGTTCTGGCTTGTCAAGGCGGGCTGGGAGGGGAATGATGAGCGGTCTGATGCTAGAGAGTCGAGGCGGGTTCAGTATGCGAATGCGCCCGTCTCCGCTGTTTAGAGGCCAAGAGGTGCATTGGGCGAGATGGGCTCATGTCACAGACGGATGAATTGATGACTTGACGGAATATTGGGCTTCGCAATACACTTAATGTTAATAACTGGGATGGAATGGAGGATTGTGGAGGTCAAGACATGTCAACACTTGGCGGTTTGGGCTCGGAAAATAATTCGGTAGATGGCGGAATAACGATGGCAGGAGGAAGCTCAAAGCCCATACTTAATGAGATATGAGTAGCCAATCATAAATAGATAGATTGCATAGAGTATTCGTAATAATAGCAATTGTTGCATTGAACCCACCCCGCTGCCGCGATTCCGGTGATGAGTGGTGTAGGGTGAGTTGTCTTTAATTGAGCCTCATCTCACTCAAGCTCAAAGCTCGCCCAGACTGGACGAGGATTAACAGGACGAGTGAATAAAATAAGTTCAGAACTATCTATGAAATATTATATTTAGACCTGCAAACTATGTGCAGAAGTGTGTGTTGACGAACGATGTTTAACCAACCGTCAGCGGGATAGAAAAATGGATTGCTAAGATCACAAGAAACGGAATTCATGGATCACCTCATACCAACCTAAAATAGAGCTCAGGGTAATTTATCCTGATAGCCTAAGCTTTAGAGGTCATTTCTTCTATTGTCCACCCGGTGAAAGAGAAGTGTAGGGTGAGTCGTCTTCAATTGAGTCTCATCTCTCACTCAAGCTCTCACGAGTCGCTGAGGCGAGAGAATAAAGAAGGATGAGCAATGATCTATAGATATCACTAATAAAACAATTACCGATAAGAATGATGAGATTTGAAAACTATGTATGTAAGTATATGTTGAGGAACAATACTCAATCGTCTTCTATCGACGCGCACCTCAAACCGGTCCGTTCGGGCCATTGTATTTGATGGGCCTGCACTTATAATTGTCCAGCATAATATAATTCTCACCACCCCCGTTCTCGTCTTGCGGACTAGCAGCCTGGATATACAACGTGTCCGTCCCACCAGACGTCTTGAACTCGATGCTAGCAGAGTACCACCGTCCAGGATAATAAGGTTCCCACAAGTTATCTGGCTGATTGAACCTGTTACCCAGAAACTTGTTGGGCTTATACCAAATATCATCATTCCAGTACGTGCGGATGAAGGGGATCCAAGTGCCCAGTTTTTTAGTCCTGGGGTCTTCCATTACACGCTCGTACTGTTTGTCGATGTAGTAGTCGTAGCTGCATTGGAAGGTCACGCCTGCGCAGGATTTTATGTCTTGCCACATTACGAAACTGGTGTAATTGACAAGGTTTTGGCTTTTCATGACTTTCCCGTGACCGTCGACATCTGCTTTGTCCCAGTCAAACGCGGAGTATATACTCTTCCACCATGGGCTGGTCCCGGCTGGGTACTCAAAGTCGCCGTCCTTGATGGGCATTTCGCATATCTTGGTTTCAACGGGGCGCGCTGTAACGGTTACCTGAGTGGAGAGGACGGTGGTAATGGTTGATGTAACTCCATTGGTGACCGTGGTGAGGGTCGTAAGCGTTGTAGTCGCGATTGTGCCGACAGTGTTGGTAGCTTCAATTGAGTAGACAGATGTCGCGTCCGTGAAAATCGTCTTCGTGTAGGTAAACTTCTTGACGTCTGTAACAGCAACTGGCACAACGCTGGTGAACGCATCGTAGACGGTCTCATCAGCAGTAGACAGCGCAGTAGAGGTGACTTCCACAGTAGTCTCAACAGTGATAGTAGGCAGAGTGGAGGTAGATGTCTCGGCGATATCGATTGTCTGAACGACAGGGAATAATTTACTGCGAAGGTCATAAATGTCCTGCGTGCGGGTGACTTCCACCCACGTGTATCCAGTCGCTATACCGTAGAGAGTGATCGTGTCAATGATGGCGATTTCCTTGGTGACCTGCTTCACATCATCATTTGTGACAACCTTGGTGATAAGAGACTGAGCAGTCGGCGTCGAGAGAACAGTCTCTGTGACATCCTCATAAACTGTAAGCGTCACTATAGAAGTGGTCCCATCTACGACAGTCGTATCCGTGACAGTCTTATGAGTTGTGACGGTCGCAGCGGTGGTGAGGGTCAGCGTGACAGTCTCACCATAGATCTTGTCAATCGTGGTGGATTTCTCGACAATCGTTTCAAGACCCGCTGAAGCGTAAACAGTTCGCGTAGGAAGGTCAGGCAAGAAGCATGAACACGCGCTGTGGTAATGAGATTCGCCGAATTCGTTGATCCAATGTTCTTCGAGGCTTTCAAGTCGAGGAATACGGGCCTCGACGGCGGCGCGTTTCTTGTTGTTCAGCCAGGGGAACTCGTGCTGAGTATACGTCTTGCCCTTGATCTTGGTACTGGTTGAAGTTGAAACAGCTGTCCGATGTCAGTATATTCTTGTAGGGATCGGGAGGTCAGAAGAATTGGCCGTCGAGAGCATAAGAGACGAAATAATTTGGCCACCTTATGCTAGCATTTCGGCTCGCGTTTAGGCTACTTTATCTACGTAGCCTGAATCTTGGAAGATAATTCTTCTGACACCCGTATAGATCAATTGAAGATACTCACAAGTCTCGGTAGTCTCGGTCGTCCACCCAACCGTTGTAATAGTGCTCGTGGCAAAATTCGTGTCAGTGCTAGTAGCGATCGTCTCCTCCATTGTATCCGTCGCGGTAGTGATGTCGAAGGTCGTCGTAGGAACAGTAGTGTAGTCAGTATCTGTCGAAGCGAGGGTGACTGTAGTCCAAGTCGAAGTAAGGTAATCGGTGGTTGTGTACAAGACATGCGTGCGCGTAGACGGTATGGAGTAAACGACAAATGTACGTGAGTTGGTGAGGTGAATAGTCATCCCGGGCGCGAACTTGATGGTTGTACCGGTGACTACATACTCCGTAGACGTAGTAGGGATGCTCTCAATGCTGGTGATAGTCTCAGTGGTAACATCCGTAGATGTAGCAGTGGTGATCTCGGTAGTGTCAGTGATCACAACGCTTGTTTCGGTCCCGGTTACATCGTAGACTGTATCAACGCTCGTGGAACCGACATAGTCAACATCGGTAGTGTAAACGGTCTCGTAAGCAGTGGGGAGCTCAACGATCGTGCGAGCGACCGTATTGTAAATGGTCTTTGGCTCGATGATCTCAATGCTTCCATCGCGACGAACAGCCGTGACAGTTCTGTCCTCTCCAGCGACATAGTTGGTAGAAGGCGCGTCTAGAACGATCTTTGTCTCATCGGGGAGATCTTCTATCACAGTGTCGAGCTCGGTAACTGTTGTTTCTGCTGCAGATGTAGCTGCGACAGTGGTGACAGGCTCGATGGCAGCGGTGCAGACACTGCTGGCGTAGTCCGTCGTGCCTTCGAAGGACGCAATGAGAGCGTCATTTTGCCATTCTGCATTTGTGCCTTTGGAAGGGTGAGTATATAGACGTCTGAGTTCAGAGGAAAGACTTACAGTAATCGGCTGAAGTGGTGGTGGTAGCAGGGCCGGCGGTCGTACTCGTCTCGGACTCGCTCGTCGTTTGAGTGGTCGTATCTGTAGTGGCAGGGTCTGTTGTACCGCTGGAGACGCCGCTTGTAGAGACACTGGTGGTATAAGAAGTATCTGTGGTCGCCGAGTCGGTAGTCAAGCTGGAAGTATCGGTTGTAGTTCCAGAGGTTGTGTACGAAGAAGCGTCAGTGGTAGTATAGCCCGTAGTGATGCTAGAAGTATCCGTCGTAAGGCCAGTGGTCTCCTCGGTAGTCGCAATCGTAGGGCCACTAGTCCTGGATGAGGAAGCGTCAGTGGTGGAAGCGTCTGTAGTCATGCTCGAGACGTCGGTCGTAATACCCTCCGTCGCGTGGGAGGAAGTTTCGGTGGTGGCAGAACTGGCGATGGAGCCAGACGTATCCGTCGCGAGGCCGGGGGTCTGCTCATTGCTAGTCTCACTCGTAGCACTGTTGATCGTGTCAGACGAGGTATCGGTGGTGACAGAAGCCGAAGTGAGGCTGGAGGCAGTCAGGGTGGTATCACTGGTTGCGTAAGAGGAAGAATCCGTAGTGCCTGAAGCCGCAAGGAAAGTAGATGTATCAGTCGTAAAGTCAGTGGCCTCGTTAAAAGTCGCAGTCGTAGTAAGACTGCTAGTCGCAATTGCCTCATCATCATCGGTGGTTGAAGTCGTCGTAGAACCGGTGGTCGTAGTTGCCTCATTCGTCGCCTCACTCGTAGCAAAACCGGAAGTTGCAGCTGACTCTTCCCCAGTCGAAGCAGTCACTGTCGTAGCATGACCGGTAGTCGTGACTGCGTCTTTGTCTGTCGTCACTGTGGTCGCAGTGGTCGACAAACTCAGCGACAAACCATCGCTGCCCGTCTGCGTCTCAATACCTTCCGAGATCTTTGTTGAGATACCGGTGGAAACGCCCACCGAGAGCTCAGTGATAACGCTCTCAGATGTAGAGGTGAGACTAGACAAATCCGTAGAGGTCTCACTCGTCGCAATCGAGACAGCATGAGAAGTGACAGGCTTCGGCTTACAAGGACTGGCGAAAACATCAAACGAATGCAAGGCCGAAGCCAAACAGAACGAAAGGACAAGACGGCGAGCCATCTCTAGCCACTACACTCGCAAACAAACACGAATACAACGTAAAATGCACACACAAACTCCCCGCGGATGGGTGGGAAACACTGATCTTTATTCCCAATTACCCTCACCTCTTCCTGTCACTTCTTCCACTACTTTAGAATCGCCATCATCTAGAACGAAGGATTAATTGCTTCGGAGCTGAATTGTCAAGCTATCGATTCCCTAAAAAGCACAACCAGGGGTCAATTGGTTAGTCAGTGGAGACAGTGAAGAAACTATCGATTTGACGATAGCTTCATTAAGCACGAAAGCCCGACCAACGCTTCTGACCGATTGGCGCTTGTCGGGCGGTTTATCCCCCCTTTTATTTACGATTTGCGAAAGACCCTGTGGCGTTATTAGTGTCTGTTGGTGCAGTTTCATGAGAAGTTGGTCTCATGATATGGCGGTTCGACCAACTCACATGTTCATCCTGGCGCAAGATGTTGGTTCATGTAAGTGTAATTTCCACAAAATTTTAATAGAAAATTTTAATAGATATCAATCTTTCCGGGGTATTAATTGATCCAAACGTCAGGCCTCCTCCAAGAAACACCATCACCAAGCCCCTCACTGAATCTGCCCCGCCCAAGCTCACATTCTCTTGGGATTCACAAACACCAAAATTTCCTCCCAAGCCTTAACCAATGATGTACCCATCGCTTCAATGATAGTCCATATCTTTTGCGGAATATACTTGATCAGCCAAAGCACAGAGTACCCGAGCCACCAGATACATTCACCAAGAGTGCCAAAGAGCGCTTTGAGCACATCGTAAATCGTCCTGCCGAACGACACAATGAACCGGCCGATTGCTTTGGGCGCGTCTATGAAGATGGCGCGGACGAGAGAGCAGAAGCCGTTCCATATATCTCGTAATGTGATGCCGCGTAGGAATGTGGCAATTGCCATTAGTGTTGTGTGGAGGAAGGAGAAGAACTTCATGAAGATGTTGCTGATCGCTTCGCCAATGTTCTTTAATCCACGACCGATCCAGTTCAGAACCTTCATTATAGAGCCTGGTATTTCCTTCAGCACTCTCCAAAGCGACTGGAAGACGTACTTCACGAATGACGGAATCTCCTTGATACCCTTCCAGATCGCTTTCCCTGCGCTTTTGACGTGTCCAGGTATCGCGATGACCCCCCTCTCGATCTTCCCAGGCAATTCCTTGACGAAATTCTTGATCTTGTGGCGACGTCTCCAAACCGCACAGCAAAGCTCCTTCGGCGCCTCGTACAAGAGAAGTTTGGGAAAGTCCCATACCAGTATCCTTATGAAGTTGAACAGCTTCTCTGCAGCGCGTCTCGCCCTCTCCATTTGTTTGCGATGCACATGCATCCATCGCTTCCACGAGCCCCCACGGATATTAGGTAGATATTGTACGATTTCGAGATGCTTGTTGATTGCTGCGAGTCGCAACGCGATCGCGCCATCTGGGGCGATAAGATCGTGTTTCGCGCCGTAGTCTTCGATCAGGACTTTGACCAGCGCCAAATGGCCACTCTCGGCAGCCACCATCAACGGAGTCCGCTCCGGCAAGTCGTCGACCTTGATGCGTTTATCCTCGCTTTTCACGCGACCGTATTCGTTGACGCTTGCGCCGAGCGCGACAAGACGACTGACCATGGGCAGTTTACCCGCGCGCACAGCAGCAATCAATGGCGTTTCTCGATATCGACTCGTGGTATCGGGCGAAACCCATCCGCGGGATATAAAGTCGGTAACAACATCATCGTGTCCGTTTTCGATGGCGCGGAAGAATGCGTCGACAATGTCGGTCTCGATACGGTAGGCTTCATGGTACGTGTTCCAATCCGCGTCGTCAGTTGGACGCTGTAGATTCGTGGAGCGACCGGCGGGTGAATGAAGAATCGGGAACTCTACACCGGAGGAAGCTTCGATGCGATTAAGCAGGTCGTCATTGTCGGTAGCCGAGTATGTCGGCAGGGGAATATCTTCGGATGGCGATGTCATTTACGAATATCAATGGAGGTTGACCAGCTGTCAATCCCGCTGGGGAGCGGGCCATTATTTGAATGCATATTTGATGTCGTGGCTTTGGAATTTGGTGTTTGTTGGCGTCGGGCTGTGTAAAGCAAGTTGAAGCCATACCGACATTGTGGGAAGGTTGCTCAGCTGGCTGTCCTGCCACCACCAATGATGTAGTTAGTGCAGGGGTGCGTAAATTGCGTGGGCTGTCCATAGGGCTGATCGTGTCAAGTTTCAGTGGAGACACTTGTCATTGCTGGGCTTGGAGGGGGTTAAAATTGCAGTGTAGAGAATCAGTCTCGGCCCAAATTGAGGCCAGTGAAGCACGCCCGCATCATAATAGTGAAGGAACCTAGTGGAAAAAAGATGCCTGCTACACTGCATCTTTAAGTAGGTATCATGAATCAACTGTAATTATTGTTCCTAACTTAAGCCCTTGGAGGGGCTTAAGATTGCAGTGAAGGAAATGTCACACCACGCTACGTGCGGCTCTGCAGTGAGTACCTAGGTACTATGTTTATTCTTTACTGCAATCTTAACCCCGTCCGAGGGCCCCAGAGAAGCCCGTTCCAACCTAGGAACCTACCTTGGAGCATCAGTGGTCTACGAGCGGCTCTACGAACGGCTCTGTGGTGAGTGGAGACCGCGCTTCTTCCTGGGATGAGGTGCTCTCGGAGAGGGTTAAAATTACAGTTAAGGAAATGGAAAAACTCGGCTCACACCTTCACTGCGATTTTGGCATCAGGTACCCTGGGTTTGAGTTTCCTTTTACCTTTGAAGGTGGTTAAGTGCAGTGAAGGTGTTGGCTGAAGGATCGAGGTACCTTAGTAGCCGGCTATTTTCGGCGGGATCACGCCTTCGGAGGGGGCTAGAATTGCAGTGAAGGAGTCAGGAGTGTAAAAAGGGATTGGATTCCAGCCCAGGCGTCCTGCGTTTAGAAAACGGTATACGTTATTGCTACCTTAAGCTCTTAAATGGGGTTATTATCGTGGTGAAGATGGTTATTCCTATATCATTACCCCGCCACTCCTGCAGGTTGAAGTTATGATTGCTTGGGGTCGGAGGGGTTTAAAATTGCATTGTAAAAGTGCGGCTTCCGGTTACCCTGGTCACCTTCACTGCAATTTTAGATAGCTTCAGTAACCTCCATTCCAACGCCAGCGAAATAACAACAAGATGACTCCTTCACAGTCCCTCACATTAATTCTAAAAAAGACACTTTGCTTCCAACCGCTTTTGCGAGCAACAGCTGAAAGGATGGCGTTTACTTGAACGGTTGCGCCCGGTAATTTAAGACCTTCTTTTTCAAAGTGGTCAGCTTACAGTTAACTACGTTGAAAACCCTTACCGTGACAGAAGCTATTACTGCCATGCTCAAGATAAGAAACTGATGGATGTCCATAATGCATAATTCTTGGACATTTGCACAGCCCATCCTCGATAATGCGTGCTAGATATCAGAGCTACTGTTAATCGATCGTGAAAAATGAAGCGATATCAAATTTCATACATCTTCCGCCACACAACCTTACCCTCCTTTGGATCCATGATAACTGCGTAGTGTGTCTCATCATTACTTATCTCATCGTGCTCCAGAAACTTAACCACATCAGCTTGAGTGACAACATCTCTGCTTTCCTTATACCGTCTTCGACAAACGAGTGATCTTTTCATCCACATCTTCTCTAGGCACTCTTTCCTGTCCAGCGATAAACCAACGAGTTCAGCCATGCCGAGTGCATTATCCGTGCTCTCTAACTCTGCTGCCGCTTGCTCTAAGCGAGAGGGGTCCTCCTCGTCTTTAAGATCGTGGTTGTAGGCAGTGAGAAATGTGTCAGAGTCGCGGACTTTGGCTTTTCTGTGGTCTTTCTCCACGATGTATAATCGTTCTGGTTGGCAGAATATGAGATATGCGGAAGTTGAGTCAGATGCCGTCAGCTTTTTCAACACCTTTTGTACGTAATTATCAGAGACACCGTGCTGTGTTGGATCGCCAGATATAGAACTTTCCGGTTGGCGCAACAATTCGGTCGACTCCTCTAGAAGAATATTTCTCAGGGCACTCGAGATGGATTGACGATAACCGAAGATCACCATAGCTTGGTTCCATCTGAAAGATAGTCGTTGACGCAGTGTCTCATTCGCATGGTATGGCCGAAAATTCAAACTCATGCTCAACCCTCTCCGCACGCCTGTCAGGACACCGACATAGCCAAGATAGGTAACTGTAGTAGCAATTACAGGCCCTCCAGCGGATTTCGCAAAGTCAAGCTCAACGATAATATGCCGGAGCTTATCCATTCCCCAATCCAGAGTCCGAAAATGTAACATCCGTGTTGTTCGTCCAGGCAAATCCAGCGTGCGAACTCCGCCGCTTGTACATCCTAGCAAGAGGTCTAGAAGTACGTTGAAAGCGACGAGAACATGCATAGGGATACTAATCGCTGTTGAAATTCCACGTAACTCGGCCGTTTCCTCTTCTGAGTGAACCCTTCGCATGAGATATGGTGAGATATTGGAGAGCCATTTTGATACATGCGAGCCGGTGAGGTCAAGAAGTAGTTCATCAAACAGACTTGGCAAGTCGCAAGAGGTGACGGCTTCTACAAAGTGCGGAATGATGTGGGAGTAACGCTGCTCAGGCGGCTGGGAGAGGTCGATGACGAATTTCGGTATCGTTGAAGAGCCACTCATTTGCGACGCTGGATTGAACTTGAGGGATCCCCAGGTTCTTGAAGTTGATGATCCGGATATGTGCGATAGGACAGAGGCAACTTCAGGACTGTCGTGCACTCTCATGGCTGCCTGGTCTGTAGCATATCACGTGATCATTGTCAGACTGATTATCGTCTGGTGTCTCTTCACTTAGATGTGTCCATGAAACATAACAGTCGGTGGGAGCCTGCCCGTGGACGGGGTTAAGATTGCAGTGAAGGAAGCCACAAAGCTGCATGCTTGGCAACTTGCTGGTCTTTCACTGGCCTTTAGCTCCAGACATCCCGGGTTCGAGGTATTGTCCATATGGATGCACTGTTCCTCCATCAAGCCCTTGGGAGGGTTTAAAATTGCAGTGAAGGGTATCACTATTATCAACAACTTTCAGCCGTGCCCTGGCAGGTGGGTAACAGGCCAACTCTTCTAACACCCTGAGGCCTAGTTAATCTGCTTCATCCCTTAAGCTCTTGGTGTCGGTTAAAAATGCAGTGAAAGATGAGCCCCAGCACAGCCTCAACATGGATTGCTACAGGTCCCAGCCATACAGCGAGCAGCAATGACAGCGCATGGTATGAAACAGCTGTCCACCTTATTGGCTCTCAAATGATCGGAGGTGACCCGATCAATGTTCCATCAGACTGCTTTTTGCGAAGTGTTCGTGATATATTCTGAGAACATGGGTGTCGAAACCTAATTCCAAGCATGAATGGGACCAATAACTATGACACCACCCGGCGAAAGATCGGGTTCTCAATCATATGACAGTGTATTAAGCCAATCACTTATCAAAGAATGGAGTATGCCAATTTCATGTCGATTGTCGCTACGACCTCGGTAATGACGCGATCGGACGGAACACCGAAAGTGTTACAGGGTAGCCAGTTTGGAGCAACCATACAGCTCACTTGCGCAATGTCAACAGTCAATAGTCAATCTCAAGCAAATCTCAGTAAAGGCTCATCGCGTATACCCGGCCTACGATGATGCTATATGCGCTATCTTTCCGTCTCCCAATAATGCCCAAAACGAGCGATGTTCCTTATCTTCAACGTCGATCTACCCCACCTCAACAGCCGCTAACTACATCCATTTGTAATCGTGAATCCTACGTCGTCTCAATATTAACTCAAGAGCCCATCAAAATCCCATGAACTTATCGTTCAAGAACAAGATCACTACTGAAACTCACCATGACGCTCGTCAAAGCCACCAGCAACAAGCCCCTCAAAGGCCACAAAGCCATCATCCTGCTCAACTCAGAGCCGCCCGAGGACCAAATTGACGCTATAAAGACACAATTCCCGGATCTTATAATCAAGGCATTCTCTGAAAAGAAGCATGGCGAGCCTCTGGAGCCGGCCTTTGATGAGAAGGAGTGGGAAGATACTAACATCATCTTAACTGCTGTGGCAACATCTCATCTGCTTCCGAAACCGGAGCAGGCGCCTCATCTGCAGTATGTCCAGCTTACCAGTGCAGGAGCGGACCATATGATGGATAAACCTATTTTCACCGATACGAAGATTCCTGTTTGTACGGCTAATGGCGTCCACGGGTGAGCTTTGCTGAGTTTGAGGGTAGGATGTTGCTGATGAAATAGGCCTCAAATTGCCGAGTGGGTTATTGGAACTTATCTGGCCCATCGACTTCGCTGTAAGTTACAGACCTCGTTTGAGAACTAAAACTAACGGCAAAATGAAGTGAAGGAATATTCGAAACTTCAAGATGAAGGTAAATGGAAGCGCATCAGCAAGAACGATGAAGATACAGCCGGCAAGCGAATGTACGACACCCCAATCTCAAAATCAAGGCTTCAAGCTAATAATCTGCAGCGGAATCCTAGGCTACGGCAGTATAGGCCGTCAAACAGCTCGTGTCTCCAAAGCACTAGGTCTGGATGTCCACGCCTACACCCTCCATCCACGCGACACTCCATCCTCCCGCCGCGATGAGTCCTACTCTCCACCCGGTCTCGGCGACCCAGAGGGCGAATTCCCCAGTAAATGGTTCTCCGGCGGCTCTACAGAAGAGATCCACGCATTTCTAGACTCAGGGCTCGACATCCTCGTCATTGCTTTACCTCTTACCGAGAAAACCAAAGATCTCATATCCAAACCTGAGTTTGAAATCTTTGCCAAGAGGGGAACCTTCTTGATTAATATTGCAAGAGGACCCATTGTTAACACAGATGATCTCATTGAGGCGTTGAATAACGAGGTTATTTCTGGTGCGGCGTTGGATGTTACGGATCCTGAGCCTTTGCCGGAGGGACACCCGCTTTGGGGAGCTAAGAATGTGACTATCACGCCTCATGTTAGTGGAAACTCGTCTTTCTATTACAAGAGGCTGTTTGATATCTTTAGGTTGAACTTGGAGAGGCTTGAGGAGGGAAGGGAGGATCTGATTAACATGGTCAATAGGCGGGAAGGATATTGAAGAATACGACGCAAGTTGATGCTACGCATACGAGGCAATGGGAGTGAGCATCCAAAGAACAAAATTTAAGTAGCTAGCCCATGACTGCCTAGTTGACCAGTATATTGGGGACTTACGCCTCGGGAAAACTCAAAAATAGTAGACTCCCTTTCACTCGATCTCATCACCACCACAAACCACATCTGCTCGCCATGTTTCCGTCTGTTTGCTCTACATTCACCCCGTAAAATATTCGGAGTCACCGTACTATCAACCGTTTGACTCCGACATGGTAACACAACTGAACAAGCCCGGATTTGCTGAGCCTGTAGGATGACTCCTGGGGTGTAACAACAATCTATAATCCATGATGTACTCTACATAACAAATTTGTATGAGCAATCATTTACCATCTATAAACATTCTTGTGATTGTCGCATACGGGGAAACCTTTATCCGCCGATTTATCATATCATCCACTCTGGAGGGAAAGGCTCAAGCAATACCACTTAGACTTGGCGGACCAGCAGCTCAACAGCACCTGTGACAACCTCTCCTGCGCGGGAACAAGGGAAATATGGACTCCTGCAGCACTTGTGACCGATACTTCGTTAACCCTCAAGCTCTCAAGCAACACGCCTTGAGCAAGCACCCAGAGACCTACTGCTTTCGCTGTGAGCGAAACTTCCGACATGTCCAAGCTAAAGAGCAACACATCAAAGCCTCTCGCAATCATTGGGTCTGCGCGTTCTGTTACGAGCTTGATTTCATTACCCAGAAAGAGCTCAAGGTGCATTACAAGGAAGAACATAACCCCTGCACCGAGTGCGATACCGTCTTCCGCTACTCGGATGATCTTTACGAGCATGAGTTAGAGGAACATAACAAATGCATGCACTGCGGGCGAACCTTTGGTTCTGAGTCAAATTTAAGAAATGTAAGTCTTCCCTCCCGGTGAAAGTAATGAGGCGCTAAATCTCCCAGCATCTGAAAACACATAAGTCGAAGGATATCGACTGTCCTGGCTGCGAGAAAATGTTCATCTCGAACTCGGCTATGGTACTGCACCTCGAGACTGGATACTGTCCATCCGGGGCAGACCAAGATACTGTTCGCGATGTAGCGCAGGATTGTGACTCGTGGCGTTCATATATCTCATATGACTCGGACTGTGACTTTCAGTGTCCAACTTGCGACAAGCCTGCTCGACTGATGAGCGCCTTGTTACAGCACGCTGAAAGCGTTTATGACTGTGACGAGGAGTTGAGACATTATAGATCGCTGTGGGAGTTCTTGAGGGACTTGGAGTTGCGTGTGAGAGATCTGCGCTATTATTCATAGCCAACGGGACATAGAAGTGAAAGGCTTTGTGTCAGGAAATGGGAACGGCAGTTGATGCAGGATCGAACGAGAAGAGAGAAGAACATGAGCGACGACAGTGGATTAGCCCGGATTGGATCGTACTGTAACTGCTTTACCTTGGACCGATATTCTAGAGATAGACCGAGCCTCCATTTATTATCATGAACATGGAACTGGGGGCAGATTTTGGACGAATGGGACATTGGCATGGGCATGAACACGTTGATTGAATAGGTGTAATGGCTAAACTATCTAAAGCTCCGCAGCACCAGTGCCCTTCTCCTTCTCATACTCCTCCAACCAAGCCTTCGTAAACTCAATAATATCATCCTGCGCCTTCTTAACAGCCGGAGGCGGCAATCCAATCTCCTCACTGCCAGGCGCTAAGCCATTCTCATCCCAATGATGCACACCATAAGGAATCAAGATGAATGGCTCGCTAACGGTAGACTCTCTATCGGTGTTGTAACCAATAGCATGAGGCGTCGCTGCTCTCCAAGGATCGTACTCGCCGTCGATGAAGGCGACGCGGGGGTAGCTGAAGTTGAAACCGCCGAGCTTGTTGATGGATTCCACGTTGGGAGGGGTGGTGATGTTGAATTCTTCGCGGCAGGGAATTGTGCTGTATTCTACGTCGATGAGACGGGATACCATGGGGAGTTGGTCCTTTGGTGCGCCGGAGCCGGTTTGCCAGTATCCCCATTGCGTGCAAGTCTGGTACGTCCACTGTCGCGACATAGAGTTGGGATCGAGCTTTGTTTCGTTCATGGAGTTGCGGATGGAGTAGCATCCATCCAAAGTCAAATCCTTACAGCGTCCGGCCTGGTCGCTCTCGACGTTGGAGCGGACGTAGCCGATGTAGTTGAGGAAACGGTTCGTCAAGTACTTGAGCTGCTTCTTGTGGCCGGAAGCGATAAGCCATTTCTTGACATAAGGCTCAAGATGGCGGGTACTGGCGTAGAGAATGTCGTCGGAAGAAACACTGCCGCAGTAGAGACCGAAGCTAGACGAGTCCTCGGCAGGATCCCAATTGTTTCCCTGCAGACCACCAATTCCCTGGGCGATAGTCTGAGCGAAATCATCGTCCCGAAGACCGAGAAGGCCGAAAGCAATCTTGAACTGCTTCTTCTCCTCCTTGTTATCGCCCATCAGGATATCGTCGACGACGCGTGTGAGTTTCTGTGTCACCTTGGCACAATCGCCAGGCGCAAAGAGACGTGCAGCCTCAAAGTACTCCCAGTAATCGACAATAGCAGCAGTGACACCAGAAGACGAGATACCGCCCCAGAAAAGATCGGGATAGAGCTTGCGCGCGAATGCAGCGAAAGCACCAGCGTAAGAGCCGCCGTAGATGATGTACGGTGTGTTGGTAGCGGTCAAATTGTGCTCCTCCATGCCTGGAAACTCAACATGCTCCGCAAAGTACGCGGTATCAGCAAGAGCCTGCTCGGTGGACAAAAACCTCATATTCTCAGGTTTCAAGTCCGGCACAGGAAAACTGGTTCCATAGTACCGATGCTCAAGAATAACACCAATACCGCCCGTCGCATTAGCCAGCATTTGCAGAATGCCATGCTCGAGGAAGGGAATACGGTCTTCGCCTGAGGTTTCTCCAGACGCGAGGATAATGACTGGACCACCCTTGCGATAGTACTGCGCGTCGAACCAATACCTCAACGGGAACTTCTTGTCTGAGTGAGGCTCGTAGAGGGTGTCGTTGTGAAAGTGATCGACTGGGACGCTGATGTTTACAGCCTTGGGACCGTCATCTTTTGCGCGAGGAGAGAGGGCGTACGCGTTTCCTCCCGCGGTGAAAGTCAGGAGGAAAGCAGCGCAATTGACAAACCATCCAGGCGCCATTTTCGATAAGAATAATGGTGATGAAGATGTTTGTTGTTTTGTCTTAAAAGTGGCGGGGCGTTGCCCGCTATATAGTACTAACGGTAGCCACTGTAAATACCTGGATAGGCAGCCCCAGTGAAGTGGAAGGCTCCATCGCGTGTCCGGGCACCTTCCCGAACGAGGTTGACTAGCATCATGGGTCACATTGCGATACAGAAGTTCCCCAGGTAAAGTCGCATTTTAGTACAAGGATCGACGTTTATGAAAGGAACCTTTGTTAGGTCAACGGCAAAGTATGAGCCGATTCTTGATTGTTATCTTTTTTTGACCCCGCAATTGACGTCGCGTAATTGAATTGAAGCGGCGTAGGCATAATCTATCATCTCCATGACGAGCCTGTTCATCTCGACTCCGATGCTTGCTCGTCAGCGAGATGATGCAATAATCCTTATTCCTCTTTCTTGATGGTAGGCATAGTGGGTAAACTAAGTCTCGTAATCGCATGACGATCTAGCATCATGGTGTTCATATTCTCATACTGCTCATTGGCATGGATATAATCATCTTGGCATTATTAGCAGAGCAGACTAAATTGAGGTCCTTCGAACTTACTATTCAGAGTTGTTATATGACCGCAATTCGCAACTCATAAATCTTCGAGGCCTATGCCTTGGCGTTCCATCCATTCTGTCAACGATATTTGCTCATCTTCAACCCAAACATATGGCAGTAACGAAAGTGGTTTCCTTGCTGCACGATTATGGGATGCACTTCGAACACCCGTGAGGGATATGAAGCAGTTTTCGACGCGTTCTCTTATTATCTCGTTGCAGAGGTAGCCGTCACGTTGGCATCTGACTGCCGGGTCCCTGATGGCTTCTTGGAAGTCTGCACAGATGCCCCAGCCGTTCATGGTCTCTGTCCAGACATCATCATCGTCCAAATACCAAATACGTTTGGGATACTGGACAGATTCGAGAATGGATTGCATAAACGCTTGCTCCATCTTATGTGCCCAGTCTATGACGGGCCAATTCTCCTATGGGTACCATAATTCTGCAGCCTTTTCTTCTGTAAAACCACAGAAGACTATTGTAGCTTTGGAGATGATTTGGTCTGGATAGGAGATGAAAGCTTCAGGGTTTGTGTCTGGACAAGCGTCGAGTGAGAACTCGAGGTAGTCGACGGCAGACCGATCAGAGATGCGTCGTCTATGTAGTTTCCTGGAGCCATTTTCGTCGACAGGAGTAAGAAGACCTAACGATTCCAGTTTGACTGCACCGTGGGGGTGAAAAATATGTGAAGGCGGTATGTAAAACATGTTGAAGGTTGATTGCCTTGTATGCGAGGGGGAGAAAACTTGGTTGAGTAAGTACTTGAGTAAGTGTTTTGGATTTCGGAAGAGATGGCCGACTGTTCACGGCATCCAGGACCATTTTCAATGTGCAATTGGTTTAGAATGATTAAACTTTAGAGACGCCGGTGACTCACTCGGAAAGATAGGTTGAAAGTTCGTTGTGTGCAGAACATAAACTTCCCAGCCCGCATCAAATGTGGCTTTCGACCGACGTGTAACCTTCTCCCCAGCTGGGTATAAAGATGGCCTTCCTTCGGCCAAGTCCTCTTTATTCTTTCAACACCCGAAGCCCTCACAGTTAACAGAGACCAGCATAAATCACCGACGCAATGAAGATTTGGAAACTTGAAGACCCTCTACCAGGCGAAGATGTATTCCAAGACGAGGAACCTTACGACAAGAGCTGGATATTTGAAGACCCCCAGTCAGAGGAGATAATACAACAGCTCGGTTTCGACAAGCCGACAGCCTCTCATTTATGGCGAAGGTGGAGTGAGTGGGCAGAAGAAGGGGGCTCGGAATTTGATTGCGCAACTCGCGACGTCCCATTCTTGGCTCTTATCAAAGGCAGAGTCGAATTTTCCGACGACGTTTGGGGTGATGATGATGCGGCCTGGATCAGATGGATGCAGAAACACGGAATCGCAACTGAGTTGCAGGATGCTATTATGGATACAAGATTTAAACAACTTCGATTGACGCGGACTTGTGAGCAGTGGGTTCTCGATATAATCGATATGCGCTACGAGACATTTTACGAGTCTGAAGTAACCGAGGATCTTTAAGACAGTGAGCACGAACCTTCCGCATCTGACAACAACCTCGCTCACAATGAGACACCCGGAGTGACTGTGCTATACAAGGCGATCGTCCTGAAGCGTTATAGGAGCGACTCTCGCAATCTTTTGAACTCTGAAGGACGATTAAACCATTTAAGATGTCTCAAGACATACTTAGGGTCTGAATTCAGCGATTCCAAGGCGATGATCCATCTTGATACCTCCCTTCAGACAGCGCAACTCCGTGCTTCGTATCTCAAAAGGCTATCCAATGGTCTAGGTCAAGAAATAGTCATAATCAGACTATGCCTCCCAGACACAATCAAACAAGATATGTCTGTCCAGACTTATTTCCCCAGCGATGACTGGAAGAAGCTAATTTGGTACTGCCGAACGCGGAAGTACGATCGGAAGCTCAGGGAGGAGATCTCCCACATCTACAGGGCTAGTCTGATCGTCGGGAACATGACGAGTGCACCCGAGGCAGCTTTCAGAGAGCTGAATTCGTGGGAAGAGATTACCGAGGAACATGTGCTGAAGCTTCACGGACATGATGAGAGGGAAATTCAATATGTGTTTGATGGAGATTGCGAAGGAGAGGAGATTTTGCAAGAACATGTCACCGACGTCAAGATACTACCGTATTCGACGGAAGAATATCTCAAGTGGATGGAGAAACATAAGGATCTATCACAAACATATATATCCCGAAGTCACTGTCGTCTTCAGTAACGGGTGTACTTGTTTTTGGCAACTACGAATGTCACGAAAGTATCGGCTGAACTAGAGATTGCTATATTTTAAAACCATGTTATTCTCTTTGCAATCATCACTGAGTCCGAAGACCATTCGTCATGGATATGATAATATTATCACTATTTGAACATTATTTCGACAATTACGGTATCAGCTAGAGAGAAGTCACTACATGTCAATACCACGCTGTTCTTACATGTCCTTTGAGGCTTTCCAATTGTTTAAGTACTGTGCCAGGAGCCATCTAAGATGCACACTTGTCTTCGAAACATTCTTTTTCCCCGATTAGTAAGTTCATGGAAGACATCATACCATCTTCAATGTCAGGGATTAGTGTGAAGCCAAGATAAACCCGCATCAACCCAACCACGAATTGTCCAATCAGCGTGCAGCCTCTTATCGGTCACTGTACATCCTCCATGATTTATGCCCTGTCTTCCCCAGTCGTTCATGCCCTTTGACCATCATATCTATTCCTCGAAAATCGCATGGCTGGTAAACGATCTCGACAAGGATGTGGAGAGTGTAGAAAACGCAGAAGGAAGTGTGATGAAGTCAAGCCGAGTTGTGGACTGTGTGTTTCATCTAACCGGATATGTCGGTATGAACTCCAGGTTGTTTGGAGCCAGAGGGCCCAGATATCACGAAACGGTATGAGTCAATATCCTGATTCCTGTGAAGTTACTGATGAGAGGCAATTGAAGCGGCACAAGCCTCTAGCTCTCCCAGAATAACCAAAACAAAGGAATTGACGATCCCCGAGTCGCTTCCCAACGGTCTCGCTCTCCCAAGGAAATACAAAAGGCTATTACACCACTTTGTAGAAGGCGTTCTGGCCTCACTATCAAGCCATCCAACAATCCATCAAGATTTCTGTCGAGGCTTAATGCCGACAATGCTCCAGTCCCCACATCTCCTCTCCGCAAGTCTCGCCCTGTCAGCTTCAAGCCTAGCATCAAGAGGCGTCGAAGAGATAGAAGGAACAAATATCTTCCGAGTGACGGAGCATTTGCAATCTTCTGGCTTACCTCTTCTACGATCAGCGTTGGAAAAAGGTCAGCAGAGTGAAATTCTTATTGCTACTTGTCTTATTTGGTGTCTTGCCGATGTGTTCTCTGGACAACAGGGAATGACAAGGTGGCCTGTTCACTTGAGAGGGATCAAGGCGTTGTTGAGAGGGCAAAAGAAAGTCGATAGTGGTGATTTGGCACTGAGGTCTGCGATGAAGCACCTTTATATGCTTTATCGGGCTTTGGAAACGCTACCTCATGTGCCCTCACTGGGGCTTATCGCCCCATCGCCGGGAGGAAAGACGAATCTCGGTGTCTCGATTTTGCCTGCGGCCAACTCACAAATAGACGGGTTTCTAGGCTACAGTGAAGAACTTCTCGACATTCTACAGCAGATCAATTCGCAAACACCTGCAGACGCTGATGTCCTGCTTGATCGACTGAACACTATCATCAGCCGAGACGTCAAACACCCACCAAGTGTAACAATCTCATCACTCTCATCCCAGTCAGGCCGTGAATTCGCACTCTGCAACAAGGTCTTCCAGCAAGCAACCCTGATCCAACTATACAGACAACTATACGGTCTTTCATCCGCATCCGAGCCGATAAGATCAGCCATCGAAACTATTAACGGAATGATAAGTAATATGGCACAAGGCGAGCCCTGCCACACATGGGTCGCAATGGCTATGCCTTTGTTCACGGTTGGTTGCGAGGCGTACAAGGAAGATCAGAAGAACTTCATCTTGGATAAAATCCACAAACTGGAGAAGTGCATTGGTTCCTTGCATGTCAAGGTCATTGAGCAGGCTTTGAGGGATATTTGGAAGTTAAGACAAGACTTTGAAGATTTTGAGGGTGATTTATGCTCTGGATATTTACTTGGTAAGTGCTGTCATGAATTCTGTCGATACTCGGCTAATTCTGATTCTTGTGGACAGAGAAACTGTCATATAACATTGTTCTGTTCTAGGTATACAGGATTCCTATTAAATAAGCTTTCTAAAGCTCTTCGTCTTTCTTGCCGTCCATCATGCGGCTGAGAGGTCCCTTCTTAACCATGATGGACATGACTTCATAAAGAACGTCAGCAGCAGCCATGGTAGTATGCTCTGCATTGGTATCATAAGCAGGCTGCACAACTCATCAGTATGGTCCGTTACTAGGATTGTGTGAAACTTACAGCAACTTCAACAATATCCGCAGCGATCAGATTTAAGCTCTCCAATCCTCGAATAATCGTCCTCAATTCTCTAGTCGACCATCCACCAGTCTCAGGCGTACCGGTGGCAGGAGCAAAAGCCGGGTCAAGTGTATCGATATCAATTGATAAGTAGACAGGACGATCTGGACCGACGCGCTTGAGAATTTTCTCAATAATACCAGTTGTTCCTATGGTATCGATTTCACGAGCTTCGACAATCTCAAAGCCGCAGTATCCATCGTTGTCGTAGTCACTGGGGCCGCTGAGAGTAGTGCGGATGCCCGCGTGGATGTTGGTGTCGTTTACGAGGAGACCTTCCATTGCGGCATGGTAGAAGTATGTTCCGTGGTTGATACTTGCGGCTTCGGAGGGGGAACCGCCGAAAACCTTTGGCCGCCCTGTGTCATGGGTTAATGAGAATCCAGCTATGATGGGTCAGAGAATTCTTACAGGTGTCAAGATGACTGTCGAAATGAATGACAGTAACCGGTCCATATGCTCGATTGATGGAACGCAGCAGAGGCAGAGTGATGGTATGATCACCTCCGAGAGTGATGATTCGAGGCAGAGTCTTTCCTTTACTGGCCGGACCGACCTTATCCGCGTCTGTCATGGGTGGTCGCGAGAGGAGACTGTAATGCCCTTCTTCAATCTGTTGAAGCGCAAACTTGTTGTCATAGCTACCATTCTGTAAGTATCCTGAGGCGAGATTAACTGAGACAGTGCTTACGAAGTCACAGGGATATCACCACAGTCCAGGACTGTAGCCCAGCTGTTGAACGGGTTGGTAGCGAGCGGGACATTGTAGCCTCCACTACAACCTATTAGTCATAAATCTCGAGACGATAGTTGAGACTCACTAGAGATTAAGTCGCCGGGAGCCCTGTCGGATACCGGAAGGTCCAAACCGAGCACCAGGTCTGTACGATGTACCTGTATCAAAGGGAGCACCGATGAAGGCGATGTCATACTGGATACTGTTGTGACCTAGGCAGGGTTGATATGGGAGACGTCCAAACGTACTGATCCCTGAGAAGACAGAGTCGGCCTGAGTTGTCAGTATGAAATATCAGATCGCTTGTTGAGTAGTAACTTACTTGAGTGCCGCCATCACCAGGTAATCTGTTGTACCAGAGTGATTGATGGGGGCCTTCCATCTGCTTCTGGTCATGATTGCCATGGGCAAGAGCCACAGAGGCGATGCTGAGGAGAGAAAGCGATGTGAAAAGCATGATGATAGGACTTTTTCACCGTTGAGAGTGATAGAGATCAAATCTAAGGAGACACAGAATGGTAGCAAAACAGCCAATATTTATGCTAGTCTACAGACTCCGTAAACAGAACCATGATCCAACTTAATGCTATAACCTGCATCCTAACGTCACGACAATTGACTGGCATATTCTTGTTTTCCGGAAACTCACATCATCGTAATTGATGTTATTGAGTAATAGCATGACCCAGCTACAACACATCTACAAACGCTCCTCAATGGAGTGCGTAAATCACCATATTAGGTTAGTCCGAGGTAGAATATGCGATGAGACCCCAGACAGATCGGCACCCCGCAACTCCATGCTCTTATCGTGGCTAAGTTACCACATTGAGTAACCACGATAGATAAGGACGTTGCACGGTCATGGTTTTGAGTTTATGCCGTGTAAGCAATGCGGTGTTGATGACATGTTGGACGAAATGCCTCATACTAATGAAATGCGCCTTCGGGATGCAGTAGGCGGATCCTGTAGCTTGTGCTGATGCAGGCTTATCTCGAGGCGAGGGATTGAAGTGGCTTTTGGGAATGGCGGCATGAGGGTCTAGCTCGTCTGTGGGGTGAGCGATGGCACAGTCTGTGGCCATGAAAAATGAGATGAGTGGAGGAACGAGTGTCGCAAAGTAATTAGTTAATGTCTTGATTCTTCAAAGACCTCGTCGCACTCGGCCACAGGGTCATCAATCGCAATCTTCAGACTTGCCAACATTCAAACCATCAACATGGCTTCTCAACACCCTCCGCCTTCGAACGTCTCGGCTTCAGTCTTGCATTCTTTCCCAGACGAAGAAACCCCTCTGATCAGCAACCACCCAGCGGAACCAAACAGCCCATCCAGTTCACCATGGCTCTCCGAAACTCTCCTACTGGTGAAAGCCTCTATACCAGTCATACTGGCATACATGCTTCAAAACAGCCTCCAAACAGTCTCCATCCTCATAGTCGGCCGCATCTCCCCCGAAGCACTTGCGACAGCTGCATTCTCCTACATGTTTGCAATGGCAACAGCCTGGCTCATCGCTCTCGGTGGAACGACTGCTATCGATACACTCGGCTCGAGTACCTTTACGAGCTCGAAGAATAAACATGATTTGGGAATATTGCTGCAGAGAGGCATGGTTGTGTTGACGGCCTTTTATGCTGTCGTTGCGATCATATGGTGCTTGTCTGGATACATCTTCCGTGCTCTTGGACAGGAAGACTTCATCTGTGTTCAAAGCCCGAGATTCTTGATGCTCCTAATACCTGGTGGTCTTGGATACGTCTGGTTTGAAGCCATGAAGAAGTTTCTCCAAGCACAAGAGATCTACAGACCTGGCACTTATGCTCTTTTCGTCACATCGCCTTTAAATGCGTTGTTGAATTGGCTGTTCATCTACCCTCTCGGCTTCGGTCTTGATGGAGCACCAATTGCAACAGGCATCTCATACTGGCTGTCATTCCTCATACTTGTTGGATATGCAACGTTCGTCAGAGGTTCAGAGTGCTGGGGTGGTCTCAACCCCAGACAAGCACTTCAGCATCTCGGACCTTTCGCGAAGCTGGCATTCCTTGGTGTCATCCACGTTGGGACCGAATGGTGGGCATTTGAGATTGTTGCTCTCGCCGCTGGTCGTCTTGGTACCATCCCACTAGCTGCCCAGTCTGTCGTAATGACTCTGGATCAAATCATCAACACCATCCCTTTCGGACTTGGAGTAGCAGCGTCATCTCGTCTGGGCAATCTATTAGGTCTCGGCGACCCATTGCAGGCTCGGCGCTGCGCACACTCAGCAGCTCTTCTGTCAATTCTCTTCGGAACAATCATCCTGACCGTCCTTCTGTCGACCAAGAACATCATCGCCAAGCTCTTCAATAACGACGAAGACGTAGTAGACCTCGTCGCGCACGTCATGCCATATGTAGCACTCTTCCAGATTGCGGACGGTCTCAATGGCAGTTGCGGAGGAGCCCTACGAGGTATGGGTCGGCAATGGGTTGGTGCGCTGGTCAATTGCGTGAGTTACTACGGAGGTGCACTTCCAGCTGGTATTTGGCTTGCCTTTCATGGCTGGGGACTATCTGGACTTTGGGTTGGACAATGTGTGGCTTTGTTCCTTGTGGGTGTTTTGGAGTGGGTTATTGTTGGCATGTGTAACTGGAAGAAGGAGGTTCGGAGGGCGGCTGATAGGATGAAGGCTGGTGGCTTGGAGAGTGCCTTATAAGTCATGGTATAGGATCTGTGTATACTTGGATGCAAAACTCAAAATGCTCACGATAGATAGTAAGCCCGAGTAGGTATCAGAAAATTCATCATCTAAAGCTAAGACTATTAAGATAAAGTAGCCGAATTGCTCGTCTGAGCTAGCATAAAGTGTCCAAAATCTTTCGTCTCTTATTCTCGACCAATGATTTCGATACCCTGACACCCTCCTAAACTACTATAACGCTGCTAAATCATCCCATTCTCACTGAAGCTCCGATACCTTAAGAAATTCAATGTCTCTGGGCTGCGTCTCGCATTGACTACCTACGTAGTATGCTCGTAATGTCCGAGAGCCGATGTAACCATTGCCTCCTCAGATAACGCAGGGACCTTGTACCCCAGATAGATAAGAAATCATCCTGGATAGGAATTGTAACCGCATCGTACTAAACTCACGGACTGATAAGAGATGCGATATCTCCAATCGGCTCCCGAGTGATGAACATGGGTCTAGCCAGAATGGGGGTCACACCTGTACGCCTCAAATACTGATTCCCATATCACTTATCGGCTTCAATTCTGGAATTATGACACATATATAGCATGGCCGATCTGAAGATGGCAAGACCCCCATCGATCAAGCCATTTTACTGCGGGCGCCTAAATGGACAACGACAAAATTCACAGTGGCGTTCTTGAGAAAGGGGATGTGACAGAAGGAGAGTCCACTGAGCTAGGCTCTGTCCTCAATGCATCTGGCCATTCTGATCAGCTCACCCGACAATATGGCCTGGTCGGCCTCACGGGTATCGCTGTTACTGTCAACAATGCCTGGGTGGTTCTAGGCTCGTCGATCTCAGTATCGATCCTGAGCGGAGGTATCTCCGGAGTTATATACGGACTTATAGTCGCTGTCTTCTACTACACATTTATTGGCTTAAGCTTGGCAGAGGTAAGTCCCGTGAACATAACTTTCTGGGCCATACTAACTTTTATAGCTCTCGTCATCCTGCCCAAGCTCTGGAGGTGTCTACCACTGGGCTACCATAGCCGCCGGACCAAAGTGGGGACGAGTCACCGGCTTCTACGCAGGCTGGATCAATTTCTACGGCTGGATGTTCGGGCTCGCATCCTTAGTCCAAGTCGCCGCAAACGCAGGAGTCCAATGCTACGCGACTCTCACACCAACCTTCTCCCCTGAAGCATGGCACGTTTATGTGGCATATCTCATCGTGATATGGCTAAGTGCTTTCATTGTCATCTTCTCGAACCGCTTGGTACCTTATACTCAGAAACTCGGGCTGTTTCTTGTCGTAGTTGGTGGTCTTGTGACTATCGTCATCGTCGCAGTCATGCCTGAGAAACATGCTTCGAGTGACTTTGTTTTCAACTCATTTAGCGAGAATAACCTTACGGGTTGGAACGATGGAGTTGCGTTCATGGTTGGAGTTCTTAACGGTGCTTTTACTATTGGAACACTGGACGCCATTACGCATATGGCTGAAGAAGCTGCCGAACCGAAGAAGGATTTACCGAGAGCTATCTTTCTATACATTGGCATCGGCGGTGTCTATGCCTTGGCCTTTGCCATCGTTCTGGGATTCGCTATTTCCGACCTCTCAGTCCTGCAAGGAAACTCCAACACGTTTCCACTAGCTGGGATATATCACCAAGCAACCGGAAGCTCAGCTGCGACATTTGCGCTACTATTCATCATCCTGATTTCATCTCTTTGCTGTGTCATCGGAACTGTTCTAACGAATTGTCGCACGTATTGGACACTGGCTCGAGACCAAGCAGTTCCATTTTCGAAGTACTTCAGCAAAGTCAACAGCAAACTCGGAACACCGGTCGAGTCAACTCTTTTCGTGGCGGTTATTGCTTCGGGTATTGGAGCTATTCCTCTTGGAAGTCCTGTTGGTTTCAGCAACTTGACTGGATCTTTCATCATCATCACTACAGTTTCTTATGCCATTCCTATCATTTCAAATCTTCTCAGCGGCCGTACACGGTTTTCTCCCGGACCTTTCCATCTTGGAAAATGGGGTTCCCTGATCAATGGAGTCACAATTATGCTGATCATCCTCTTCGACGTTTTCTTCTGCTTTCGTAAGTACATCATTATTGTGTGCAGTACAAGACTAACGTGGATACAGCCGTGGGATTGCCGTTCGATGTCACAACGATGAACTATAACTCAGTAATTCTTGTCGGGTTATGCTTGTTGATAAGTCTCTGGTGGTTAGCGTCTGCTTCGAAACACTACCCAGGCCCTTCTTTCCGCCATACGGCTCACATAAATGGAGTTAAAGACGAAGAATCATAGACACAAAACTAAAAGTACTCAAGTATATGTACCCAAAGGAAGATGATCCAGATTACCATTCTCAAAGTTGTAGGACTCTCTTGCATATGTGGATTCATCCTTCTTTTACTTCTATGCCACCGATCTTCCAAGTCTTGTAATGGCCACAGATTCCGTGTATATCAATGATCCATTTTACCGAGAGACAGTGAAGTCCAGATGTCTTGCATCTCAATCGAGGTCTCTGACAACCTTATCTGCCCATTTTCGCATATCAGCAATACCTCCCCTTATCAATGTGTGCTCCATAGGTATAGGTCGAAAAAGGATCTGATGCTTCTTGTTCCATGGACTCTCAATCTTCTGAGCCCTTTTAGCCCCCTTGAAATTATCGAATTTCGAACCAACTTCGAATTTCAATCTGTCGAAGACCACAAACTTGATTTTACTGTGATCTTCCCATGTAAAGCTTGCCTCACGAGACGCACGTTGCAATACCGATCTAGCAAGACCGTGGAGGAATCTGAATGCTGTATCCTGTTTTTCTTGAACCCCTGCTCCCCATCTATGCGTCTTTGCACAGACTTTCTCCAAGTTCCTGCCATGGGAAAGAGCTTCGGCAATTTCTTCCTGTTGGAAGTTAGTACCGCACTGGCTTGTACGATGGGAATTAGTCTTACCAGTTGTGGCACGTGCATGTGGAAATGGAGATGCTTCAGGTTTGGAAAGTTGAGGATGAAGTTCGTCGCCGTTTGGGCGTCTAGGCCTGGCATTCTGTCTCGCATGGTGTATGTCTCATCCGTGAGTTTCAAAACGGTCAGATTCTTGTGCATGTAAAGACCCCGGAAAAGAGGCTCTTCTGGACCGGGTTCTCGAGGATCTCCAGGATAAATCCCGTTGTCGCAGATGGTAAGACGCGTCAAAGTGTCGAAAGTGGAAAGGAACTCTATCCCTTCGTCGGCATCTTCCTGTAAGTCCATGTAAAGGCTTCGGAGTTTAATATTTCCTCTTGCAGTCGAGAAGATCTCAGTAAGGCGCCGGTAAAGCAATCCCATCCGAGTATTCCTCCGGCCCAAAGTGAGTTCTTGCAGCTTGACAAAGTCAATAGCGTGGAGAATCGCGTTCGTTTGCTCATCGTCAAATTCTCCCTCGACGAGAGAGAATGACTTGAGGACTGACAAGTAGCCTTGTCTCGGAGGTTCCTGACCTGACTCTTCCCATTCAAAATGCATATGATGAAATGTACTCTCGTTGAGCGCTAGACTTTGTAAGGTGGAACGTGAATTCCAGATCAGCATTTCGGGGCTGCTTTTTCTCCATCCACGTCGCCCCCAGAAACCATCTTTATAGATGCTCAGATGTTTCATATCCTTCAATGCACCCAATGCATCTATATCATGAAATTCACTGTTCATAGGAACATTGGTATTGAGCCAAAGCGCTTTGAGGTCCTTTTTCGTCGATAATGATTTTGCCATAGATCTGTTGTATGGTCAGTTATTTTCCTCGTTAACCAGTAGCCGTGAACGTACTCAGTAAGCATCATACCACCCCAAAGCTCCAAATTATCGAGATTCTTCAATAGCTCTTCGACGTATCGATGAACGATGTACCGGTGCCTCTTCCCTGGATCACCAGTTTCAATCAAAGCTCGGCGAACGTAGTTTGCGATTTCAGGCTTCATTTTAGGATCCACATCATCGGGGAAGGTCTCTTGCTGTCCCTTGTAAATACCTTCTGTTTTTAACTGTTTCCTTTGTTCAATGCCGAGAAATGGTTCGGTAGTCTTGATAAGCTTTGCAATGTGAACGTGGTGACTGCAGATTCTCTCGATGCTTTTGAACAGTCGAGGAATAGCGAGCGAATAGAGCGCCTTGCTAGTCATGGATAGACTTTTCAGACATGTCTTATCATCGATCTGTGTTTTTGTTAGTTGAGTCTCAGGTTTTAAATTTCTGAAGGTTTGCCTTTTCAATTATCATATTCATGACTTCTGGCGGTAAGCATGAGAGTCGGCCAATTGAAGGATTGATTTGGAGAGATGACGGTCCAGGCTGTTCGAATACCGCGGCACTCTTGGAATCTGAGCCTTGAGCAGCTGCCTTGACTTTAGACTTGGTCGACAGTCCAGCTTTCGGTGCCTTTTGTAAAAGCTCGTCATCACTCTTGCAATCGGGAGTCTTCCGTTTCAAGACTTTCTTGGGCCCTTCCATAAGGGCTGCGGCAGACTCGGCATTCTGAGCTTTAAGTCGTGAACTCATTTGTCCTATCAATTTTGACCGTCGATTCTGGAGATGTTGGATGAACCAACAAGGGAGAGGCGACGTTGAAATTACAGGTACAGTAATTAACAGTCACGTGATCTCGCTAGCCAAGTGCCCTGGGAGAGGTCTAAACATACAGCCTCTCACCCCTGCTGTACGAGCCAAACACCAGACTTAGCATGAACATTCTCGACGAGATGGGTGCCTATTTTTTCCAAATTACATCTTGAACACAATTTCGTTCCAGAAATCAGAAAGGCCCGCAACATGCCTTTTGGCCAAGGTCTGAATATGAACAATTTATTATTACGCGAAGAAAAAGTCCGTTTGTCAAAAAGACTTATCCGATGGGCAGTGAGTTAATCCATGCCCGGTCATTACCAGCTTCAGGAATAGTCAAGCCTCTTTCTCTAATCGTGACCATCCCAGTGAAAGTGACCATCATAAGCTCCTTCTCTTCCTCCTTAAAACCCCATTCATCACCGTTATGCTTCGGTACATCGACCCCTAGAATCTCGTTCCAGCCCTTTTCAATCGCCTCGGCAAGCTTATCAAATTCTTCCTTGGATCTGCTCGCCGATGTACGAACAAGGCCGACGATGCGATTGGAAGAACTTGAGTGAGACACGCCGCCCACGAAGTAGGTATAATCCGGGCTATTTTCAGGAAAGAATCGAACATGGACGAGAAATCTTGGGGCATTGAAAGCTTCGCAATGTAGGGTGGTTATTCTTGCTGCTAGAAGTCGTCGATGTAAATCGTTGAGAGGGTAGGAGTGATATACTTGATAGAAGGGCATGATTGCAAATCGGAAGGACTGAGAAAGACTGTTTCGTCGTGGAAGCAGATTGTGTGTTGGATTCCTTATTGGAAAGGTTGGTAGAGGAAGCTGGCAACTGACAGAAGCGGGGTTGATAGAGGTTACGCCAACGTCAATATGCACGTTGGTTCTTAGTTCCACGCCAACCTATTAAACTAATATATAGAAAGTAATAATGCTTTTTTACTTTAAGGGTAAGATATAGAAAATATATCTTTAATTAATATTTATAAAAGGCTTATGTAAGGTGAACATAGCTAATAATAGTTTATCTTTATTAGTCAACTTACGAGCGGCTAACTGAAAATAGTCACGTGAGCGAACCGTATCGTTCTCAGCTGACTGTTCTAACTTGGCGCTGATGTGTTTTCAGGCTCTGGTCCATATGAGACCCCCCGACGATATTGAGAATTCGGATCCTTGATATTGCATGAACCATTTGGGAAAGTGTCTGTCTTCTGGATAACAGAAAATGTCAAATCTCATGCGGCGGTCTTTCGGAGGCCTATTAGGTCCTGACAAGATGGCATTGCACAAGCTGACCTTGCTTGGTGATGGAGGTGTGGGGAAAACTGCTCTTGTTCATCAGGTACTTACAGTCGCGCGATATTCAGTCGAATTTATGTCAACTAAGGGATCCAGATCTGCATGCAACGCTTCCTTGAGACATACGACCCAACAATCGAAGATTCATACAGAAAGCAGATTCCCGTGGACGGACAAAATTGCATGCTGGAAATACTTGACACTGCCGGTCAAGAGGAGTATACAGCACTCCGAGATCAGTGGATAAGAACCAGTGAGGCCATTGTGATCGTTTACAGCATCAGTTCACGGTCATCCTTTTCCCGAGTCAAACGCTTTCATCGGCAGATTCAACGTATCAGAAGTCATCCTACACCGATTTGCCTCATTGGAAACAAGTCAGACAGAGTCACAGAGCGAGAAGTATCCACCACAGAAGGGTTTGAACTTGCCCTGAATCTTGGCATTGAACTTTTTGTTGAATGTTCCGCTAAGAATGCTATCAATATTGAAAAAGCATTCTATGACCTCGTGCGATCCCTCAGAGCTCAAAAAAGCGGCATTGAAGGATTGTACGAGAGAAAACAGACAATACTTGGTACCCAGCTTGTCATTCCAGAAAGAGAGAATGAAACATCCTTAGGACGCGATAAATTGGCCAGAGCATTGGTACATGCTGCAAGAACTAATAATTTGACGGATACATATGAACTACTTGACGCAGGAGCTGACATCAATGCCCAGCCAAGTATCTCGGGCAGCGCACTTCATGAGGCTGCATCTCTGGGCTATCTGACTATGGTGAACACTCTCCTTAAGCAAGGTGCTGGAATCAACGCAAAGGCTCCATCTGGGGTTCCACCGTTACAGGGTGCCGCAGCTGGGGGACATCTCGACGTCGTCAAGTTACTCATCCAGCAAGGCGCTAATCGAGACCAGACAAGCGGAGTTCGGGGAACGGCTCTTCACGCCGCGGCAATGAGAGGCCATGCGAAGGTGGTCAAGTATCTACTAAAGCAGGGGGCAAATCCAAATACAAAAGCAGGTCCATACGAGTTTGCGTTGCACGCAGCGAGTTGGTTCGGGGCAGCGGATACTGTTAATGCTTTGCTGGACGAAGGTGCCGAGATCGGACAGCTCACTGAAGAGGGTTGTACAGCACTTCACATGGCAGCATTCACTGGAAATGTGCGGGTTCTCCAGAGTCTTATCAATCGTGGGGGAAAGTTACATATCAATGTTGTCTCTACCAGGTTTGGAACTGCTCTGGACGCAGCAGACAACAGTGGCCACTTCGCAGCTGTGCAGCTTCTGCGGGACGAGAAAGCAAAAAAGTCGGGACTTCAACTATCGAAGTGGAATAACAGGCCAAATCTTTTAGGTCCACCAGAAACGAACAGACAGAATGGATCGTCAAACCCAGATGTCAATGACGGACAGAATGATGAAATGAGTGACAATGAGGACGATAATCAGCAAATCGAAGAACAAAGCCAATCGCCCACTTTAAACAATCACATACCTAATGGAAAGGCTCTAACATCGGAGTCTGGATATGACTTCGCCAACGAGCTAAGGACTCCTATACCCCCAAGGCCACCGATTCAGAATTTGGGATTCACAACTCTGCATAATCCTCCAGAAGCAAGATCCGAGTGAGTGTATTGAATCTAAATTGATTTTCAAGTGAGTTGGTCATTATGTTAACATGGAGTAGTATTGTATTCGTTCACGGTTTGCAAGGTCACCCTGAAAAGACATGGACATTCAAAAACGAACCAGAAAATGTTCCGCTTACGTGGCGGGAGAAGCTTCTTCGCCAGAGACGGATAAAGCGAGCTGTGGGTACTACAGTCTACTGGCCATATGATTTACTATGTCAACATGTGGAATTTATGTCTTCCAGGGTTATGACCTGGGGGTACGACACGAAAGTTATGCGAGAGTTTCTCGGAGGTAGTGATTCGCAAAACATTTCACAGCATGGAAACAACTTGTTGGTTAGGCTCCAGCAAGAGAGGAGAGATAATGTAAGTTTACGTGATACTACCTGGGTATGTCGAAATTTGCTGAAAAATGAGGAATTAGCCAAATCGACCATTAATATTCGTGACTCACAGTTTGGGCGGCATCATAGTAAAGACGGTTTGTTCCCAATACTATGGTCAAGATATTAGGGTTTACTAACGACCTTTGATAGGCACTAGCCATCTCCAAGAATTCCCAGTACCAACCTCAATACCTGCCCGTTTACTCATCCCTCTTGGGTATAGTATTCCTAGCAACTCCTCACAATGGAAGCGGAACAGCAGGCTGGGGCCTAATTGCTAGTAATCTTGCCAAATTCGCTCTCCAGCGACCTTCGACGAGTGTTTTACGAGGACTGAAGCCCAATAACGAAGTGCTTGTGAATCTTCAGCGGACATTTCTTCAAATGCTTGAAGATGGACACTTCACTATCCATTCGTTTTGGGAGACTGTACCTATGTCTGGCATTAAAGGTCTCAAGGGCCTTGTAAGTCGCCCGTCTTACTGAATTATCCATATACTAACAAAGATTTAGGTTGTTCCTTATGAGTCAGCTACAGTTGGCCATGCTAAAAAGGAAATATGCTTAGGGATAACTGCGACCCATGCTAGCATTTGCAAATTCTCAGGACCGAGTGACCCTGGATATCAAGCCGTCTTTGGGGCGTTACAAGACTATATAAGAGCTTCGGCCCACGCTAAAGTAAGCAACTCTAGTTAAGTTTATAATTTCTCTTTTTTATAAATTATATATGTATAGTAGAGTAGTTAGGATTATATTATAGTTTATCTTAATATACTACTTAGCTAAGTATCCTTAACTTAAATATATATAAGTATAAAGTTATAGATATTACTTAGTAAATTAGTAATATTATTTATAGTACTAAAAGCTAAACTAGTAATAATATATATAATCTTAGTAGTATCTTAAGCTGTTTCGTTGTGGAAGCAGGTTATTGCGTGTTGGTCTGCTTGTTGTGAAGGTTGGCAGAAGCGGGGTTAATAGAGGTCACGCTAACGTCAATATGCATGTTGGTTGTTAGTTCGACGCTGACCTATCAGACCGACGTATGGAGAGTGATAACGTCGTTTTGTTGTAAATGATGCACATCGTCGGCGGAACTTTTGTACCAACACATCTCGTAAAGCCACCTTCCAGAACGCGTATGGCTGTGATATGGTCCTGTTGGTTTCGATTGTGTATATACAGCTTCCAGACCTTCTCTTTGGATTTCTTCTGAATGTCCACTAACTTGGACATACAGACTACGTTCTAACTACTCTACTTTCCAGCATTTATCATATTTGTCAGTTCAGTATAACAAAAGTTGAGTTGTATCAACCATCATGGCAAACCAACCTCCCACAGTCCACTACACAGTCGACCCATCCACCAACCCAGCCCTCTGGCCACCACCCGCCCCAGACACAGAGAATGCCGTCATTTACAGAGTCGATGTAATATTTATCAACGTCAACGGCCATTCCGATCTTCGCATCGTTCGAACAGGCACTGACGAACATGTTCACCATGCTGTCATGCAAGTTACAAAGCACATTGCTCGGGGCATCTATCGGATCGTTAGCATGAACGTTAGCGAGTACTCTTGTGTGGTGGTCATGGAGACTGAAAAGTCGATGGAGGAACTCAAGTCCCATGGGTTTCCATGGGATAGGGAGAGTAATCCGCAGCCGGAGGTGGTTCTCAGATGATTATTGATGTATGTAAAGTCTGAAGGAATTTCATTGAATTATACAGGCCTCGTCTTCAGCATTCATCCTATGCCTCTCTCCTACCGTAAACCGATTTATCCATAAAAGAAAGATTTCCACGCCTCTCGACCATCAGATCGATATCAATAAATCTATTACCACGTCTCAACATAGGGACGGATATCAATCTCCTGCGTAAAAGCTGATCGATGCTGCGTATGCAAATTCCAATACGCCTCAGCAATCTACCACCCAAGTCAGTCAAAACACTCAGACAATCTAAACTTAGATGAACTTACCGCGTCAGGACTAATCTTCCCATCCTCAACACCGTTATTCGCAGCCCACTCCTTCGTCCTCGGGATATCAATGACACCATCAATAACAGCATGCGCAATATGAACACCCTTTGGTCCAAACTCCCTCGCCAAAGATTGATGCATCGCGCGCTGTCCCCACTTTCCTGCTGCAAAGGTACTGAATTGGGCACTGCCCTTGATTGAGGCTGTAGCGCCCGTGAGGATCAGTGTCGGAGGGTAGTGCGAGTTTGGCACAGCGTCGAGCAGATGCGGGATTGTAGATTGAGCAAAGTGGAAGAATGATCGGATTGATCCATCGAGAGAAGCATTTAAATCCTTCTCAGTGAGTTCAAGGAAAGGCTTCTTTGCGAAACCGCCGCTTCCGACATTGTATACCGCTGCCGCGAGCTGAGAGTCTGGGAATTGCTTGTTGATGTCGTCAAATGCCTTCTTCAACGATTCTGGATCGGCGACATCCGCGCTGATGCCGATGGCCTTGCCACCAGCCTTTTCAACATCTGCAAGAGTAGATTCATAACTCTCCGGACGACGAGCAAAGAGAACAACAGGATATTTCTGAGCGAAGCGCAAAGCGACAGATCGACCTGTGTTGGTCAGTAGTGAGCGGGGTTCGAAGTGGGGTGGAGGTAAGCTTACCTGTGCCTGGACCGACGCCTGCGATGATAGCGTAGAGAGACTTGGAAGCCATGGTTATTGAAGCGATTTGTTGATTGAGATGGAGGATGATGGAAGTCAGATTCTTATTCTGTAAGATTTGTGATTTCTTATATAGGATTGAAGATGTTCTCATTGCTGATCAGAATTATGTCATCCGCTTATAAATATTGTCCGACGCTACTGCAGCCATTTCGCGTCTCGGCAACTTCGACCAAGTCCGATTCAGTAAGCATTTTATGAAGTTCAAGAATACGAACAAAGATGGATATCTGATCAGAAAATATTGGTGAAAGCTAATTTGGTGTATATTTCGATCCAGGAAACATTGCTAAAGCAATCGGTCCACTTCAGCGTAAGGCAGCTCGTTTAGACAATAGATCCACAGCAGCCAGTCACCACCTCTAGGCATCAATCTCCAAGGTCTTCAGCTTCAGCCTTGACATCGCGATAAATTACCATAGCGTCCAGTTTATTAGAACCAACGCCAAGGAAAATCATTAGCGAACAACCAACGAGATGTTGGCCGTGAGTCAATGTCTCCATCATATCACCCCATCATCAAAATTAAGGGTCCATTTACGGCCCGAGTCTTGGCGCTAAAACAACCATAAAACCAACACGCGCCATTCTTCCCATCTCTTCATCATGGTTCTCAGTTATGTGGTCACTTTATCGACTGGCAGCTATAATTCTGCCATTAATATTGTTGTGGAAACTCCTCGTCAGTGCTTCTGAGGACATACAACATGATGATCCCTATACGACCCCATCATGCTCTGATACTGGGCCCATGAAAAGAGTCGTGGGATATTATCAAGACTGGAGCGAAAGTGTTTACTGCGATTCACCAAGTCCTGAGGACATTCCAGATGGTGTTTACACTCACATCAATTTTGCCTACGCCGGCATTGATCTCCGGACTTTGAAGATCATCCCGCATTTCAGGAAGGACACGGAAACGTATAAACGTCTTGCAGCGAAGAAGAAAATCGATTCTAATCTCAAGATTTTTATTACGATCGGTGGTCCACCTGCCGATGCGGAAGACTCGACTGCTATTGCGTTCTCCAAGATTCTTCGGTCCAAGAAAAACCAGAAGATCTTTATCAGATCTTTGATTTCTTTTCTGTGGACGTATGATTTCGATGGTGTCGATATTGATTGGAGATATAATCTTAACGTGGAAGACTTCGAAGATTATGATCATCTACCAATATTCCTGCGGAACTTGAACGACGCTCTTAAGCAGACTAGTCGAAGTGGCCTCAGCATTGCTCTTCCAGGTTCAGACAGGCAGAGGCTTACGCATTATAACATGCCGGAGGTCGCACGGCATGTTGACTTTATCAATTTCAGGACATTTGACTTACATGGTAAGACACCTACACTCATCTCTGGAATATCACTGACTTTTTTGCAGGTGTTTGGAATGGACTCAATGAATGGTCACACCAGGACAGCTATATCTATCCCCACACCAACCTAAACGATGTCCAAACGAGTACAGGTGTTCTCGCTGGCATGCTCGCGGAAGGAGGAGTCGACCTTGGGAAGATCAACATGGGACTCGCATTCTACGCTCGTACTTTCACTGCCTCGGATCCCAATTGCTCACATCCTCGCTCACGACTTACCTCGCTATCTAAATGCAAACTTGACTCAGGCGGTCCGAGCGCTGACTGTACCAACACTGTCGGTCTCAAATCGAATTCTGAAATCAAGAAAAAGTACTTGGATGAGGAACATAATGTCGAGCTTGATACGATTGACGCTGTGAAGGTTATCAGGGATGGTCGAGAGTGGCTTACCTATGATGACGAAGAAACATGGAAACTCAAAATTGACTTCGTTCGTCGCCAAGGAGCATGTATTGGTGGCGTTGTGGTTTCGGATATCAACCATGATACGAAAGCCGGAGACTTTTCGAAAAAGTTGGAGACTGTTACGAAGTATAAGTCAAACGCCGTGTTTACTTACTTGACCTTTGACAAGAGACCCGGTGGTGGGTATGAGTCAAGATGGGTCGGCGAGCCCAAAAATAAATGGATTTCTCGATTGAAGAATTTCGCCAATCTCCTTCAGAAACCTCCTCCTGGTGGGAAATACCAACACAACATCACAGATAAGGAACCACAGACACCATCTGAGTATGCAGATGAAGCCGTCGATCCACCTGCAGGTGCCATACTTGCAGAAGGAACTGTTCGATCCTGTGGACGTTGGCACACCGTCAAGGAATATGAGGACTGCGCCCGCATTCTCGTGCCAAACAATATCACTCTTGCTGTCTTTGCCTACGTCAACCCATCAGTCTCACCAACCAACTGCACAGGTAGCCTTGTTGAAGGACATACCTACTGTGTTGGCCCAACGCACGAAGTCATTCCCTCCAAGCATCCAAGCCTCCCACAATACAAATACGGTTGTTACGCCCGGGAACTATACACAAGGAATTCTGTCCTGTACCACGATTTTGAAGGTCATCGAAGGGGAATGACAGTCGTCAGATGTCAACTATCTTGTCTGTCTGAAGCAGCAGACAGGAACCCAGTTTTTGGTCTGCAAAACGGGGATACATGCCTTTGCGGGCCACTCCTAGCAATGAACAGCCAGCGCGTCAACGATTCACAATGCGACATGCATTGTAACGGTGACAAGAGACCTGGCTGCGGTGGTAAACACGCTGTTCAGATATACAGTCACCTCGACTACCTACCCGTCAGGTCAAAGGAAATGGGCTGTTTTACGCACGATGAGAAAAAGCCAGTATTAACTGGTGGTAGCTTTGAAGCAAAGGACATGTCGGACGATATTTGTGGTAGCTACTGCTCAGACAAAGGGTTCAACTTCTTCGCGGTCAGTGAGGATACCATGTGTCTATGCGGCGATGCATTGGCGAAGTCGGGTAAGAAGGTGGATTGGGAGGAATGTAATCTTCATTGTATGGTTCGAGAGGCTCCGGTATGTGGTGCGAAGGGAAGGGCGGTTGTTTGGATGATGAATATGCCCTCGAAGGAGATCAAGGAGCAGAAGCTGAGGGTTGAGATCTCAGAGAAAATGCGGGAGCTTGGGATAGATACGCAGAACAGGTACCTTCTTGGTACTTGATGGAGGTAAAAGTTCAGGTGGGTAGGTGGGTAATAGAAGAGCTATACTCTAACGCTTAGGCTGCAGAAATAAAATAGCCTAAGTGCCAGCCTGTACTAGCATAAGGTGACTAAATTATTTCGTCTCTTCTGCTTCCCGGGACCAATTCTTTTGACATTCTGACGGCGGGCACGGTTATTTTAGGGCGTGCATTGAAGCTGTAGTGCTATGACTCGTAACAACAGCTTCATTTTGACAGCACTAAGGTTAAACATGATGCAGATGTCAATTTTTGCGATAGTCATGCACATCTTTTTGACGCTCAGAATACACAATGCAATCATTTTCCCCCGGTTACATTGAGAGATCTCGATTAGCAAGATGACACGCTGCAAACTCAATTGACGTGCAGCAATTGGCAAGGATACGCGCTATAAAGGGGGCACTAACTCCAACAAAGCAGGCGGTCAAACGCGGCATCTCCAATATTGCCAAAACTTTAACAAATCTCGGGTTTCATTGCATCATAAGAACATCGCTACAACCAATTGTACATCATTCTTTCTTCTTGTCGCTCGTTAACAGATGTGATCACATTTTTCATTCATCGCATTCTTTCTACTACAGTGTGGCCCCTTCAATGGGTGCGCTCATCCTCAATTGAGTATGTCACACCGAATACCAATCGGTCCAACAGCTGGCCCTCTTCTCGACCCCTGGACCCATGGAATCAGCATTATCCGCGATATATGCTCTCGCTGGTCCGAACTCGACATTACGCAAATCGGTTCTTTAATCGCCATAGCCGGTACTGTACCTACGGCATGGCGCTTTCTCAATGGCGCATGGCATGAAGTTTATGGTACCATCCGTCGCTTCTTCCTCGCAAGCGTCACTATTCCCGGCGGCGATCCTCTTAACAGAAGTGTCGTAAAATGGGTTCTTGCAAACAGAGAACGCCACTATCGCTCTTTTCACGGAAGAACTGATGTTGGACAGAATGGTGATCGGGCTGCTGCGTTGAAAAAGACGAAGCATTCCATTCAATATTCGCCGCATTGGAATACGCGATGGCTTTTCTGGGAAAGGAATTTGTTTCTCGTTACGAGAAAGGTTAATGATTTTAGCTCGTCTTTGTCGGATCCTAGTTATGATGGTATCGGTGGTGAGGAAATTACCGTGAGTTGCTTTGGATGGTCTGCAGAACCGATCAAGGCATTCATCGAATCATGCCGCGAGTTTTCAGATCGACAAACGCAATTCTTCGTTATTATATATGCCCGCGATCGGTATGGATTATCTTGGAAACCGAAAGCTCGCAAACCGATTCGACATTTGGAAACTGTTCACTTCGACAACGAGATTAAGCAGGAGCTTCTCGGCGATATTCGGAATTATTTGGATCCCAAGACGCAGAAACGGTATCAGAGCAGGAGTATGCCTTATCGACGCGGTTATCTCTTCTACGGACCTCCCGGAACTGGAAAATCGTCGTTATCTGTTGCTATTGCTGGAGAATTTGGGTTGGATCTATATGAAGTCAAGATTCCGAGCGTTGCGACGGATGCGGATCTTGAGCAGATGTTTCAGGAGATTCCACCGCGGTGTGTCGTGTTGCTGGAGGATATTGATGCGGTGTGGACAGATCGCTCGAGTCGTCCTAATTCCGATAATGGGCAAGATAACGGTTCTGCGCCAAACTGTACTCTGTCTGGCCTCTTGAACGTGTTGGATGGCGTTGGATCCGTGGAAGGACGAATTATCATAATGACGACAAATCACCCCGAGCAACTCGACAGCGCTCTCGTCCGACCAGGTCGCGTGGACATGAAAGTCCTACTAGGCAACATCAGCCGCAAATCAGCAGAAGAGATGTTTGTCCGCATGTTCTCTCCCGATCTGGGCTGCACATCACACGTCGACATGGAAGAAATCAGAGAATTGGCTGGTGAATTTGCCAAGGAGATTCCAGATGATACGTTTACGCCTTCGCTGCTGCAGGGTTTCTTTCAACTACATCTTGAGAGCCCGCATGATGCGGCTTCAAGTATTGGGGGTTGGGTTAAGAGGGAGCTTGAGAAAAGCTCGGAAAAGGAGTTTGAGGTTATTAATGGACGGAGAAAGTAGGATAACTATGTATATTATGTATCAAAATCAGGGGTTTATTAGTGCTTTTCATGGGCTAGATATCGTAGACTTGGGTCAAAATGCAAATAAAAATGGTATCTCTTTAAAGTCTATCGTGCATCATGGAGTATCTATCCCAAGCAAAACGCTCATAATACAATGTCATCCTTTAGCTACATCCACCACCACCGCCTCCATCACCACCAGAGCATCCACCTCCACCATCACCGCCCCAACCGCCGCCATCGCCTCCGCCAAACCCGCCGTCGCCCCAGAAACCTCCCATGTGACCTACGCCTTCACCGACGTGACCATATTTGCGGTGCTTCTTGTACTTCTTTGGGTAGCCGTAGTTGTATTGTTTTGCGGCGTATCCCATTGCTGGTTGGGGGTGATAGTCGTAGACTTGTGCTTGTTTCTTTCTTCTGCCGAATGGGAGACACATTTTGATGTCTTGTGTGGTTGTAGAGGCTTGAGAATGGAGAAGTAGAGTAGAGTTGGACTGGTATGTAGTAGCTTTGTGTTTGAGTGGTTGGTTGTTTGAAGTTCAAATATTGAAAGGTAGATTTCAGTTATCGCCGATAAATATTCTTGGAATGAGTGTTTGTGATGATGATACAAACTTCATATTGGCAGGAATCATCCATCTATATATACAAATCCCCATTCATACAATCATCCAAATGACGTGGTTTCGGACATGCCATCAAGGCTGAGCGATCACCTCGCACTTCTCCAATCCTTCCAGAAGTTCTAGCGTCATATATCAGTCCACCAGCATATAATTGGTCAGTTCCAGCGGGCTGTGTAGCTTGATCAAGGGGAAATTTTGGCTATCGCCCAATCATTGCCCTTTTGGGACGAATAAGCTGTCAGCCCTGTATGCTGATCTTTGCTGTATTGGGGGGTAATGCTGCGATGATCGGCGGGTAATAGATCATGCCCCGCCTTGTTGCTGCGCCATGTCGTGGACGAGTCCGAATGCGATGGATGGTTGACTGAATGAGGAATTAATCGGGCGAGATCAGTGTGGTTTTAGGCAAGCACTTTTGGAAGGAATCTGTTGGTTGATTGGTTCAACCGTGGTCTGCCGGAAGACGCGATGCAACGTGGGTAAGAGCCCGGGCCTTGTGTTCTAGGGTAGCCTGGGCAAAAAGGGTGAATAAGCATAATCTTATCATCGTCATGACGAATGAGTATTGGAGTGACAATACATAATGAAAAACGGGTTCGTCATGGAGATGATGAGATTATCCTTGTTCCCTCGCCTTCATTCTGTTAAATGACATTGCAATATCAATGATCTCCTAGCATAAAGGAGTCTATACCGTAGAGTATAGTGTTTATACCACTGCTACGCCAGCTCAAAAACAAACTAATAATCCTGAAAGACCTCCTTCTCACCAAACCCAATCTTTGCCCAAGCTTCAGTCAAAAACTCCTCAGGCTGAGTAAACTTGTAATCAGGCAACAGCGTATTCCACTCATCAGAGACATGAAAAGCGCTGTCTCCGAATGCAAGAAGACATCCCTTCCAATAGAATGCCGCAAGCTCCTCACGGACCTCTATAGGGATAGAGGGATGGTCCATCTTCGGGATCCAAGAAGTATTGACTTTACCAGCGAGAAGGTCATTGGTCTTTAACTTCTCGACAGTGAAGGGTTTACCTAGAATTATTAGACAGGATGTTTGAGTGGAATGTGATTGAAATACCTCTAATTCTCTCTCCCAGAGCTACTAGCTCGTTCATGGTCATGTATGAACCTCTGACACCGCCTACAAGAGGCCATTCTCCCTCATACTCGATAGCTAGCGCAGTGACCTTGGCAGCGTCCTGGACCGTAGTCAGAGTCACGAGAGCTTCGCCATCGTCGACGAGGGTTGCGCGGCAAGCGTTGAAGTTAACGGGTGTTTCGAACATCGTAATATGCTTGGATGACTTGTATGGGTAGGTCATGTAGTTGGTGAACCAGCCATATTGTAAGAGCGTGTACTCGATGACCTGAAGCCCACAGTTAGCCACTTGTATATGGTTACTGGGAGATGCTGTCTCGCCTTCTTGTCTTTGTTGATTTCGGCCAAGTACTCACGAGTCTCCCGCTTAAAGTCATACCAAGGAAGATGATCAAGCTTAGATCTACAGTATGTTAGTGCGAGTTACATCAGGGGGACTGGATACTTACGAAGACCATTCACTGGGCGCAAATCTCTTAACTCCAGCTTTGACAGCTGCATCAATCAAATTCCTCTGGGCAGGCCATGCAGTCGTATCTCCAGCCGGGACGGAGATGAAAGATAGCACAGTGTGCACTCCATCGAAAACCTTGACAAGTTCATCGACACTTTCGTAGTTTGATTTGAACCATTTGACTCCTGGGGCGACTTCCTTCTGGGCGGCGTCCTGGATGTGTAAGCCAAGTTACCTTTGTTCTGGAATTTGGTTGCTTACCTTTCGGGAGAGGATGATGATTTCATGCTTGTTTCTGGAGAGCAGGGCGTCAACAACTTCTCTTCCAACGTCTGTGATTTGGATTAGTGAATGTTGTGCATGTTGAAAGGTGGACGTACTGCCTGCTCCTCCTACGATTGCGATTTTGACCATTTTGAAATTGCGTGATTGTTATATTGAAATTATTTGTTTGTGTAGAGTGAAGCAGAATATCGAACAAACATCATTCTAGCCGGCTCTTATAGGAATTATCTCTTATATTTTGGTGCTTCATTCCGCCATTTCTCAGGACCGTCGTTCTCGTCCGCCGACGATACCATCGCCAAGAGTGGATCCAGTCTACCAGCAGGCTAGATTGCTAGAATCAAGGGGACGAAATAAACGAGCCAGTCGCATACCAAATCTCGCGCAGATCATTCTCGCAACCTTCAATCCTGCCAGCCTAGCTCAACCAATCAGAATCCAAGAAGATTACAAATCATCTCCGGGAAATCGGCGGATGAAGATCTCCCGCCGTCAGCATTGCTCCCTTTATTCCCTCCATACCCATACCATCAATAACCTCCGTCAAATACACTATCAAAAATGGGCGACCACATTTCATTGGCTCCGGAGCCAGCCCCGAAACGGCGGAAGCTCCGCAAAGGGACGCAGTCATGCTGGGAGTGCAAGCGGCGGAAAGCCAAGTGCATATTCTCCGACAACCTTGGAATTTGTGACTCGTGTAAGAGAAGAGGAACAGATTGTGTGAGTCAGGATACGGATGAAAATCCTCCGCCGCTGGGGAGTAATAAACATCTTGTTGATCGGCTTGGGGAGGTTGAAGCGTTGGTGCAGCATTTGCTTAAGGCGCAGAGTAGTGAGAGAAGGTCGGATGATAGGCTTTCGCCGGAGAGTGTTGGGTCGGGAGGGCGGAGCCATGATGAGGACCGAAGACGATCTGATTCGTCTCCTGCCTTTCTGACCGAGAGCGTTGTTGATGCTCACGAGAATGGCGTGACAACAGTGAGTTAAGACAACACGAACCCTCATTGGAGACACTGACACATGATAGGACGTCGTCGTCACAAATATCACGCCAAGATCGGAAGACTCAATACCATCTGGTGCCGCCGAAGGCCATGATGATCTCTACACAGAACTGGTTGCCGCCTGGCCCGGTCCAGAGGACATGGCAGTTATTCTAGGCCTCCCAGTCGAGCCCTCACAAATCATCCGCGCACTCACCTGCGCTCCTCCAAAAGATCGAACGTCCGGCTTTCCATCTCCAGCAAACTTGCTCCGCCTTCCACCGCGAGGCTCACATCCTGTCCTGGTAGCACGGAAAATGCTCGTCCTTGCTACATATCTCCAAGGTGTGCCTATAGTATCCGAGAAGCATCTTGACAAGCTTAGCACCAGCTACGAGAGCATCATGGCTAGGCTGGTCAAAGTCGCTCATAACAAAGTTACGTGTGATGATGATCTTGTCTCGTCGCTTGAGGGCATAGAATGCATTATGCTCGAAGGGCTTTACGCGAATTACAGTGGTGACCTACGCCGATCATGGCTTGCAGCTCGTCGAGCTATGACGATGGCTCAGATGATGGGACTAAACAGAGGCATAGCTCCTTTATCATTTAGAGGAGCCACCGTTGATGTCAGCGACCTCTGGTTTCGCATTCTCAATTTCGACAGATACCTTTGCTTGATGCTTGGTCTGCCACAAAGCTCACCCGACGAACCACTTCCTCGAATCGATGATCTCGAATCACATCCCGCCAACCGGAAGCTGCAAATACTTTGTTCCGTCGCCTGTGCGAAACTGTTGAACCGCAAGACTGCCGATCTATACAACACGGATGTAACAAAAGACATTGACAAGATACTTCGCGACGCTTGCACATCCATGCCGGCACAATGGTGGATCCCGCCTACTCTTGCGTCACATTCGGAACTTCCTGACAGAATCCGTGAAACACTGCGATTTAACGACCATTTCATGCAGTACCATCTTTTACTTGCGCTTCATATGCCGTACATATTAAAGATAGATGGTGATGAGTCTTGTGGCTACCATAAACTGACCGCTATAACAACAAGTCGAGAAATCTTGACGAGATTTATTTCAATTCGCACGCTACCTCAAACGAAGACTTATTGTCGAGGAACGGACCTTATCGCCTTTATGGCATCCACCACATTGACGCTCGGTCACATCCTATGCGATCATCGCCATAAAAGGATTGAGGACCATGGGTATCATTTCCTCACACAGCAGCGGCTGAGCGACAGAGGTCTACTCGAACAAGTTCTCTCCATAGCAGAAACCAGCATGCACAGATTTGAAGACGAGATTTCCAAGAGGTTGACGACACTGCTCCACTATCTGTTGGCGATGGAGGACAATGTCACAGCTGGGGTGAGGTATCATGTGACTTTTTCAGAAGAGACAAAGAGGGATGCAGAGTTGGGAAATCACGTCAAGGCAAGTGATGATAGTACCGTCTTAGAAATTCATCTTCCTCATTGCCCTGTTATTAAGATTCTGCGGAGGGATCCAGAGGGGAAGGAAGCTTTGCCGGTTGTCATGGAGGTTCCTTGGGGTCAGACACCAGCAACCGGGACAAGCGCCGTCCGAACTGTAAATACAGTTGAACCAGTATCTGCATCAGAAGTTATGAGTTCGGGAATTAATGTCAGTGGAATGTCACCACTGCTGTCGGATAATCCTGTTGGAGATACATGGACGTTGGAGGGGTTGGATATGAGTTTTCTTGACAACTTCATAGAAGGGCCTGCTGTTATCTGAGTACTTGAATATCTGGATTGCGAAAGAGATAAGAGAAATACAGGAATTTCTCTCTATGCAGTTAGCTTACATACAACAGTCCATCAGTACAGTAGAACATTTCAATTCATCCACCACCGCGACCCAATCTTCATTCTAGTATGTCTTGGGGTATATTTACCAGCTATTCATTCGACTTCAAGCCAGCTTCGACATGGTGACAACATTGCCATATTTTGGTCCACTCTAGCCCAGCTTTGATATAATATTTTCCAAACTCTCATTCTCTGGCATTGTTTCAATATGAGTACCGTAATACTGCTCGATTTCATGCATCATTGACATATCATCAGCGGTAGCTAAGTTAATAGCCACGCCCTTCCTGCTGGGTCGGCCGCCCCACCCAACGCGGTACATATATTTCTCGGGCTTTGATGGAAGGTCGAAGTTGACAATAAGTAATATCTGTTGGGTGTCGATGCCACGGGCTAGGAGATCAGTAGTGATAAGAATGCGAGAAGAGCCACTTCTGAATCCTTCCATGATCTCGCAGCGAAGGCATGCATCCATATCACCATGCATGGACGAGACGGTAAGGCCGCGAGCGGTAAGCTTATCAGTAAGCCACTCAAGCTTTTTGCGAGTACTGCAGAAGATAATGGTTTGGAAGGATTCCATGGTCTTGTAGATCTGAGAAAGAATATCTAGCTTGGAGTCTTCGTTCTCAGCAGCGATATAGAATTGCTTAACACCCTCGATGATAGGCGCGGTTTTGACAATAATGCGGACAAAGTCGCGCTTGAACTTGGCCTCAAGTACGAGGACATCTCCTGGCATGGTAGTAGAGACAAGAAGAGCCTGGGCAGACTGTGGTAAGAACGAGAATATATCTTCAATCTGCTCTTCAAACCCACGAGCCAGCAAGTCGTCAACACCGTCAAGCACAAACATCTTTATATCATCGATGCGAAAGACGCCGCGCTCGATCATATTCTGTACACGGCCAGGGGTGCCGATGACGATTTGCGCATCGTCCATGAGAACACCAATTTCTTCTCTCGGGCTTTTGCAGACGTGGGTGTGGACGTCCATGAAGTCACCGATGGCATCCATGAGGTTATGGATCTCCTGAGCCAGGACACGCGATGGTACGAGGACCAGAGCCTGACAAGCTTTAACGTTGGGGTCGATTCTCTGTAGAATAGATATACAGAAAGCGACAGTCTTTCCAGTTTTAGACTGCGCTTGGGCGATAACATTGTGACCTGCATGGAAATACAGTCAGTACTGCATTCATGCGTGTTCAGAAAATTGTTGTTACCTTCAATCATAGGCTTTATAGCACGCTTTTGGATAGCAGAGGGATTCTCGAAGCCATATGCATAGACTCCGCGAAGAAGATTGCTCTCAAGGGCCATGTCATCGAAAGTTTCAGTTATATCATCGTCCTTGGACTTGACCTGAGCTACGTGAGTGGAATACAGTCAGCCCTGTGCTCTTTCGAAAATTTTCATAGAGGTGCTCGCCAGACACTGATCACTGGGACTTACTGGTCTCAAGACTTGTACCATCCATTATTGCGGGCGGATGGACTGAGCCACAGCGTGTTGCGTTGGTTTATTTATCAGGGTAAAACAGTAGGGTAATTAAAGGAAACTCGAAAGACCTGATCTTTTATTTGTCTGACATGTTTCCTCATAAACGCTGAATTCACTAAGCTGCTCGGAGTCATACTGATGTCTTGCTCCAAGGGTCAGATCAGGCAACAGCCTTATCTAATCGTCTTAAGCTAGGCCGAATTGGGTATAACTAATAGTCACTGCCACCAGATAATTGGTAAGGTCCTGGTTACTTGAATCAACGACCTCGCTACCTGCTCTCCTAGCACCAGATGCCTTTAACTGTTGATTGCTAAAGAAGAAGGAAGCATTGGGGTAGTTGGCAATTTGGAAACTATCTATAAGTTTTCTTAACAACTTCATAGAAGGGCCTGCTGTTATCTTCATAAATTGGAACTGCAAAGCATATGATACATTACAAGTAAAAGTCTTGATACAAGAAGGGTTGCTAGGACGTAGTACATTAAAGGGCCTCCAGGTCGAAGATTTAGTTACCAAAGACCTTCATAGCTCAGACGGGTATTCCGAACTTTTTCTCTATGCAGTCAGCTTACATACCAAAGTTCAAAGTATAGTGGAACTTGAGAATCCTTCTACTATCGTGACCCAATTTTCCACCCACTACAGCCTAGAGGCTCAGGTGGGTAACAGCAGAATTGTCCCCTAAGGCTTAGGTTACTAAAATAAAGTAGCCTAAGGGCTAATCTAAGCCTATATAAAGTGATCAAATTATTTCGTCTCTTATGCTCTTGAGGCCAATTCTTCTGGTATCCTGAGGGGGCTGTTTACTAACTATCCTCGTAACTTCAATTGAACCAATAGTACTTCTCTGAGACCGAAAGGTCCCGTACAATGGACTCTAACCATCATATGTATGCGAACTACTCATCCCACCATGATATCATTTATGTAGAAGCGAGGTCCAGAAAAGGTGAGCTCTCATCTGAAGATTGATATCTGAAGCTGCAATCATGTCGAAGATTTGGAATGGACGAGAATTACCCCGAAGTAATACTTTCCGATCTCGATTTAATCAAAGCATGGATTTCTAAGAGAGAGGCTGTCTCTGTGATTGAACATAAATACCTTGCCAGGAAGCCATATTCTGGAGATTATTCAATCAACAAAACCTCATCTCCAACATGCGATACTCTACAATCATCGCCAGTGCAGTCGCTGCTTTCAGCCCCATGGTCGCCGCTGACTGGGGCTGGCCCGAAGACCCCTTCGTAACCGGAACTTGCGCAGCGACATGCAATGGCTTAGCCTTGGCCTTCACACGGGACAAAGTAAAGGACTACTGTAACGAACTAGTCAAGGACGGGTACATCCATCCTCTCACCTTCTCCTCACATTCACTAACACATTAGCAGTTGCCATGGCGGAGTTGCCAGCTTATACCCTGGCGCTGTCACATTTGCAGCAAACGGTGACATCGATTGTAAGGATACTGGTCCTAGAGACGTTACGCAGTGCCAGGAGGCTTTTGAACACGTCATTCTTCAAACCAAGAGGTGGGGTGGACCTGGTGCTACTCTGAGTGCTCAGATGTATGTGTTTAACCATAATGGGGACCAGGCAGGTGCAGTGGGTGTTACTGGTGGTTGTATTCCTATTGACCCTCTCAACGTCGGTCTGTGTTAAGGTGGTTTGAGAGTACATATATCGGTTCCAGCATGAGCCAAAGATTCTGTCAGATCTATATATCCTGTCTCATCAACCCTAACTACCGTTTCGTCTGCTCCGACAGGAAATTATTATATCTCTCGAGAAATTGAATGCTTTGCGGCGACTCTGTCATGCTATAAGCAAACCAATGAGGAACGCCGGCATAACAATGAACTTCAACGTCAACGCCGTCATTTATCAAAGCCTCGGCATAAGCCAAAGCGTCATCGCGTAGAGGATCAAAGCCAGCGCATTGAATCACTAGATATTGTCAGCAACAAATCCCTCATTCACATCAGTATCGACTCACGAGTGGGGGGCAACCCCCTGAAGGACTCTGCAAGAAGAGGCGAATGTCGATAATCCGGTTTAGCGTCAGGAGTATACGCGGCCCAAGCATCTTCCATGCCTATTGTGTCCAGGACAACGTCGTCGTGGTTCTGGATGTAACTGCCGTATTCATACTTGTCTCTTGGGAAGAATTTGGGATGACATGTTGGGAGGAAGTGGAGAACCTGTGCGATGACGCCGGTAGTCTTGTTCTCTAGACACTCGAGGGCGAGAGAAGCGGCGAGCTGACCGCCGGCGGAGCCACCGCTGATGATGATACGTTCGGGGTTGATTCCTAGCCTTTCAGAGTTGTTTTTGCACTTGAGATCGTTAGCTTACATGACCTTTGAATTTCGATGGAACGTACCCAGATGAGACCGTCGTAGCAATCGTTGATCTGTGTTGGAAACGGATTTTCAGGCGCCCTATAACCATTAGAATCAAATCTCAAACATAAAATAGCAAACACACAACCGATAGTCGACACTCACGACAACAATATCCGGATTCGTCGCGGCATAAACATTGTCAACTCCATCAACCTCATGTCTTCCAATACACCACTTCCCACCATGCATCCTATACATCAGGACCGCATTATTGTTCACCTTATTACTCTTATAAAGCTTCAACTCAATCATAGTCCCGTCGCGGGTAGGAATTTGTATAAGTTCTATGACGATATCCTTGTATCGGTCTGGCCCATTTGGTGGCATCACAGCATCGGGATCGCCTGCAACTGCTCGCATACTTGGGAAATCAGGCTGTGCATTGAGTTCAGAGAGTGCCTCTTGAAGAAAAGGTTCAGCAGCTGAGTACTCGGGAGACTTTTGCGAAAGGTGCCCGTATTTGGGGAGGGGTGTGAATGGGATTGACAGGTCGAAGTAATCGGATTCGGTTCTTTGGAAGCCCATGGTGACTTTTATTGATTCTAGAATTATTGTGATGTTGTTTCCTTTCTCATTTCACTTTTTATATTCTGCTTTTCGCTTGTCAGAAGTATTATTGGCGGTTGATAGGAAATGATTCATAGTGAGTGCTTTCCATTCGAGTTTAGCGTCAGCAGGGCCCAGATCTGACTAGTGCATATTCAAGAGAGACCAGCTAGGTGGGTGATACAAGAAATATCCTCTAAGGCTTATGATATTAAAATAAAGTAGCCTAACTGATTTCCTAAATTTGCAAAAGATGACCAAACTATTTCATCCCTTATGTTTATAACAGTCAATTCTTCTGATACCCTGCGGACGAGCCACTCACGGCAATAGATACTTGACCTGAGCAACAGGCAGGAGAAAGAGGGCATCTATTAGAATCCAACACAGACAATAAGAGACCAATGCTTCTACATCTATGTAATATAAGGAGAAATATTTTCTTTTTTAGATTGCACCCATCACATCTAACTCTCTTTATCATCCTCCTTCTCCTTGATATCCCGATTCTCCCAGTCATGGCGCCAACCACAGTCCCAATCACAATCCCCAACCGGTTTCATATCATTACGATCATGATACTTTCTATGACTCTCCCCATACAGTTCCTCATGGGACTTGATTATCATCCCATTGGATTGGGAGAATCTCTTCATTACAGCGTCACCCCCACCCTTTTCAGTAATTATCTTATCGAAAGCTTCCGCTGCTGCACACATAAGCTCCTCTCCAGCCCCTTCTGGGTTCTTGCAGAGCACCCCGAAGATATATGCAACCACAAATGGAACTGAGTATTCCCTTTCAAGGTATGGGCTGTCCACTGTTTGGAGAATGGGATCGCAGGCCGCTTTGATTCCGGCCAATACGTCCCACGTCATTCGATGCATGTAGAGAAAGGGTAATGCAAACTCCACTATCTCCCCTGTCAAGGCACTCGAAAGTGGTTTCAGCAGTTCATCGGGTCTCAGCTTACCACCCTCTGTCGCCTTTTTCCGCTGAGTTGGGAATGTTGGCTTTTTCCTCTTCCCACCAGTCGAATACACCGCAATCCTTTGGGAATCGTCTCCGCTTTCTCTAGGTTCGAGATAATTACGGTTGCCGACCGCCTCGGTATCCTCGCGTGAAATGTTGACTTGATTAGACCTTTTCACGTATTCTCTGTGTTCGTTCTGATTACGAGATGATCTCGTCAATATCCTCAGGTGAGAAGTTGACGCGCGCAGATTCTCTCGTGTATCGATCAATGAACATAGATGTCACTGGCGATCAGCCTTTGATTAGTCGTACCCCAGACCGACTCTTGGAGTTACCCTTCAGAAGGCCCTTGCTGGAGATGGCAGAAACCGAGTATCCCATCTGCAAAAGCAATCTCTTATTGTAACCCTCCGTGTCGGTCGGTGGATCTCCAACAAAGAAATTGGATTTGCCGCCGAGGGCATCCTGTACAAACTCTAGGTCCCGCCAAGAGCCTTCTTCAAGATGCTCCTCATTCACCAGAGCATTGTACAAGTGTGCAGAGTATGCGACGGAGCCCAAGCAATTCATGACCAGGATGCTAAACTCGTACATTTGTGCGCGGAAATGGAACACAAGAAGACCACTGATGATGGGCGACAAAACCAACATTTGGTGTCTGGGATTCTGTCACTAGCACCCCGGACTTTTCGGCCCTCCTCCTCTTAGCAAGAAAGACGGGATCTTCCATGACCCAGACCATTTTCAATTCAAGAGCCCGCAGTGCACGTTCGTTTTGGGCGGGCCAGCCGGGTGGCTTCACCCTCGCATTGAATCCCATCTGAAGGTGGAGGTCAGCACGTATGGTGTCGTTTTGGGCGCCTGCATAGTTGAATGTAAGTTCCGCGTCCTCTCTGAGGCAGAAGTGGATATCCAGAACAACTTGAGCAGCGAAGGTCAGATATCAGGGTCTCTTTCCTGTCTGCTCCATCTCGGAAACACCGCGTAGGAACTCGTCCTCAATTGGATAGTCTTTTACTCCGTGTATGAGCGTCATAGCTTCGGTCAACAATGCGCCTAGAATCTGTTCATCCTCTTCAAACTTGGCATGACCATCTTTCTCGAACCGGTTGCTCTTTGGGTCATACGCCTCAAACACACCTAGAGTTACTTGTGTAGGGTCTTTGTTGCCTATTCTGTTTATGAAGTTTCGCAGGAGTACATTAGCGTTGAGAAAGCACTGCTCTGCGATGGTATACATCTTCTCATTTCCAGTCCCAGGTTTTCCCCATGAAGACACCTCATCTTCAGTAAACCCAGCATCCTGGGCCTGGTAACAGGCCCATTCTTCCAGAACGTGACAAGGGTTACCTTGCGCTTCAAGAATGGGGAGAACCTGCTCTATAAGGTTTCTTGCAAGGCGATGGCAGTATTGGTGGTGACGGCGGCGACAGCTGGATCTAGACCGCCACCGTCGTGGCCGGACAAAGCGTTCCACATTGCTAAAATATTTTGTCAGATATCGTTGAGGTCGTTGACAAGGGCCGTACATGCCATGAAAGCATCATCGAAAGACTTGAGAAGCTCTGCCTCGTAGTTGTCGTAGCCTCGTGCTTTTTCAGGTCGGACAGGGTCAGGAGCGTCTAGGAACTCTTAAGAAGGCTCCTCAACGCCCAGGCCCACAAAGCGGTTGGTCAAGTCTTCGAGAGATACAGATTCAGGAGTTTCAACGGGTATGCAAGGCCTAAGAATACTCCTGATAGTTTCTAAACCTCCTACGAAGTAGTTTTAGCTCTTATTGGAGTCCTTATCCGTTTTAATTCCACATTTTATTATCTTCTCGCTGAACTTAGATCTCAGATAGATAACTCGGTTAATGGTTGTAGCAAATGCAGCAGGAACCTTAATCATAGGCTTGGTAAAGGCAAAGATGTGCTTAGCTAAGGGGATAAAGTCCTTAATTGCAATAATATGTTTTGGGGTTGAGGGTACGATCTAGGGTGCTTGCTGATATTTCTTTGCATCCTTTCTGGCCTTGCCCTTGAGGCGGCCAGGTCCAGCCTTGGCCGCGCTGGACAGCTGCTCTGGCTGATAACCGCATTTCCTGGCAGTAGAGGCAAGCCAAGCAGCGACTGAATCGGTGTCTTCTTTGTACTGTGAGTACACACTGGAGAGTGACCCATCAAGCATTTTGAGGATGAGCTTGTCAAATATAATCTAGGATGAGCTGAAGTGGGGGATCCCAATGACATCCTAACGCGTTCAAAGGTCTCCCGTCACGTGATGCCCCGCTGTGATGTCAAGGCATCGGGTGACTGGGCCCGAATTACTCTTAAGTTGGACAGAATGTTGCCGAAAAGGAAGAAGAAAATAAGTGTGCTTAATACACTGTCGAGAGTAGAGATCATTGGAAACACTGCAATATATTCGCGAAATGAAGAAGCACGCGTTCTGACCTGTCAGGAGTCCAATGAACAATTCCCACATTTCAGCTCTGTTCACTTGGCTGACCCAGTGATTAACCACGACCCATGAAGAAATGGGGGATTTGGTCCAAACAAAACTCAATTCAGGTTACACATTTGCCTCAAAACAAATTTGAAGGATTTATTGTCTTGCGAGTCTCGATCGCTCCACCGTTCGAGAAGGAAAGACTTGTCGCGTTGTATTTGCCGATGGGAGTTGGCTAAGGATACATAAAAGGAAGGCGTGGGGGCGGTTGCTGCCTAAGTTGATCTGCCGCGTCTGACAGTCATCAATTGAATAACATACAAGGAAAGTCCAACTGGACCAAGTTTGCATCTTTCATGTTTTGAATTAATTTGCTAAAATGCCCAAATCTGCAAACACCGCAGATGAGTACGATTTTGTCGACCATGAAGATACTGCGCTAAGTCCCGAACTCGTCGCTCAATTGAGAGAGTGGCTCCAGCCTACCGAATACCTGGCTGACTCTGGCGAGTATCGTCGCCATCTTCTTTCGCAAGCCCCAGGAACCGGACTCTGGATTTGCAAGACCGAAGAGTATCGAAAATGGCATGACTCTCCCGATCATGGTAGCCTCTGGATCAAAGGCGTACCTGGCGCTGGCAAATCTGTCATGGCGGCCAGCCTCATCCAGCATCTGAAAGTCACTGAGAACTGTCCAGTACTTTTCTTCTTCTTTCGAAATATTGTCGCCGCCAATTTCTCACCGCGAGCGCTCATCCAAGATTGGCTTGCTCAACTGCTCCCTCATTCACCGAAATTGCAGTTCGCACTCCAACCGCGTCTTGGGACGAGTCTGGAAGAGACATCGGACAATGACCTGATCGAGCTTTTTCTCGATGGTGTCTCGTGCGTACCGAAGTTATACTGTGTTGGAGATGCTCTTGATGAGATGTCAAGCGACAACAACCCATTTTTGGAGAAGCTCAACAGTCTCGCTACCCATCGGCCCAGATCCCTCAAGTTGCTCATGACGAGTCGACCAAAACAATATCTGCAGAGCACGCTTCGGGATTCTTCGATCGTTCATGTCAGTCTCCAGCAGCGTCTCGTTGACGCCGACATTCTCGCTTACCTGAACCATCGCTTCGATATTTCTCTCCAGTCCGACAATCATCGCCAGCGAAAACAAGACCTCATTGACATGATGGCGAAGAAATCTGAAGGTCTTTTCCTTTATGCGAAGCTGACTATGGATCAAGTCGAAGAGTCACTACAATCCGAAAAGCCCATCGATCTCGTAGCCCTCGAGGCATCTCTGCCGGTCGGGCTTGAGCAGACCTATACGAGCATACTGGCCAAGCAGCGTCGAGAGGCAGGAATCACCACAGATGTGCAGCTGCTAGTGCTAGAAGCTATCACCCATGCTTCCCGACCGTTGCGATTGAACGAGCTTGCAAGTCTCTTGGAGTGTTTATACCCCGATCTCGCAAAACCAAAAGTCTTCAAACCATTGATTGCAACTAGCTGCGGGTCTTTGATCGAGATTCTCGAAGACGAGACTTTGCAGGTCATTCATCACTCTTTCACAGAGTTCCTACGCGGCGATACTCGGAGCGTCCCCGAGGTGGGCGAACTTGGCTTTCCCATCATCGACTCGCTCCAGGCGCATCGAAAGATGGCCATGAACTGTCTTCGATACCTGCAGTCTGGAACGATGCTGTTGGAAACCGAAAGGTCCGGCGCTGTTGCCTTGGATCCGAACATCACATTCAAACCACCCAAGCACACTGTTGATCCGTTTGACAGAACTCAAGAGGTCCAGGAAGACCCGTCCGACTACAGGAATGCTCGACTACAACATGCATTCCTTGGTTACGCAGTGGAAAACTGGTCGTACCACTCAAGCTTCTATGATGTGGCGGATGACGACTTCTTTGAGGCCGTAACCAGCTTTCTTAACCCTCAAAGCATTTCTTTTCTACGATGGCTTGTGTTCCAATGGGGCGCCACGTCCAAGGAGAAAGGCTCCACCGTTGGGATTCCAACGTCCCTTCATCTCGCAGCATTTGCAGGGCTGTCCGAGTTTGCCGCAAAACTGATACAGCAGAAGGCATTCGTGTCTGCAATTGACGCTCAAGACCGCACTCCTCTCCATTGGGCCTCTGCGAATGGTCATGTCAAAGTCGTAGCCATTCTTCTCCAACATGGCGCTGACCCCGATGCTGAAGATGGAAGAGGAGTCAAACCACTCCACCTTGCGACTCTCAGGTGCCGACCAGGAGCAGTGAGGCTACTGCTTGAAGCAGGTGTGGACCCGGCTACAGCTAAGACAAAGGAAGAGCACCTGGGATTCAATCGATGTGGCTACAAAAGGACCAAAGGGGATTGTGCTCTGAAGTACGCCGGTCGAACAGGACACGTCGACACTGTCCTAGCTTTGGCACCGTTTTGTGACCAGCCCAAACTGGAAAAGATGTTGTGTCTACTGTGCGAAAATGGCCGCTCAGATGCTGTTTCAGCGCTGCTGAATAACTCACCAGTCTCACCCGACGCCATGTATCAAGAAACAACAGCGTTGTATTTGGCGTGCAGGTCAACAAGCCTCAAGTGTGTCGAAGCACTTATCAATCGAGGCGCAGATACCCGAAAGCTGTCAAAGTGGTCTTCGGAAGAGTACAGCGACAGGCCACTCGATCTAGTTGCAAAAGCACCGATTCACGAACTGGCGCATCAGTGGGAAGAGTCCAATGATTCTGAGTGCCAAGGCATCTTGAAATTGCTCCTGAAAGCCGGAGCCGACATCGACCAGCCTAACAGTCAAGGCAACACTGCTTTGCTGGAATTGGCAGGCTTTCGTCGAAGCCTTTGGAACAATTCTGGGAAATGCTGCGCTGCTGTCAAGCCTCTGATTGAGGTAGGGGCTGACGTCAAAGTCACTGATAATACCCTGAGTAAAGATCTGGATGTAAATGGGCAAGGATGCGCGAGTAGCGTTTTGCACCGCGTTGCTCGCAACACCCGAGATTTGGAAGTCATCAAGATTTTGGTGGAGAAGGGCTGCGACCTGAATGACAGGAATGGCGAGGGCGAAACGGTACTTCTCTCGACCCTGAATTGGAGACGACCTAATTATCGAATCGAATCAGAAGAGAGGACTCGAACTATTGTTGAATATTTACTCGAAAAAGGCGCAGATCTGTCTTGCAAGGACTACGAGGGCAATACCCCACTGTCTCATGCACTGAGTCTTGGACCCAGCATCTTCAAGCTTCTCTTCTCTCAATGTCATGATATGGAAATGAAGAAGGAAAGCTGGTTCTCGTTATCCAGTGTTAGGCCGAGATGGACCGACAAGTTCAAACAATGTCTCGAGATGTTCTTGGATGAGGGGTTTGATATTGAGACAAAGGATATATGTGGAAGGACATTGTATCTACGGTGTTGTGAAAAGTGCTCCTGGGAGAGATTAGAGATCTTACGGGATCGCGGAGCCAGAGTTGACGCGAAGGATAACGATGGGAACAATGCTTTGCTCCATTACTGTCTTTTGTCGAGAAAGCGGTGGGAAGACTTGAAGCAACTTGTTGTGGATGGGGTCAGTCCTTTCGAGACGAATAATAACGGCGACAACATCCTTCACCTTATTGCAAGATGGTATGCCGGAACAAAGGACCGTGCGGAGTTTGTGCACTGGCTTGTCAATTTGGGAGTTCCGGTGAATGCCGTCAACAATCAAGGGTCTACTCCGTTACACTTGTATCAAGACCAAGAGCCACGACGGACCATTGGAGACACACAGGAGCGCTATCACTTTATCAAGATGCTTAGCAGTCGCTCCGCTGTCGACTTGAAGATCCTAGACAACGATGGCTTTACCCCTCTACACATAGCAGCCACCAGATCGGAAACTGAAGTGGCCCAGCTGATAGGCCAAGACGTCGATGTGAATTTTCGCACTTCAGACTCGCAGAACGCTTTGCATATGGCCTGTCACGCGCGCAAATCGAATATCGTTGCTCAGCTCCTCAAACAAGGTATTGACATCGACCAGCAGGACAACGATGGTAGAACACCGCTTTTCTACGCCTGCAGCTCTGGGGAGGTGGAAATCGTGGATTGCCTATTAGAAAGTGGCGCTTCGCCTCATTTTGAGGCTATTGATCGCTCAACAGTCCTTCACGCTTGTGCAGATGTTGCATCTGAGCAGTGTATGCGGAACATCAAGGGCAGACGATCGCATTGGCTGCGAGCTCGATCCCAAAATGAACTCCGACCAGGTGATCCCTCAAGCCAAGTTGATAAACCCTGGCTCTGGTGTGGCTCCAAAAAGCCTCCTCAGGTGGCCCTTCGCAGACAATTCTCACCTACTCTTGCAAGAATTATTGAGACTATCATCAACGCTGGCGTTAATGTTGGGCAACGTAATAATGAAGGGTTAACAGCTCTCGACATCGCCCTATCTACAGGTTATACCGGCTTTGTCGAGGTATTTTACCGATCGAAATCGCTCCTCCAAAAGGCTACTGAGTATTTGGACACCAGTGATTTAGCTCCCGAGGCCATTGAAAAGGCGCGCCAGAGAATCAAAGTGCAGATGGCGTTGATGTTGCCGAGCCCTCGCTTAGAGTCTCTACGACAGGATGGTGCCGCCTTCCGGGTGCTTTTAGAAAATCCTCGCACTGCACTGGGATTACTTTCGATCGATGAGACATCTACACTGATTAACGAGGCCTTCCGAGCTGATCCAGTATCAGAGCCAGTCTACACGCTACTTTCGCGGTTGATGCAATCGAGTCGTTTACAGAACATTGACCACCTGGCTGTTATCGAGAGGATTCCAAGTCTTGTGAGTTATTACAGCAGCGCTGAAGGTGTAAGAGCCAGGTTCGAGGCGGCCAGATCGGAACATAACTTTGCCAGCAAAACCGTGAAGAATGCTCTCGGAATGGCTTGTTCCCATAAAGAATCGAACCTTCTGACTCTGAGAACGCTAGTAGAGAAATTAAAGGTGGACGTCAATGTTCATTTTGTATGTCGCGCTGTGGATGATGGCTATTTGAATTTTGAAACGGCTGGGGGAGGAATAGCTCTACATGTCCTAGCGTCAGCAGGCCACTTCTGGCAGTTAGAGGCTTTGAAATATCTTCTCGACCACGGCGCCGATATCAACGCTGTCAATCGGAAGGGAGAAACCCCTCTTCATATTGCGTCTGTGGGGTTGCAGCCGAGTACTGAATCAGACGGACTATGGTCATTGGATGCTGTCAGAATCCTTCTGGATCGCGGTGCTGACATTAATGCTCTCGACAGTGAAGGGCTATCTGCTCTTCACAAGGCGTCCTCGTCTCCGCGTATCACACTGGAGCTCCTGAATCGCGGCGCAGATGTCAGTATCGGCGCCAAGAGCCCGCTGTTCTTTTGCATTCGCGACCAAAATCTCGAAACGCTCGAGATACTCCTGCAACACGGCTTGAGTCCAGATGTTGTCGACGAGAAACGTCAAAGTGTAGAGGTCGCCATGGATCCGACAAAACGTCACAAGGTGTATCCTCTGTTCTGCACCGCATTTGCCGAGCCGGGTCCCAAAGGTTGGCTCAACTGGCTGCCAGACACACTCCCGCTACTGGCGTGTCTCATCAAGTCCGGTGCTGACATCTATCTTCCTTTGAATGAGGATGAGACGTTGATACACTTTCTCTTCGAATTTCCGGAACATGAGGTACTTGAGGTCTTAGTAGAGGAACCTTGTGCGTCAAGAATAAATTTCGATCGTCGTGATCAGCAAGGCCGAACTGTTCTCATGGCAGCTTGCGACTGGCAGAGATGCCTAGGAGATCATCCGCGAAAATCTAGACAGGCTCCAAAGATATACAAGACAGGGCCACCCTTGGAGATTTTGAGTCTTGGAGTCGATGCCACTCTAGCTGATCCATCTGGAAAGACTGCGTTGCATCATTTGTTGAGCAATCCTGGATTCCCGGACGTTGTTCTTCTGGAATTTATCGATCGAAAGGAGGTAGCGCCTACGTTATTACAGAAAGACGGACAAGGCTTTTCGCCGTTACATTACGCTCTTGGTACCCTACGTCCAGCTATTTGCGAAGCTCTGTTGGACAAGGGTGCAGACTTGTTAGAGCCTGATCCGCAAGGTCGTACGGCATTACACTACATTGCCTCGCAGTGTCTCCTCCAGGACAGAGCAACGTCGCCTTTTGGACGCCACACGCACGAGCTGGCAGATAACTTCTTCGAAGGATGTGTTTCTCTATGGCAGAGGTACCTTTCTTTGGGTGGCTCAATCAATGCGGTTGACTCAGCTGGAGAAACCCCGCTGCATGCATATTTGTCCATGTTGGACCCGCACAGAGAGCAAGAAAAAGTGCATTGTCATGTGGAACATTACAATTCATTCTTCCCGGAAAATACCGGCGTTGATGTTTTTGCAGTGAACAATGCCGGAGAGACGATGTTGCATAAAATTGCGGCCAGACCAGTATCGAGGTACTTGTTGGATGGACACGACAAGGCCTTGTTTTTGATGATGATGGACAAGGGATTGGATCCGTTGAAGGAGGATACGAAGGGGCGAAGTGCATTGGATGTTGCAAGTGCATGTGAAAAAGATGATATTGTTGGATTACTTGGAAGAACGTCACTGATCGACGTTGGGTATTTATCGGAGCCGCAACAATTTCCGCAATAACATCATGGAGATTGATCCACTTATTTCCTACCCCAGAGACGGCTTCTTTTACCCGCGCCTCTCGGTCCGAGGCGTTCGGCTTTTGTTGAGAGTTTGTTTCACATCGTGACCTGTAAGTGGACAATACATACATTAGCGTGTGGAGAGGCGTCATGCCCGATACACTTCGGATCCATAGAATTAGCTCCCGAATGTTTCTTGTGACACCTTGTTCCTATCTGGGGTCCGATGTTGAGCTAAAGTGCGGGGGAGTATGTTGGCAGATGGATAGGGAAACAGATATCCGTCGTGTATAAATTCAACATATTCTGCTGTCCTCTTCCTTTTCATTTGACTCATATCTCGTACTCGAACATCTTTCATCATGTCTACAAATGGAACAACCCATCTCAATCTCAAGGACAATTACGTCCAGATCATCAATGGCAAAAGCGCACCTACACAGAAGACTCATCAGGGTATAAACCCTGCTACACTCGAGAAGAAGCCTGAAGTCCCCGTCGCTACTCAAGATGATCTGAACAACGCTGTTGATGCAGCCAGAAAGGCGTTCAAGTCCTGGTCCAGAGTTCCCTGGAAAGAGAGAAGACAGAAGTTGTATGCCTGGGCAGATGCTGTCGAGGCACAGAAGAAGGAGTTTGCCGATTTACTTATCTCTGAGCAGGGAAAGCCTGTAAGACACCACTCTATACCTTCCTCTCATTATTCCCTTCAGTGTTCAATGCCAAAGTGGAAGTACTAACGGGGTATAGATTCCTCAAGCTACAGGTGAAGCTGACGCCGCCATCGCTTGGATCCGAGGCCAAGCCAGCTTTGACCTTGCCGAAGAGGTCGTCGAGGATAGTGAGAATCGGAAGATTATCACTCGGTATACTCCTCTTGGTGTTGTCGCTGCTATTGTTCCTTGGAACTTTCCTCTTATGCTTGCTGCTGCCAAGATTGCGCCGGCGCTGGTTACTGGAAATGTCATCATTGTCAAGCCTTCGTAAGTTACCATCCCGTCCCTGGTGTCAGGGTTTAGAAAGATTGGCCTCCGAGAGCATAAAAGACGAAAGACTTTATGCCATCTTAGACCAGGACTTAGGCTACTTTATTTTCGTTATCTAAGCCTTTTCTGCCACTCTCACCCTACCTTCGTACTGAAGCTAATGTTTGGCAGACCCTTCACACCTTACTGTGGTCTCAAGCTCGTCGAGTTAGCACAGAAGTTCTTCCCTCCTGGTGTTGTTCAATCGCTCAGTGGAGACGATAACCTTGGACCCTGGCTGACGAGCCACCCCGGTATTGATAAGATTAGCTTCACTGGGTCAACACAAACTGGAAAGTTGGTTATGCAGAGTGCTGCAAAGACACTTAAGCGTGTGACCCTTGAGCTGTAAGTGCAATTTTGTAGTCCGATGAGATGATGATGGCTAATACTTGGTAGTGGTGGTAATGATGCTGCTGTTGTCTTCCCTGATGTTGACATTGACAAGGTTGCCGAGAAGGTATGTCCTTTCTGCCCCCACCAAACCGTAAGATGAGCTATGCTGACAGCTTGAAGGTCTCCACCCTCGCATTCATGAACTCAGGCCAAATCTGCCTCAACGTCAAACGCATCTACGTCCACGAGTCAATCTACGAGAAATTCCGCGACGCAGTAGTCAAGCACGTAAAGAACTACAAACTCGGCGACGGCTCCTCCGAAGAAACCAGCCACGGCCCTGTGCAAAACGAGATGCAGTACAACAGAGTCAAGACTTTCTTCGAAGACATCGAGAAGCAAGGTTGGAAGGTTGCTACTGGTGGAAAGTTTGAGACTGCGCCGAAGAACGGATATTATATTACTCCTACGGTTATTGATAATCCTCCTGAGGACTCGAGAATTGTTGTCGAGGAGCCTTTCGGTAAGCCACACCTCTAACAGCACTGATACTGTAATAGACTAATGCATACAGGCCCCATTCTTCCTATGCTGTCATGGAAAGACGAAGAAGAAGTCATCGAGCGCGCCAACGATACCCGTCTCGGTCTCGGTGCTTCAGTCTGGTCAGCTGACCTCGATGCTGCGGAGCGAGTCGCCAAGCGTCTTGATGCTGGAACCGTCTGGGTCAACAGTCACTTTGAGATCACGCCTATGGCACCGTTTGGTGGACACAAAGAATCAGGTATTGGTGCTGAGTGGGGTATTAATGGATTGAAGGGCATGTGTAATGTTCAAAGTTTGTTTTTGAGCAAGGTCGCTGCTTAGATACAAGGTATGAGGAATAATGAAGTTTATGAGTTTTATAGTCGGAATATGACTACTTGTCCACCAGAAGCTTTTTCACCTAATCCAGCTGAAACAGCATACAGGTTCTTCTCATCATGACTAAGAACAAGAGCCGTAGGTCCAGCCAGTAATCCCTCAGACAAGACTGTCATCTTTCCAGTAGTGGTGACTTTGACCACCTTATCCATCCAACAAGCAACGTATGCATTCCCATAGCTGTCGAGCACGAAGTCATCCGGCAAAAACCAGCCTGAAACTTACAAATAACCTGATAATTCCCATTCCTGTTTCCAAGATTGTCCATCTTAACGTGGTTCAGCGTCTGGTGAGCTGTGCTGGTGAAGTAGAGATAGCCACGGAAGATCTTAAGCCCGTTAACGCCGGTGGGGAACGGTGCACCGGTTTTCATCGAAGTGTTGAGGCGTCTTCATGAGTGGGTCAAGAAGGAAAAGGAGCGTTTCCTCCGACACTCCGCGATACAAAACCATTCAACGGGCCTCTCGTTCTTGACATGAAGCAAGTCATTTTTTGCTGCAGTCCAAACTTGATATTTGGACAGGGCAAGCAAATGTTTTGTTTGTCTGTTGAAGCCATGATGCATCACAAGTAGGGAAAACTCCATACCAGCACCGCAGGATTAACATATTCGTCATGGCGATGATGAGATTATACCTATTCTCTTCTCGTTCACCATGTACATGACGAGATCATGGCTAACTGGATAACATTGAGCGTATTGTCTTGGAGGTGGATGTGGATGCTTAGCACCATATTTTAGGCAGCAGATATAAAGCCCCACTCTTCAACGTCCAACTTCGAGTTCTCTCTTCTCTCCAACACCTTGACAATCATCACCAGCATCATGGCACAGCCTAAACAAACAACAGATTTCGGGCCCACACATATTGTCGATCCTGTCACAGAGCACACGCACACCGCAATCCTTCTACACGGACGAGGAAGCAACGGTCCAGAATTCGCCCAAGAACTTTTCGAAGAAACTCTTTTCCCTGATGGATCAAGCCTCGCTCAGAAACTCCCCAGTTGGAAATGGGTCTTTCCATCTTCCCGTGAACTCTGGAGCGAGGCATTTCAAGAGGACATGCCGGCTTGGTTCGAGGCCCATTCTTTGACGGATATTACGGCGAGACAGGGAGTACAGATACCCGGTATCAAAGAGTCGAGTGAATATGTCAAGACTATTACCAATGATGAGATCGCGAAGCTTGATGGAGCCAGTGAGAGGGTTGTTTTGGGCGGGATTAGTCAAGGTGGAGCGATAGCCATGTGGACTCTTCTAAGTCAAAGCGAGATGTCGTTTGGTGCCTTTTTCGGAACGAATACTTGGCTTCCTCTCTTTTCCAGTCTACGGGACTCTATGAGCCATGGTGCAGAGATGAGTGAGGACGAAGGTGTTGTGTTCTTGGCCGAGATGCTGGGCTCACCGCCCAGCCAATACCAGACGCCCAATCGCTCTACACGCGTGTTTCTTGGTCATGGGACTGACGATGCTTACGTCGATGTCGAGCTTGGGAGGCAAGCAAGAGATGTTCTCACTCAGGTCGGATATTCGGTAGAGTGGAAGGAGTATACTGGCGCTGAGTTGGAGGGACATTGGATCAAGGCGCCTGAAGAGTTGGAAGATTTATTGGAATTTTTAACAAAGACATTAAGCAGATAACTGACTCTTCAAACTCATATCTATGCCTGGTTCCGCCTATTCTTTCGAGAATCTACCTCAAGTCTCACTAGGATCTACCGTCTCCCTCACACACTCAAAACAACTCTGCTCCCAATAAGAAGGCTTGTCACCACCCGGCGCAAACTCAATATCCTCCTCGTATCCCTTGAACAGAAAACAGATCTTGTACGTCGGCGCGCCAGGACCGGGCACATAGTCCTGTGCATAGAAGGACACACAGTCTTTTGTATCGCCGCACACTTTGGCGCAAGCATTGATGTTTTCCTTGAGCTGGCTCCCGATATAAACAGGTGACGAGTCGAGGTTACCACGGTAAACCTCTTTTCCGCAGACTTTGTTGGCGGGATATGGCGTGATGGGAGTCCAGCTGGGACAGGGTACGGAAGAGGTCGTTGTGGCTGGCACTTCAGATGAAACAGTACTTTCGACGACGGAGGAGATCGTGGTTGTTGAGTCGGTTGATTGGGCAATTTCGGAAGATAATGTCACCGAGAGGGTAGATGTTGTCATGAGGTCGGTGGATCTGGGCTTGCATGTCCCACCAAAAACGCCCGCTGTGGCCAAAGCCAAGCAACACCAAGCGAGGGTTTTAAGCGACATTGTGATCAAGAACCGGAGAAGTGCCAAGAATTATTCAACAGAGAAAGCGGAAATGTCGATGATGGGGATTTGATTTAAATATGGGAATCAGGGGAAATTACCATACGAAGATGCGCATCATGTAGCTGTTTTGAGTTAGGACAATGGAAACTATCGATTTTGTCACCAGAAAGAGGAAAGGTCGCGCAGACTATACATGCGCTAGGAATAACATCACTCCGATCTGAGATTGATATGGTCCTTAGTCAGCTCAGCGTGGAGAGCAGCCATTATTTCGATCTCTTGATGCGTAGAACATTGTTTTAGATTAGCTACCGTCAATATTCTGTACCGTTGCTAAAGTAAAGGGGGTCCATCTCCCTGCAGGTCATCATGCCTCCTACTCTCATACGTTTGTTGTCTATACATTCGTTCCCTCGGTAGAACTGCTGACGCCTGTCGGTACAACGGTAATCCCCGTTTGCAGGCCAAAAAAGACAATCAGATATGTCATGATCATCCTCGTCATCGAAAACCCAAGATCCCGGTACAGACAGGGGAGTGGTCTCAATCTTGTGCCAAAATTCGCCAGCGAGTTCCTCAACATATGGATCCCACAGTGCAGCGCAGTCACTTGTCGAAATCCACATTGTCCCAAGACCAGACAAGCTTTGTTTGCGGCTAGGGACACCATAGAACCTCGGGGCCATTGTCAATTGAAACCCTGCCTGGGTTAGGTCTTCCTTGAATATCCCGAGGACTCTATTAAGCCATTTCTCGAACGCCCCCAGTGGGAACTGCCATTGCCATATATCCTTTACAATCTGATCGATATGCAAGGCGGCTAGATCTTCCCAAATAGCGTCACGGAAAAGCCTTTGGGCGGTAAGGCGCCACTCGTCCATCCAGGGCGAGCAATTAAGGTACTCATGGAGGTACTGGATGGCGAAGTCTTTCAGTCGACAGCCTTGTATTGTAGAAGTCCTCATGTCGACAACACTGACCACCCTTTGGGACATGGCTTCAAGCGCTACCACTGGATCGGCGGCTTCCCAATCTATGACCTGCTTAAGCATAACCGATTCCGCGGTCGTAAGATGCAGTATTGAATCCCAAAGCCTTGTGGCTGTAGCGAATCTGTTGATATGAGGTTGCCCGTCGAACACCTCTTTCAGTATTGTTTCCTTATTCTCTGTCCATATCGAAGCAAGGGTCTGTGAATCTGGATCAATGCTTCTGCTTATACTGGAGCCTGCCATGTAGAGAAACGCGGAATATATGTCGATATCATCCAATGACATACCCAAATGTACTAATCTTGGAAGTAACTCGAGATTGCCGTATATTAGTGCCTGCTGTTATGGGGGTGAGGTAAGATTAGCGTGCAACTTGACGGAATCATCCTTTATCTTACCATGAACATCGAATCGCCTGAGGGATCTCTGTCATACAGAGATGCTTCCTTACTCATGATGGATTGAATAACACTGTCTGTCTCGCCTTCTTCGATCCATGAAAAGACTTTACAGGTGTACGGACGTGTGTTCCAAGTCCTCATCTGAATACCCCACCCAGTTAGTGCTCGACAGACCTGGAGATCCCAGGCTTGGGACATCAGCCAATTGGGCGGTTGGATCCTTATTTGAAACGCTTCATTACACCGGGTCAGCACTCATCACCACAAATTTCAAAGTTCGGACGAACTCTTTACATTGTCTGCATCCTCATCTGATTCTTGTGAAAGATACGAGATACTTCCCAATAGGCCTACATTGCGCCATGGAATCGAGCGTTTGCAACCCCACCAATTTCCACTGCCGGAAACGTTCCGTATTTCCCGCCCTAAGCGGGCTGTAGTCAGTTTGTAATCGGAAGTTACACCTTCGTTTTCGGTACTTCCAGAAAGTTGCTGGATGCGGTTTGAGTTTTGCCAATTCTTTATCTCTGATACGATGATCTCGGGTTGGGCTCGCGACAACGCACTGTCCCACACACATTAGTACCTCTCTTGATTGCAAGAATGTCAAACTCACATCAGATACGTCTGCTGGGACAGGGTGACCAACTGAAGCACAGATTGAAGTTGCTGCTGATGTTCCTCAATCACTTCTTTCTTCATCCTAACTTTCAACTGAGCCACGAGCCGGCGACCTTTCTTGGCTGTAGTCAATTGATTTTCTAAACTTCTCACCAGGGACTCGAGTGCCGCGACAGCTTTGCGCGAATACTCGAGACTTCGTTTCGCGGCGGAGTCATTCTGTACCACGGTGCTTATTCTCTGAAACTCATGGTCCATCTCTTCTAATGCTGGAGCGAGAAGCTCAAGGTGCTCGATACATCGCTGGACGCTAGCGGGGACATCTTGAACTTCATCCCAGAGACGCTTTAGTCGGATGGTGCTTGAACCGAGTTTGCCAGCGACGCCGACTACGGTAATGATGCTGGAGGCGAGTCCCAATATTTCTGCCATGGCCGCAAAATAAGACAACAGAAGACACGGAGTGAATTTTCCAGATTAGATTGACAAGGCGAGTGAAGAGGAAAACAAAATTCGAGGAAGCGGGTAGAATGGTATACGGAAGAAACGGTTTACCACCAAAGCGATCGGAGTAGGAACCAACATAGCGGGCTGTGAGGTCGTCAGCCACCACCTTCCAACTCCTCTAACAACGTGCCTGAATCTGTATGGTCTGCTACTGCGCATGGGGGTTGAAAGTCGTGTGTCGATTGGTAGCCTGATTAGCCCCCAACTGCGTAGAACGCCACGGCGCTCCCCTGGGCAGATTCTGGGTCTATCCAATCAGAACGCAAAGATGTTAGGTGAACTGCACAAGATCACGTGAATCGTGATAAGCTACCCGGTAAGGGAAAGGAAAACGAACGAATGACAAAACATCTGATCATAGAAAATATAAAAAATAAAAATAGAAGAACTTAGCGTCTTTAAATTACATACATCCCCTTAACTAGCATAGGGAGACAGTACGAAGGCGTTTTGATTGCTTCTAAGTGAAGTCAATGGAATATTGCACCTTGATTACATGGGAAATCCATAAATTTGGGCCAGAGCCAGGTACGACATTGGGTTGAAGATGCTTACCCACCGGCTGCACAGGCTATAAGACGGATATATCGAGGAACCGCCTATGATCTTGGCCAATTGTAGCTGAAGAATAGCTGTGCAAGTGGGGCATTTTTATCCATGCAGCCAGGTTACCCATTCATAAGTTTGTAACAATACCTCTCAAGACTGATGATTTAAGAAACTGTTTGTTTTCAATTAACGCTTCGCTATCATACAAAAGACGACTCTAAAATACGTCTATGCTCCTTTATCCACTTCATTAACATCGTCGTCGACCACCTCCCAGCATACCTCCCAATCCACCACCCATTCTTCCACCTCCCATACCACCTCCCATTCGACCGCCGCCATTGCAACGTCCTCCACCTCCCATTCGGCTTCCACCCATCATGCCGCCTCCCATGCGACCTCCTCCCATGCCTCCTCCGTGATGATGGTGGTGGACTTCCTTAACTGGACGAGGGCCCATCATGCCTCCGCTGCTGCCACCGTAGCCACGTCGACTGCTGCCGCCGCCTCCGAAGCACATTTTGTAATAGTGTGGTGTTTTGTTTGGTAGAGTGTGTATGTGTTTATGTTTGTGGTTTGCACTTGGTTGTAAGTGCTTGGTGGAGTGACTTTAATTGAGTGTGATGTCTTGGTGTTTGTGTGATGTTTAAAAGTGGGTATCGTGAGAGTTGTGGATAGTGAATTGTTCAAGACAATTGAAGTTGATTGATTGATTGATTGATTGATTGTGAGATGATGGAATATTAACTCGAGAAGAGGAAACAGCATGCACTATTTGTAGTTTCGCAAAATCCTATGACATAGCAATTACTCCCAACATCATCCATCAAATCATTCTCAGAAACCTGCTTCAGAAACTCTCAACTACCGTCATGACGCCACCCGACGGTACTTTCCAGACGCCTCCAAACCAGAATCATGAGGCGCAGAGCGTTGGCACATGTCATGGTTGCTATCGCTGAAGACTTGTGGCTGTCTTTAGCCGCAAACCTTGTCGCAACGTTCAGTAGCGCCAAGCTTCAATCAACGTCACCCCTTGGCATTGCCAAGAAGGGTCTCGGCAGCCGCGTAATGCTTTTGATCTTGGCCTACGATAAAACCTCACTTTTGGCTTATCTAGACTCTGATCCCATAAGTTGCCAAGTACTTGGTAGGATCGGGTTGTTGCGTTTTGTTAAAAGATGATCTCACACTCTTGGCCAATCCTTTGGCCTTGAGACGTTACAAGAATTGGCCGCCGACCAAAGGAAAAGAAATAAGTTGGTTTCTTTATTTCGCTTTAGACAAGGGCTGAGGCTCCTGTGATCTATTAAGCTAAGACTTATCCTAAACTTAGGACACTAAGCAGAGACTTTGACTTTTTTACCTTGTCCTCTTGAGCCTGAGAGAACATTACCAGTCGATACCGCCGTCCATTTACCCGCTGAAGGCCAATCGCTTCCATCCAATACCAATTCGACCTCTCGTACGTTGATCGCAACTGTTGAATAATTCATAAGAAGGTCAAGTGCAGGATCACCACGGCGTGGCTTGGGATCCCATAATTCGATGAGAACATCTGCGGCCGTTCGTCCCTTATCATCTCTCAAGGAACGGTCAGCCCCGAAATCAAGGAGTAACTGCACATCCCGCCAATCATCATCAGTGAACTGTAGTAGCTTTTCGCCGCGATACATGATCGCGCAATGTAGCGGGGTGCACCCTTTGTAATCTCGTGTGTTGACGTCGAATTGCGACTGCAATAGAAAGGTCTTCAGAAGACGGGAATCCTGAACCCAATACCAACCAGAGTGGAGGAAGGTCTGATTCCGGGTGTTGAGTTGGTCAAAGTTGATTGACTTGATTGATAAGCCGGTATTGAGTACTGCCTGCAAAGCAACGAAATCGAACAGCTTGGCATGAAAGATCGTACATCCTCCTACGTCAGTTGTGTTGATGTCGCAACCCCAGTGGTTGATGTATATCTCCATAGCCTCTCCCCACATTCCTGCATTGTCTGCCACATCCCCAATGGTTTCCAATAGTGCTTCGAGTAGCTGGATTTGAGGTGTCAGTCGAGCACCCCACTCTGTTACAGATCGCTTAGCAAGGTCAAATAGGCCACATTTCAGTGCTATGTGAATTAACTTATCACCATAACAATCTCTTAACTCGACGCTGTAGTTCTTCTGTTGAATGAGCTCCTGGCATATATCCTCCCACCCCTGTTGAGCAGCGAGGTGGAGCAGCGATCTAGAATAGGGAATGTCGTTATTCTTGATGTAATGTTTAGCGTCTTTTCGGTATACCTTTCTGCTTGTGTTCCAATCTGCTAGTAGTCGATATATCTCGGCAGTGGAAGGATATCTAAGGGCATAATGCAGTGGCGTTTCTCGCATATGATCCTCGCTAGCAACATCAGCTCCACAGCTCAGCAAGAGCTGAATGATATCGGTTGAGCCTTGCTCCACAGCGATGTGTAGCGGTGTTTTTCGGCCTATGCCCCCTTGTTGGTTGATCTTTCGTTGATGCCCTAGCAGTGATGATACGTCTTTCCTTCGAAGACATACTTTCGCCAACGAGTATAGCCTGTACCGACAAGCGAAGTGCAAAAGCGGTAATGAATCAGAAATCGGTACTCCTTTGTGAGCAGCCCAGCCATCACGGGTCTTCGATACGTTATCAAAGAAAGTCTCATGTTTCGCCACCAGCAGTTTGATGTCATTTCCTACCTGGCTGATGTGATATATCAAGGAATCCACAGCGTATGCAAACAGAGGAAAACGATTGCACCACTCGTGAGCAGAAGGTTTTACATCGCGAGAATGAGACTCTAAAACTGCGATGGTGCGATCTAAAATCCTCATATGCGCTTGACTGATGCGCGTAGTGATCGGTAGTGATATTCGTTCCTCATCTGTCCCGAGCAGGAAGTCTTTGGCGCTTTGGTGGACGAAAGTGGTGCGTAAGTGTAACTCCGACATGGTATCTGTAGTTTTATCGGAATGCAAGTAAGGAACAAAGGTGTCAGAGTCTGGATCAAATACCACAACTTGGAGTAAGTGTCCGCATGATCTGACGTAGTCGAGGCAGACCTCCTGTTTTGTCAGAGTCTGACTTGCTTCAATTTGAATGGCTTCGCAAATATCGGATATCTCCAGTGGACGCTGAGCAAACAGTATCCACATCAGCATGTCAGCAATCTTGTCGCGATTTTCGACATTGATATGCGACATGATTCTCTCGTAAATCTCTTGGAGGCCTCGTGGGAGTTTTGTAAGAGCAAGCTCGATTTGGCGCAGTGACATCGTCTCCAGATCGTGAGCCATATAGCTGACCCATAGAAAGGTGCCTTCGGCGCCTTCTCGAAATGCCTTTTCGATGTGGTCGTGAAGAGGAGAACCATGAATCATCTTGATCTTAGCAAGATATGAAACCTTCTGCGAGATGTAGAGTCGGATGTCTTCGTCGATATGCCCAAGGGTGATTCGTGGATATCTCGCAAGGGCTTGTGGTAGTCCTTTCGGTTCCTCGCGGCTCGCGATAATGAGCTTCAGGGGCATTCCAGTAGGGCTGTTGTACGAGTCTGTGACTTTGCGTAGAAGTGATGTAAGTGACTTTTCATCGCACTCATCTAGAGCATCCAATACGCAGCAAACCTCCTCGCCTTTCAGAGCGTCTAGCATATGATGGAAGATCCTCCATAGGGTCTCAAAGGACTGGAAAAGACCATCTTGCTGTGTCTTCCATGTGGGCAGGAGGCAAGACAGTAGCTCGCGGCGAAGTTGAATCAGTTGACTCATCAAACCACGGATGATGTTGACCGCGCTATTCCGAGAAGCCGTTTTGTTATCGCAGAAGAAATAAATGACGGTGCGCTTCGTCGCCTCCAAGAGCTCGGAAAGGAAGATGGAGATGACGGTTTTCCCTTTCCCGGGAGCGCCTGATATCCAAAGAAGGCCCTTCTCAGATGTATTCCAGTCGAGAAACTGTTTGGTTTGTGGAATCCACTCGAAGGTGCCGGGGGTCCTGTGCCCTTTAATGGTGATGAGACCATCGCGGTCACTTCGAGAATCTGTGATAAACAGGGCTCGGAGGCAACTTTCTTCATCGGAACCGGATCCAGATTTCAATAAAGACATAAGGTCGTCTAGCGATGTCGCTGTATGAGAGATCTTTTGGCTTTCATTCCTTCACTCTTGTCAGCTTGTATTCAGGAATAGTGACTAATAGGGTGGGTATTAGGAGAATTAGATTGGCGTCCTAAGTCTTGGAAGATGTTTTTCCTAAGACTGCCTCTCCTTGGGGAAATGGTGGATATGACTCACAGGCCCTTGATGGCTATATGGAGATTTAAAGAAGACTTCAGCTGTTCGAGCTCGCTGAACGAGGATCTAATTTCTCCTTCCTTCAGCAAGGAAACGGCGGCTCTCCAGGTCTTGTGGCGGCGGGAGTCTGATTCGCTGAACTGGATAGCATTAAAGGTATGGAGCAAGGAGCTGATGATAGCCTCGCATCGATCGAGAGTGGAAACGATCTCCTTTACATCTCGAAGACTAGGAGGGATGCTTTCGACCAGCTTCTGCAAGCTTTATACCTGCCGCTGCCAGTTTTCGATCTCTGTTTGGGCATCTCGGTATTTGTCTCGGGCTGCCTTCGCTATCTTGACGATCTTGATGCTTTCTTCGATGAACTGACCGCTGGCGGCTATCAAGCCGACGACTTCAGCCATGTTGAGGATATACGCTATGAACGTATTAGCATTAGACACCAAAAGCATGATGGATGAGGAAGAAAATACTGGACGACTGACGTCGTGCTCCTCGGCCGCTGAGGCTAGATGAAATACCTGCGAGGCGATGGGTAGTACACCCAGCACATCAGACTCACGAAGCTTTCTTCTGCTGGTGGTGTTTTTCAAAAGAGGTATGTGTTGTTTCTTCGGATTCACTCTTGAGAATCCACTATCTCAGGTATCTCGAACAGTGACAAAGGTGAGGACTGTTCGGGGTGGGGGCAAATATCCTGCTAACAAAGCGGCTGGCAGGTGACCCTTAGGACTTCCCACGTCACCACAGCCTTAAGTGATTTCCTGTGCGAAGATTCTTGCAGCCTGGCAGATTATTTTGTCCTGGAGTTCACATCGGCTTGCTGGGAGTGGTCAGTGGCGCCCCTGATTGGTTCTGGCCGCTTCCATAGTTGATTCCGTTTTGCTACCCGCTGGAACTGACAACAAAGTAGCCGTTCACTCCTTTCATTCACATTTCACTATTTTCATCAGCATTCAATCGAATCATGAGTCCTCCGACTCTCCCCCAGCTCCTAGACGACCTTGGCGAGGTCTTACGTTAGATCGCCCATTCAGTCCACAATGAATCACCACCGGTCCTTGAATATGTCGCTTCGACTCCCAGTCCCGATAGGACTTCGTTCCTTCTCAAGCTTCCAACTGAGATCATCGGCGAGATCTTCAAGGCCTGTCATCTCTCAGACCACCTCAACTTAGCTCTCACATGCCGTCGTCTCGCAGACGGAGGAAAGTTGACCCTCGCGCGCCATAAGACTGCAGCCCGGGACTATGGTGTCGTCACTGACTGGCATCACTTGAATATCCCAGACGTTCTCAACAAGGCGATCTCCGATCCATACTTCCGATACAACATCCGCAAAATCGGGATTCACGGCACACGCTACAACTGGGAAAATTGGGGAGACTTCAGAGCTGAGCCACCTCCCACAGTCGCTTCACGAACCTTTGAAGGTAGCGATGTCTCGTATAACTTCAGATGGAGACAGGTATTCGACAGGCCTTCTTGGAAGGAGATCTGGGGGCCGGGTCATGAGCACATCGGTGCCGAGTTTGATGAAGACGCCATGACCTACGCGATGTTGCGCGTGAACAGGTTCAAAGAACATTTCGCAGGTTCCATTAGCCAGCATTGGCACCACTATATTCTGCTCATGGCACGGCTCGAATGGTTCTCCACCAACGGCAACAGCGACGACGACTCGATACTACGAGGGATCGACTGGGCGCAGGATCTACTTCATGCTGGCAACGATAGCCTCCTCAAAGCGTTGTTGATCTGCATATGTCCCAGACTGAACGTCCTGAGACATGCCAGCTGCAAATTGACCGACTAGAATGCGCGGAAGTTGTAAGTAAAGGTCCTGGACTCAGTTTGCCTCGGATACTAAGATGTTTCTAGGGATGTCATGGATTGGTTGGCGCGAGTTATCCGCATGGGCTGGCGCTATAACATGTGGGCACCAGGTTTAAGAAGCTTACGAGACGTTTCCACCGGTGTTCCGACTGGTCTGTGGTTCGAAGACCGCGAATCGAGTGATTTTCACGGACAGCATGTGGCTCGCAGCATCAGGCTACTTTCAGGTCTGCAAACCGTCTATTTTGGAACTATCAGTCGCCAGTGTACACCCCCCTCAACGTCAAACAAATCTCTTCTCAATTTATATATCTCTTTGTCACAGCCTCGATGAGCGACCTACGTCGTTGAGATCCCCAGACGAATCGATTCGAAGATGGAGACCCGCTGCGATTGGCCTACGAGGATGTCTATATCATATCTAGATGTCAGAAACGTTAGCCGCTGAAAGCATAATAGACGAAATAATTTGCTTACCTTAGACTAAGACTTAGTCGACTTTATTTCGACCCTATGAGCCTTAGGAGAGTATGTCATGAAACCGCACAACGTCCCTTGTCCTCCTTTGCATCCCCGTTCGTATCGTCTTTCGGCGGTTGTTGAGAGACTCGGATTTGTTCAAACCACTCATAATGCTGTGGATGAAGTTGTGGCTGCAATCTACACCAACAAAAGCGTGCGAATTCCGCCTGATATTGCGGGTTGGGCTCGGAGTATTTATGCAAAAGAGGGTTGAGGTCGAATTCGTGAAGTGCAACGACGCTATCCTCCACCCACACCCTCCAACGACCTTTATGCCTGGGCCAGTGCTCGCCGTTCTGATCCACGTGAACACCCTGCTTCGCCATATCGAACTCGACGATAGCGCGGCCGAGGAAGCCGACTTCAGTTGACCTGATTTGATCGATCCCGTGATAGCCAACTACCATGATCCAACGGCCAAAGAAAGACTCGAGTCCTTTCCTAAGAACCTGTAGAGGATCTTTATGCCGCATTTCACGTCTTTTCTCGCCTTCACTGTTCATTTTCCAAGGCGTGACAATAGTTACTCGTGGTTTTCTGGTATGGTGTAGCGGGCCGGGGAATTCGTTTGTGCCTACGAGCTTGGTGATGCTCAAGACACAGCCTCGTTCTGTGCCATCACGGAGAGCTCTCCAAGTGCCGTTCTCGATCTCTTCCGTTGTCTTCCTCTTGTGGTTTAGGTACACAAACGCAGGGCTCTCCCAGATGTGCGCGATATAAGCCCCTACCTCGGACACGATGATGATAGCCGTGCAGCCGTACAGTCCCTTGACGCCCGCTGCGCCTCTCCGATATGGTGCTGGGGCAGCGTACCAATGTCCAGAGGTGTCTCCGCACTGGCTGACCCAGATCGGATCAAGGCTCGCGACGTACCAACCGTTCAGACCTGCATTCGCGTTGCAAAGTCGACCGTGTTGTCTTCGTCCGTGTACTATTTCTCCAGCTGGGGATCTTTCCGGAGGGCAGGCACATGACATAGTAACCGAGCGACCGATCGGCAATGGCAAGCGGTAATCGTATATCGAGACAGGTGTAGAGCCAAGGTAAAACCAAGGGTCAAGGTCAGACATTCTACCCGCGCCTTCAGGACCAGGCCTCTTGAAGCAGTCATTACCGCCTTGGCAAACGCGCTGAGCGGGACGCGGATTATTATTGCGGTACCGGGGGAATATTTGGACTCTATTTTCGTACCCCAGGTTCTGGATGAGGTACCAAAGATCATCAAGTTCCCCACTGGCCCAGAGTCGCTCAAGATCCGCCTGGAATTCGGCCTCGCTGTTCCAAGTGAATTTGATGTGTGACGGATAGTGTGACGGCGGCATAGCTGAAGTCGGAAACGTGGCCATTGCTGTTGAAATCGTATAGAGATTAGAAATCCGGTCTAGAGGATAAATGTGAATGATACTATATTGATGATGTTCTAGGTCAGATTACAGCAGGGAGGGATGTAAATAAGAACTGGTTCAAGCCGTGCCTTGCCAGCCAGCACAGGTTTCCTTCATATAAACTATATACTGCGCACATTAAAATTCTCACAAGAGAGAATCTTGGTGGTGTAAGATCTGCACACTCGAAACTATCATCGTGTAATTCCAATCTGCTGATGCCATCGCCAAACTCAAAACCCCATCAGGTTGTTAGAAGAAATGACCGCCGAAAGCATAAGAGACGAAATAATTCACTCAACTTATGTCGGCTTAGACCAGAGCTTAGGCTCCTTTATCTTAGCACTCTAAGTTTTAGAGGACATTTCCTTGCTTTGCTGAGTGGCATGAGACTTTCCTCGAGGACTTGGTCCTTTAAAGTATCATGGCTCCGACGCTTGCACCGGAGCTTCTTCTTGCATAGCTGCAAGCACGGCCTTCATCCCGTCGCTGACAAGCTGAGGGGGCCAATCTCGAATCTTCCTCCCGTAATACCCTTCCAAACCTGAGTTCGCGCCTTGTTTCAAGAGCCACTTCACCCTCTGAATAGCACCAGCCATGATAGCAACTTCGAGCGGATACGGGGGGACCATATGACGTGAAACGATCCTATCGTTCACTCCCGCACCGCTACTCACAAGAAGTTCCATAACGGGTATCATAGAGATGTCGAACTCGCTTGTCGGCTCGACCTTGGCTTGATATGGGTTCGAACCTATTTGGGGTTTAAGAGGTCAGCGTTCGATTGGTACAGTTCAAATTAACACAACGTTGGGATCGTACCTGGTGGACAGACTCCTGCTGCGCAATAAAGCGGCGCACCATTAGATACCTTGGCGCCAGCGTCGAGCAGTTTCCGTGCAAGGTCAACATTGCCTGTTCGGGCTGCTGTTTCAAGTGAATCGCAAGATTCTTTGTCAGGTTCGCCGAGGCGGTCTTGGAAGAGCTTCTGGCAGCCTAAATTAGGGTCTGCCTTTTGCGCGAGGAACCAGTCGATAAGCGATCCATCCTTGGTGCTGATGACCTTGGGAAGGAGGACTTCGCCGTAGAAACCTGGCGTGTTGGCGGTCCAACCATGCTGCGTAAGTGCCTCGAATAGGGAGATTCGCTTGTCCGCTGGTGCCGTGAGGACGAGAGGCGGAAGTGCTCGTGAGATGGGCGTGCCAGCTTTGAGAAGAAGGTGTGCTATTTCGACATTGCCCTTGCTCAAGGCAATGCTAAGGCCTTCAACCAGAAAGCGCGGTGTGCAACGTTCCGAACTGACGATTCCTTGAAGGTTCCGCAGATCATCGTTTCGACATGCCGATAGGAACAAGCTGAGGTCAGGAGACGATAAGACAGAGGCGGGTTCATCGCCCGGCTGCATAGGAACGTCGTCGTAAGTAGTGCCCATTTGGTTGTTCCGGATCTCAGTGCTGGCCGTCTGGTTGTTGCTCATCGTCTGTCGTTGGAATAATGCGGCACTTCGTTGTGCTGCTATCGCTATTTGTTGCCGTTGTCGTTGTATGAGTGCCTGTTGGGCTTGTTCCTCTTGAGCAGACATTGTCCAAGATTGTCTAGTGAAGGTCTAAGCTGTCGTAAAGTGACCAAATGATTTTCTTCGTCTCTATTTGAGGTTTGCGAGACGCAGATTTTGGAAGAAGCAGGTAGAAAAACAACAATTGATGACTCTTTCGTCTCTTATGTTGAAGGTGGTTTGTTATGTGATGGCAAGTACCTACCTTAGGTGTTGCCTGAGCTGACGTAATGGCGCTAGAGCGTTTCACGTAGTGGGAAGGCTCGTCCACGATGACTGTCAGCCTCAGAAATTTCGAATACTTAGTCGTTCGTTTGTTAAACAGAATTAATCACCAGTGTTTCTGAGACAATCTGTTCTGCGATGCAATATCGTCGGATCCAAACTTCTATTGTAAAGTCATATCATTAACCTAATGAAGAACTCCCAGGTAACAAAACGCCTTTATCCATGCACAAACACCACGCGGACCCATCAATTATGCCCATCTCATATCATCCCAATCCCTTTTATCAGAGATACCCATATCCTCCTCCAGGCGACGTTCCCATTCCACCAGGTGCAAGCCCACCACCAGACGCAGTCCCCGAAACACCTCCATAAACACCGCCATTGACACCTCCATTCGGTCCTCCACTGACACCCGAGTAAACGCCCCCATTCACACCGCCATAGAGACCACCGTGGGGTCCTCCGACGCCTAATGATGCACTGCCAGGACTGTATCCGGTGCCATAGGCGAACTTGTCTTTCTCAGCCGCTTCCTCCCTTGCACTGGCATCGCTTGAAAATCTGCTGTTTTGCAATCTTGATGTGGCTTCTGATGTTCTTTTGCCGACGTTTGTAGGTTTTGGTGGTGGTAGATCATCATCTTGATCTTTATTTTTTGAGAAAAGGTTGAATAGACACATTAGAATTGATGTTGTGTATAGGTTTGTAGGTATGAAGGTTTAGAGTATGCAGATGGAAGTGAGGGACAAAGTCAAATATTTAAATGACCATCAGGATCGACCAAGGTTTTCGGCAGACGCGTACCTGCTTTAAAAACCGGGTCGGAGTGGGCTATGACGATCATTAATAGCGAATGATATGGCCCGCACCGCCCCCCGTATTGGTCCCTGATTTTAAGCACAGCCTGAAAGAACCCCTGTATTTCTGCTTAGCTGGAGGCTTGGACATGGTCATGACGCGGTCAAGTCCGGGACCATGGCGCGTCGAAATTGTCCTTCTAGAATTGTAACACCGGTAGTTCAGCATGCGCAGTCAAATGCGTGGATTGATGTCAGAATTTGTGCGACTCGTCATGCTGGAGTTTGGTGGAATGCAGGGATTTAAGCTTAAATTAGTGGGACCTTGGGATGGGCGAAAGTCACAGCAGGCCTTCTTCTTGGTCCTGGTGACATACCGTCCAAAGCTTAATGATGCAATCTCGCTAATAAAATAAAGTTATCATTCAGGTTTCATCGAAGATTCCCAGCATGAATATTTCTTAGCTCCCTGCGCATAGACTAGACCGATCCCAAGACAGACGAATCTCACCATCCGATCCAGGGTAGGATAAGACATTTACGACCATTCTTGGCAAGAACCCTCCAAACTACAGTCCCAATCCGATCTTCGAAATTACCTGCAACATCAGCCAAACCGACCTTCGGAGTGGAGGAGACTTGACCACGATGTCCGAAACCTGGTCCACCCTTGGGACCTGGGCCATGATGGCAGGCACGGTTTTCGTAGGCTACATGGAATCCTCCGGGGTTTGACATCGGATCCAACGAGTTGTTGGCATTCTCATTGACGGCCCTCGTTTCCGTCTTGAATCATTTGGTTATCTTGGCCACAAATCTTGTCTTGGCGAACATCAAGTACCCCTCTGCTTGGTGAAGTTACACGAGGCACCCGTTTGGCAGGTTCAATAACCACCTTAATGACTTATGCTGCCGAATCGGGTGTCGTAAGGAAGATGCGAGCAAGCACGGAGAATACATACCCCATAATCATAACTAAAAACATATGGTATTTCTATATCGTTTTGCGTGGAATACATGGGTCGAGGAGTTCATGGCAGGTAGTACAATGAGACCATATATTTATACCACTTTATCTTGAGCTTGTAAGCACTACATGTTGAAGATTAACATATGAAAGCCGCGACGATTATAAATTACTATTGACTTTGTTGATCCGTTGAGCTGGATGGCACAGCCTTCTCCTTTCCCTCTGGAATGCCAAATAAGAATGAAGCACTGTGCCTCGCTTGTTTTTTTCCAGGTGAAAGGCTCGGAGTCACCATATTGGAAAGCTCGCCAGTCCCGCCCTAAGTGGACCTTTCAGGGGCTGGAGGAGGGTTAAGGCCAGAAGAGCTAAGAGGGGGCCTATAACTAGGACGAGGTCGAGGAAACACGGGAGGAGGAGAAGGAGGAGGACGCCTAGGACGCTAAGGTGCACCACCTTGCCCATCAGATGGAAAGGGACCCTTGCCTGGAGCCGAATAATTATCCATTGGCCACATTGCCATAGTAATCGACATATCAGGCTGAATCATCTTCTCCCATACAGAGGGGAGAATAATTTCACCGTCAGGACCCATCAGGTCGTAGCGACCCTCCATAACGTAAGGACCGATCATATCGACATGCAAAAATGCTTGCTTGATAAGTTCTTCCATGCCCTGAGTTAAGATTAGCATCAGTCTTGGTAATTTGGCTTGATCGGTGGGTTTATTACCTGCCAAGTGGCGCAGAGGCGATATGGGAAGCTGAATTTGCGGCCGACAGCATCCTTGAACCTGACCGGTGCTTTTTCTGTCCTTTTCCTGAGATCTTCAAATTGTGCCATTAACTCCGGGTCCAATTGTGCAAATGCTTCTGGGTCCTCCACGATCCTTTTCTTGAGCTCTTCTGCAGCCTTTTTCGCGGCCTCGTGTGCAACGGTAGCATCATGCAGCTTTTCGATCATGGCCCCAGCGGCTTTCACTTCTTGTGCTATTTCCTCTCCACCAAGGGGTTCGGACCATTCCCTTCTGTTACCAGCATCTTCGGCGACAAGGTTTTCCGAGGCTCCAATGCTTTCCTTAATCTGGCTGGACTCAGCTGCTTCCGGTGTGACTGGCGCCTTGCCTTTTATTTGTTCAAGTCCTGACTCCTCTGTCACCTCTCCCGAGTCTGTAAGCGCGTTGCTGCGGATATGGACTCCCTCTTGAACCAGAACTTCACGTTCCTTTGTGGCATTGCCACTTGATCCACTATGGGAATCACTATTCGCTTCCTGGATAACCGGAGCAGAGTCGCGTCGGCTGAGGGCTGGATAGTCAATGTCAAGTTGATGGACTCTTATAAGGTGCTCGTTCATCTTGACGATAGTGTCTAAATTGACCCGGCCGCCCCCACCTCGAATTAGAATTGAAGGTGGGTTAGCCGGCTGGTTCCTCACACCTCCTTCATTACTGGACCCATGACTGAGGGAAGATTCATCATCAGATAAGCTAGAAGCGCCCTGTATCTCTAGTCCATCAATTGCAAGCGGAAGTGCCTCAAGTGCCAGTTGCTGCAGGTGTCGGGCCAGATGACGACTGAAACCCTTTGCGTTCTCTTTCGTGGATGGTGGTTCCCAATCGGCGCAAAGAGGACAGCTATCTGAGGCAAAGGACTGAACGGGACGTTCACAAGTCTCTATGATCAATGGCATCTGTGCTGCTGTTACCATGCCGGCGTGGGTGTTGTTGAGATGCTTCTTCAACTCTTCCGCACTTTTGAAGGTTGTGTCGGGCTGGCTGCACCAGTTGCAACTCCACTGTAGGCGATGGACGGTAGATTCATGTCGGAACCACTCTGCCCGAGTTGAGAATGGTTTGCTACTCACCGCGCAGTCCTGGAAGGTGCAGACATAAGGTTGGAGATCGGTGAAGACGTGCCGCCTAAACTTGAATATCAGTAGAGGAACATCCAGTCGGGTTTGAGGTACTCACTTCCACTCATATCGGTTCCCTACATTTAGGATAGTTCGACAGTACGGGCATTCGAAGGGCTCTCCATAATCCAATTGTACCCCATCAAGAACCATGTCCGAAAGATCAGGAATAGACCGTGCAGTGGTCGTGCCGTCTTCCAAACTGAGGAAGGAAGTTGCAGAAGTAAAAACCGACATTCGACTGCTTTCTGCATCTTGTGGCGTTTGGTTCGTTCTAGAAGCGTTACTTTCCTCTTGAAAGGTCGTGGCAACGATAGTAGCTGAGTCGGTTGGATCAGAACTTTTGACATCTCTCTTCGCGAGACTTTCACGGTGGTGTTGTCTATATTGTATAAGCCTCCTTTGTTGAGTGATGTTATTTCCTAAGCGTCTTGCAAGCCACATGTTTGACCTGGCCTTTGGAAACTTGTCGGTCAGGTAGCTGATGTCGGGTGAGCTCTCCAGGGCCAATCCTTCGATTTCAGGAAGTCGTCCTCTGGGTTGTTGCCTTCGTATCAGAATCGACAAGCTGAATAAGTGGTTGATCGCTGAACGGATACTGAGTAGCAGCTCATCTAGCTCGGTGGTAGCTTGTGCGTCGCCACCATCTTTAGATGAGGTTGATCGGTTCGGGGTACTTTTGTTTAGTATGGCCAATGCTGCGAGGATCAAATCTGTTAGCCGTACTCCTGGGCATCGCATGCATGACTTACCTCTCTCAGCCGAGCCCTGAAGTCTTTCTAATCCCGAGGCAACGCTCCTCCGCATGAGAGGCGCGTCTTTAAGTCGTTGATCGAGCGACTTCATGGACTCTGGCGGCTGTAGAGCTCCCAGATTTGATGCCCATATTCTAAACCGGCCCTGTTGATCTTCTAAGGTAACGCTTAGTCTACCCCAGTCGTGAGTCTCAGAGTATTTGACTATCTGGTGAAGAGCTGCATCGCTCCTGTGACCTAGGGTAGAAAGCGTTGGGACGTCAACAGGCTGAGAGAATCCTTGTTCCATGTTTCAAGTGACGTTTGGTGATAGTCTTTTGAGACACCTTTGAGTGATTTTGGGTGACTTTGAATGGCTTCCAAGAAGCAGGTCGTTCCGACTATGCAGTCAAAACAACACAACCAGTAACCTGGTAATATTCTTGCTTGGATCCCTCTTGGGATGAAACAGCCTGTGTATGAAGCAAAAGTTGGTCAAGCTACAACTTACGAAGTCCCAGGAAGGTAGTAGAATCAGGTGATTTGCCTGGGATTCGGCAACGATCTGCTGCAGCTTGATTATGTGAGACAACATATCTTGTGCGGCTGAACGATGTCGACCCCGCTCAAGTGAGAAACATTGTTGTCAAACTCGGATTACTTTCACCGACCGAACTCTGTGGTATTGTCCCGATCCTCTATATAATCTGAAACCTGCCATGTCGGGTTTCGAAATCGCTGGCGTGGTCCTTGGGCTTTTCCCAATCGTATGCGATACCGCCAAAGACCTACGTGGTGTTTTTCATGATGCTCAGTCATGGTGGCGTTTCGAAAGGGAATTTGAAGACTTTATCCTGGAAATTGAGAAACAGCAAATCGCCTATTCTCCAATACTTGAGATCTTATTCGATCCGCTTCACCAACTTTCACTAACGGACCGTGAGGCTCTCGAAAGCAATCCCAACTCGCCTCTTTGGTATGATCTCCGCATCCAGGCAGTGCTGAAAGATCGAATTTGTCAAAAATACACAGGATGGTTCATGACGCAACTGGGAGACATTAATGATGCTTTGAAAGAACTGCTTGGTTTGCTACCTATAGAAAAGGTAAGATTCACTTCCCCGTGATGAGCACTAGCTATCCAGATATATCAATACTCACAAGGCTATGTAGGCTTATCATTTGGATAGTAGCAGTTTGGAAAGCACCATGTTTCGAATTAAGACAAGTTTCTCTCACAGAAAGAACGAGCTCCTCGCCAGAATCGAAGCCAGAAACAAAGATCTATACGAGTTCCTCGAGAGGGCTTCCCATGTCCAGGAGTCCCGGGTTTCTACGAAAGCAGCACCAAGAGGCAGCGCAAAGATCGTATCATCCTTTCTCGAATTTCAGGACCAGGCCAGAACCATTTTCAGTGGCTTTCAACGACACTGGGCCTGTAGCTGCAATTGCAACGGCCTTCATTTGTGTAGCATCTCTGCACAAGGGTCGGATCTGAAAGCGCTCTTTGATAACGGCACAGAGGCCAGACACGTCAAAGTTGAGGTTGAAGTCAAAGGAAAGGTTGCAGACGTGGAGGAGGACGCAAATGCCGCAACAAGCCAAGAGGATGTGGACAATTTGAGACACCAAGTTGCTATCAAGAACAAATCCAAGAGGTTACGAGACCAAGGTCCAAAGAGTCTCGTGAAACTCATAGCGTCAAGTCTTTCGGCGTTTTCAAATCCGGCAGCGGTGAAGACTGGGAATGACTGCGAAAAAGGACTCGAAAGACCCACTGAGAAACTCAAGAAGAGGTAGGTGCTTGGTCTGTCAGAGTCTTTGTATTTAGGTTACTGCTAATCCAACTCAGCTTCAAACGACAAACAGTCCGATTCGATTCACCTCCACCGCCGATTGTCACGACTGCAGCACTTCCTCCCACACCTAGCCGTTGCGACCAAGCAATTGATGACGTATGCCTGGCAATCAAGAAACAAACCGAAGAATCTTGCCTCGGTTTTTTGAAGCTGCCAGGTGAGAACTTGTTCTTACATGTTGATCCACCAGGGCATGTACAGCTTCTCAAGAAACAGACCCTCGATGAATTCATGAATGCCACACCACGAAGAGCCTCCCGGCTTGAGCTAGGTATGGCAGTTGCCACAACAGTTCTAAAGCTTGGTCCATCATGGGTCCCAGAAAGCTGGCAGAAGTCCTCGCTCGTCATACTACAAACTTCCGATTCTGTCCCACAGCCTTGCATTTCGCATCCATCGATCCAGACAGCTTCACCATCATCCTCAGCAAAGACAAAAGCGACCCTCCTCGCCCTTGGCATCATGCTATTGGAGTTGCTCTTTTGCGACACGCTCGAGCGCCAGCCGTTTCGAGCAGATTATTTGGGTAACGGTGGACAGCCCAACGATATGACGGACTTTTGCACTGCGATGAAATGGCAGAAAATGGTAGAGCAGGATTTTGGGGACAAACTTGCCCATGCCATTGAGAGCTGTGTGAAATGTGCTTTCGAACCAGTGGCGGATCTGGGTAGCTTAGCATTTGTACAGGCTGTGTGGACAACGGTCATAAAACCACTTGAGGAGTTTCTACAAATATATAGTAGTAGGGTTTGATCCCTATGAAGATAGAATTCTTGATGCTGGAGCATCCATCTCATACAGGCATAGTTCCACCATTTCACGCCGGAAGGTCGGACGGTTCGGGAAGGTCGTCACGTGATGACGTTGCAGTCGGGGACTAGATCAAAAGAGCGACTTCCTACAAGACCCCGACATCTCGGCTACTCCCTTGACATCTTCGTACCACAAGCCACAAATCACCCACCATAACTCGCTACAGGCCCAAATATGGACGCTCCAGGGGAGAAGAGCCTGCAGCATCAGGTTGCATGCTTTAGTTGCCGCGCATCCAGACAGAAATGCGATCGCCAAGACCCATGGTGAGTTGGGAAGGGGTATGATCCACCTCAACATCCATACTAATTCCTGCTAATATAGTTCTCGTTGTTCTATGCATGATCGGGTTTGTAAATATCCTGCTAGGTCGAATCGTGGTCGTAAGCACGGTAGTACAAAGTACGTCTACCCAATACAAGACATACATCATTCTAACCATCACAGTAAACCGGATAGCGTGGACAAACTCCTCGCTCGCATCGAGGAAAGTGGTGCTCGGGAGGAAATCATTGCAGCCCTTCTGAACACCGGTCTTCCAAGTCCGAACAAAACTGTTTCCATACGGGGAACACCTTGGACCCAAGCTCAGGATAGTCGCGACACTTCTCAACCACGACCAGACACACCGGAAGAGGATGACGATGAAAAGCCTGAAGACTTAATCTCGCCACTTAGTATTGTTACTACTGCTATTGCGACGAATACTTCTGCCCAGTGTGAGAAGCTCAGATCGCAGATGCCGATGCAGCCCGGTATGAGAGAGGCTATCATGGCGCCGATCAAGGAGAGACTTGGTGCTTATTTCTGTGAGTGAAACCTATATCCGATACTTTGGAACGAACTGACATTTGAAAGCTTCGCAAAGAGAACAACAGAAGGACTGGGATATTCTTGCGGCGCAATCGGTTGATTGTCCATTCAAATTGGAAAAGGCTACATGCGATCCACTTGCCTCGCGGCTGATCGATGAAAGCGATGCAACTGTGTATTTCCAACTGTGAGTTAATTAATTTAGTTGACATGATCCTGTATCTGACAATTCTAGTTTCTTTCAAACTCGAAACCCACTAGTAGGTCTTCTCGACGCGACATTACACACATTCGAATACGTCTACGCCAACTCATTTACTCTATTCTCTGTCATCTGCGCTCTCGGCTGTGCTATGTCGGCACGTCCTCGAGATAGAGCCATCTATCCAGTTCTGATAAACCTAGCCACCGGTAACGTCAAGTGGTCTATCGCGGCTGCGGTCAAATCCCTCTCAACTATTCAAGCTATCGTCAACATGCAATACTGGGCACCAGTGTCTCCGAGACAAGTAGACGACACGTCTTCGATATCTCTCAACCATGTAAGTCAAAGCTTATAGTATGCTTCCAGACTCAATAGCTGATATATATATAGGCAATCCAATTAGCCAGAGAGATGGGGATCGACAGAGCAGATGCCATAAGAGAATACGTCAACTCAGAATGCGAGGACCAATCCCCCGAATTCAAAAGACGATGTATCCGCAACTACGAAAGGACTTGGCTTAGGACTCTTATAGCTGACAAAGGCTTCGGTATCATGAACGGAAGACTCAATTCGGTGAATTACAAAGACATTCCTCGCTCCGCGACAGAATGGTGGAAATCGTCTTTGGCAGAACCTACGGACAGGATGTTGAGCGGGATTATCGAGATTCGAAGATTGCTGGTAAGTCGTAACAAACTTATTTGATAGTGGGAAGTTGAAACTAACTTCGAACAGCTGAGTCAAGTCGACAAACGAAAACAAACCTCCACACCAACACCGTCTTCCATTCTCGAATGGCACAAAGGAGCCTACGACAACTTAACTCGCCTCCGTAACGAGCGTTGCACGCCAGATGGATCCCCATCTGCAAAGTCACTCCCAGCCCTCGCATTTTATATGGATCACAGCATCTTAGTGCTCAACGCCCAGGCCATTCGAGATATAGACGGCGCCGTTGCGATTGACAATAGTGCATCAGAAGCCCTGCTAAATATCGAAAGAAAGTCTATCGAGGTAGCGAGTCGCGCTCTACACTCCCTGGTGGCTGACAAAACGATGATCGAACTCGCTCTTGGGTTCCAGAATAACCAATATCTTATGATATGCCACGGCATGACTGAAATCTTACGAGTCTGTACCACTTCCTCAAACGCTACCTCACCATACTGACACACAAACAGGCTGTAAAACGAGGCGCCCTAACTTCCGAAGAGATTTCCGCCGCCGCAGAGAAAGTCATTGGCGTCATCCCCCTTCTCGACAACATAGTCCAACTCCTCCCCTCATCATCAGCAGCCCATCTATACTTCGACCTAGCGCGCTTCTTCGCGTGTCAAATCGATTCGTTAATGGGCGCATCTGATCCCCAGGAGACGCGTGAGACGATTGACTCGGGCATGTTTACAAATGACTGGTTCAAGTCTATGGATATGGGGATGCCGGATGTTTATACCATGTTGGATATGGGATATCTGGGCATGGATTCGATGATGGCCGATACGGATAACCTTCTTGGATTGGATGATTTGGGAAATATTGGTTAGAGACCATAGTTGCAGATCCGAGAGGTTGAAGAATGGAGTTCATGTACATTAACATAGATCCTAACGTGCTTCATCATGCCAAAAAGGACACGACGGCAGGGTCTCCTTCAACGCGAAACAACGAAGACATGACGTGATCAGGTAGAACAAGAAAGGTAAAGGACGATAATACATGGAAATTCACCCATGTATCTGAAAGGTGTGAAGCACAGTTCATGTTGGCGGAATAGCTGTTCTTAGACTGCGTGTTTCGTGCGTGATAACATGTTCCTCGCCGGATTTAGGCAGTGGCCACGATAGCCAGGCATAGATCGCGGGTATTAAACCAAGATAAGCCGATCTTGCCGATGAGAGATATTCCTAATTACTTACCATGGGGTTCGATCCTGACATTGCCATCGCGGCAAGGCGATGAGGGAGTTTTGCACAAATTTTCGAGGTCGATAGACACGATCACAGCATAGCTTGTGGGTATGTTTGGCATGGCGGTTCTAGGCCATGATGGATCCAAATACTGCATGTCGATCACAATCTTGCCGGCATAGTCCGTCCACTTTCCAAGAAACTTGAGTTCCCCAAGTTCGTTGACCGCTTCTTGCGCCTCGACAAGCTCCAGCTTAACTTCTAGTAGACAGTGATCGGCATCCTTCGAGGACTGCAGGGTACGAACGAGCTGTGTTCTCACCTAGGCATCGTATCTCGTAAGCGTGTGCTGTGTCGTGTTGGTAACTAATGGAGGATCTTCGTTCTGGTGGTGACTTGTAGACAGCTTGAGAGGCATTGATGTCGCCTAAGAACGAACCTGAGTTGATTGTCCTACCCAGGTGAAAATGCAGGCATCATGCAGGACCGAGATATCAATACGCCATTGACAATATTATACAGAAGAAGGTGAGTTGGCGATTCTAAAATAGTAATCGCCCCCTACAATAAGCTAGGGTCCTTGCAAAGCTGAAGTTTATAGATGCATCTAGACTTTGTTATGCTACTAGCAGATTGAGATAGCAGATTTGCGTAGAAAATGTTAACATAAGATTTATCCTTAGGTCTAGACTCAAATATGAATACGCTATTGACAATAGTGTACGGTAGAGGGTAAGTTAGCGCCTCTGCGCCTCTAAGCTAGCAATCGCCCCACAATAAGCCAGGGTCCTTGCAAGCTAAACTTTACAGATACATCCAGACTTTGTTATACTACTAGCAGATTTCTATAGCAGACTTGCAGAGAAACTATTAACGTAAGATCCGTCTTGGTTCTAGATTACTGATTTATTCAACTTGCTCAACAGTTAAAAATGATATGATATTGTTGCAGTAGGACATGGGTTTTTGGTTGGAGGCGACTTGGTGCACAACTATGATGAGAATTACGGATATAAGATCGAAGTTTCTTCTTGAACCTGTGCTCGTGCTGCCAGACATCCTTCTCCTCTACGAGCTATTGTATCCTCACCAAAGGTTCGACATGAAGTTTCAGAGCGCTTTCGTTTTATTCACTGCTGCTGTCTCGGCCATAGCGCCGCCGCCGACATGCAAGGGTTCTACTCCTTCATACTGCAAGTACACTTCAAATCGCGACGCCACTGAATGTCGCCGACTGTTTGGTAAGGTTTAACTACTAGCGCTAGTCTGCAACCCTTACTAACTATCTCTCCAGCCAAGAACTACATCAACGTCGCTACATGCCAGCTTCCAGCAAAGACCGTTACCTCCACTCGTGTCAAACGCGCTACTATCATTACTACCAAGACTATAGCGCCGCCAGCAAGAACTACCAAGCTTTACAAGACTATAACCAGGACTGGCAGACCGTATGTCCCTCTGATTCGTTACATACCATCCTAAGAAGAAGAGAATAGAAACTTCCAAACTGTACTGGGCTAATTAATAACCAGTACCACTTTGCCAACCATCACCGTTACCGCAACGTCAACCGAGATCGACACAACTGTCGTGACTGACAGTACCGCTATCACTGAGGTCAAGACAGTCACTGATACTGAACTCAATTCTATGACCAACACCCAGACTGTTACCAGGTAGGGTTTCGCATTCAGATTTTTCTGCCAAATCTAACATCATCATAGCACCTCAACCTCTTTCCTTCCGTTTTCTGACCCACAAAGCTGTACGCGTAAGAAGCGAGCACGTGGTGTGTCAATTCCAACCTCATGCTGTAAGCCAACGTACATTCTCCTACTACACCGGCTTATACTTATAACTATCATAGCTTGCTTCCTCACAGCTACCAAGCCTGCCGTTACCAGGACTACTGTTATTACCAAGAACAAGCCTGCTATTACCCACACGGTATATAAGATTAGCGGGCCCCGAAAGGTTATCTCTCGAACTATTGTCATCGTCCGCTACGCTTCTGGCCCGACTATATCAGCTCCCGAAACTACTAAGACTAGCACTGCTACAATCACCCAAACCGACCATACAATCACCACTATCACAAATTCTCAGACCACAACTACTACCGAGGTCAAAGACGTAACGGATACTGTTACCCAGACCAAGACTGAGACTGCCACTGCTACAAAAAGTCCTTGTGACAATATTGGAAGCGAGGAAGCTATCAACCAGCAGATTTCAGGCTCCGTCATTGAAATTACCGCTTCTAAAGACGCATCCGGACCTAATGCTGCAAAGTTATGTTGCCAGTCTTGCTATGCCCGGCCTAACTGTGTGCAATTCAGAGTCGGTAACGGCCAGTGCGACGTTTTCAGTACCAAGCCTAGCTTTAGCAGTTCCTGCTCATCGCCTCTGTGCCCGCGAGGCTTCCCTAATCTTGACATTGGGTCGGACGATGGGTTCGATTACTATTTGGGGCCTTGCTTTGGAACCGCTGTAGCCTAATTGGAAATAGAATAACAGGGATAGATATAACCCTAGGAATTAATTATTGGGTACTGGACTCTGGTCACCTTCCTGTCCTACTTAAAGTCTACTTCACCCGCCTCATCATGAATATACCGCTGTTTCTCCTACAATCCCGTAGAGGCCATCTCTCATGCCCGTATAGCCCTTGTACAGTCTGCCATTATCGTCTTTACAAACTGGTTGCGTTTTAGTGCTAGTTATATAATTCATGCTGCCCATGTCCCAAAGATCAAGGCCACACCATCGTCACCAGCTGCAACATTCCTCTCGCCTTTATGGCCATGGACAAAGCCCAAGGCACTGCCACCCTCACCACCACGACGGTGGCCCTTCCATTCCTTCTAGAGACCAGCCTCGGGAGCTGTGGCAATCGCTTGAGGGCTTATAGCGTCAGCACCTCGGAGATCACAGGCACGGAGAACCGAAGCTGCCGACTCAGAGTATTATCTCAACGACCGAGACGAGCGCCGAGCGTCTCAAGACATGGGAGAAACAAAAGGTCAGAGAGTACAGGGTCGTTTTTCTCAACAATAAGGGGCACAGGAAGGCCGACAAGTACAGGAAGAAAACTAGAGACCATTGATTGATGGCTATGCAATCGCCGCTACCACTCCCGCCGTAAGTATAAGTGACGAAATAATTCACTCACACAATGCTAACTTAGACCAGCATTTAGGCTATTTTCCTTTCACGCCCTAAGTCTTATGATTCACTTTACGTTCGAACTCTATACCATTATCTCCAGTCACCGATCAAGGTCATACAGCTCACTAGCTCCTTGGATATATGGAACTGGAGCCCTCTGGACCTGAGTGTCCGCTCAATGACCAAGTCGAGCGCCAGGCGCGTCTGGGAGAATGGCAGCAGGACCGGGTCAGGGAATCTAAGACCATTGTCCTCGACAGAAGAAGAAGGTGTGACTTCATGAATAAAGACATTGACTTGAAAGAAGATGGCTACATTGAGTTCTTTGACGTTCACGACAGAAAGTTGGACTTCTTAACAGACTTCCGACCGCGAGCCCATTATGGGTGGTGGACCTACGTCAACGCCGTACTAAGCGCGGCCTGGGAGTACCATAAGCCGAAGGGTGTCCTATTCTGCCAGACGAGAACAGACAGTTGCGGGAAGTTCGGAAGAGTGTGCGATACTGGGGAACGCAGGGCCGCTATGTCAAGAGAACACACCTTCCGGGCTTTGTAGAAAGGCTTTGACATGACGTTTGAAGTATAATCGATGAAGTCCAAGGAAGATGACTTTGATTTGACGGTGCCCGAGACCGGAGCGACAACTATGAAGTTTAAGAAGCTTTTCCAAACTGTAACGATAAAGTTTCCCGTGCACTATAAAATGGCCTGCCTTGTTTTCTCCATTCCGCCCAGTTCATCTTCCTTTTACAATTATTACAAACATCACAGCCCCAGTCATTTCCATCGACCACACCAGACGGCAATAATTTCCAATCTAAACAAAGTCCCTCCGTACACTACAAAACTATGACCGGCATACAGGACCTTCCCAGTGAGCTGTTGCTCCAAATAATGGAGCATTGTAGCTCAGACCTCCTATCGCTTACAAAAGCCTACCCAACTGCGCTGAACACCTTCTCCGAAAAACGGAAAGCTTTCGTTGCCCGCATGTCGGCGCGCTTCGGCGACCTAGCCCTTCCTTCGCTGGTGCGCGCAGCACGACTGCACCACATAAGGCGACAACCAGACTTCGAGACCCTGCATTTCATAGCGATTGAAGCAAAGATAACGGAAGTATGCAACCTTACCAAAGATACTTCGTTCCAGAAAAGGCCCGACGCTACACTACCCGACTTGAACGGGTATTCACTTTTGGCACTCTCCATCATGTGGGAGCTTGGGGAAGATGCAAAGAGGATCACTGATATGTATTCGCAGCAAGCCTTGGCTGCGATGGCTAGGGCTCCTGATGAAGAGTTTTATACTCCTCGACAGTCAGCAAAACTAACCCTAGATGAACGCAAAAGTTTTATGACTGCGGCGTTTATCTTTGACAGTTACTGTCTGGCTTTCTTCCACGGGCCACGACTACTGTTTCGGAGGAATGAACACTTTAGAGAGTCTTTTCTTCGCGGGGACCCTACCGCTATCGGAAGATTCTACTGCATTATGTTTTACATAGTGCAGAAACATCGGGAACTACTCGCATTTGTTATAGAGCATATGAAGGTCGTCCCTGGCAGGTCATCGGCTCATAAAGCTCGATCCATTGAAGAAGAGTACTTCTTAAGGATGGCAGAAGACGATTACGAAGGACCTGAAATGGTCCTAAACTATCTCCAGTTCCTTGCTTCCCAAGGCTTGAACATGCTTACAACCCTTCAGAAAATGAGCATCGACGAGTTAACAAGCTTCACGCTAACGACCTTCCTACGCATCGACAGCAGTGATCGTCCCTTCGTTTTAATATCAAGACTGCATGACCACATGTCGTTAGGAACACAAGAAATTGATGGATGGATGCCATGGGCGTACCTCGATGTACTCCTTGACGACACATGGAAAGATCATGATGAAGAGGAGATTTGGGAGGATACTTGGAGTCGTGCTATCCCATTCTGGGACCCAACTGAAGGGGAAGATCCATATTCGCCTTTCTATTGGTTTCTTGAAAGACGTTCTCAAGCAGGGAAGACCACTGGGCCATTGCACAAAGACGGGCTCTACAACTAATTCGTCATACGTTTAGAAAGGACTTTTGGGGGTTTTCTAGTGACACGTCTGGAGAAAAGATACTCGCAACTTGTACTTAATAAAATAACACTTTTGATCACACAAATTGTCAGTTAACAGTTATCTTTTATGATGGACCTTGTCCTTAACAAAGTATTCAGAAAGGGCACCTACCTTTTACCCATTCCCAAACCTAACTAGCATGTAGTGATTAGCATGATACGACGACTATGGATAGTCGACTTTGAGCTTCCCACTCTCTGCAGACCTGGTTCAGATCACGGAACAGAATCTTCCTATCTATATATCAGTTTCTCCTTGCTTCTTTCTCCTCCTTCACACTCTGAAGGCTATCTTGTCTAGACTGTCCTGAAGCCATCACTAAGTCCAAAGTTGGTTCATTATCGACATGATGAAATAATTGCTATTTTTAAGCTTACATTAACAATCAGCGCTTCCTCTCAATACACGATGAAGAAATACTACTTGAGCACGAGGTCTCGGAGGCCGTATTCAATTAACAGTAGACTCGGCTTGTCCCGTTATAACCTGGCCATGTCCATGACGAAGGTTTATGAGCCTTTGAATCCCCCTCACCATCATTCGTCACGTAGATGATGAGATTATCACTCCGTGCTCTTCGCACCATTTGGAACAGATCTCAAGCACTATCCTTTGGGGAGTTATGAGCCACTAAGTAGTTGACGATCTAAAGAGTTATTATAGAATGGCTTAGGTTTACTAAAGAATAAAGGCATCTGAGGACAGCATAGTCCAAGCGAACATAGCCGCTTGAAGATGAATATTGCCAAACAGCGAACCTAACTCTCAGCTGTAAATTGAAGCCTGACATGAATGATTCCTGGTCGTCTCAAATTTGTACCTATGCAACTGTGCCAGTCGACTAACGGGCAGCTGCATCTCTTCTTTCCCTGTTAGGTACTGTCTCTGCTTAGCATACTCCAATGTACTCTGGGTATCTCTTTTCCTAAGATGAAATGGCAAAGCGACTTGCGCAACCCATATTCCTGACCAGGCTTTCAGCTCACTATCATCATTGGCAGCGTCGTTCGGAAGCCTCTTTCTTTCCGTATGTCGCCCAATAAACAGCCATTGTCTAATCATGAAGTCTGGGTTTCTCGTACTGATAACATGATTCTGTGCCTTGCTGAGCTCAAATGGTACCGACGCACCATTCCGTACGAGACACTTGACTATTTCGAAGTGTCGGTGGCTGATTGCAGCTTCCACAGGTGTGCCGTGATCCTCGCAGCGGTGTTCCAGGTTGTCGACTCCAAACGAGATAATGTTGCGGATTGCCTCAGGCAAATTCCAGCACACTGCTCTGCATAGTAAACTATGACTCCCTGGACTTCCTAGGTCGCAGATCTGGTGTATCTCGCTTTTCGTGAGCACCCTTTTGACATAGCGGAAGTTTTTCGTGGTTGATACCAAGGTCACTGTATCGAGGTAGCCATTAGACCATCCTTCCAGCTTCTCAAGGTCCAACTTCGGACATCGGTCCAGAAAGGCTCGTAAGTAGATGGGACAGCTTTCCAAGAACATATTGTGGAAGGCAGAGACACCGTGATCGTCCGTCTCATACAGGTCAACCCCATCATCGAGAAATCGGTGAAACAGCTCGATGTCGGGGTTCTCGCTTGTCGAGTTAGCCGACGTCATAAGGTTGAGTAAGTTCCTTCCACTGTCGGTGGTATGTGTAGTCTGCTCTCCAATCTCCAGGAGAAATGTCACCAGCTTCCAATGGTGTTTGCGGCATGCCAATAAAATGAGCTCCCCATCATATAAAGTTGGCTCGTCATATCGGGCACCGCGCTCGATTAGAAGTCGAGCCATATCGCGTAACCCGTGAGAGACTGCCCATATCAAAGGCGTATCGAGGTTTTCGTCCAAGGCATCGATCTCGGCACCATGGTCAAGCAGTGCCTTGGCTGCTTCTAGGTTATTCTTCAAGACTGCGAAATGTAATGGTGTCGGGCCTTGGAAGTCACGTTGGTTGACAATGGCACCCAACGTATTGCCACGTGTGACGTATCGAACAAAGCGACTGCCGGGCTTTTTGCGTAAGTCAAACCTAGTGTCTTGAGTTAGCCTGATCATTCAGGTACCAGAACGTTGGCCACAGGAACCTAAGGGACGAAATAGTTTGGACACTTGCTGCCAGTCTAAATCAGCACTTAGGCGCCATGACCCGTAGACAACAATGTTTATGCTACCTAGTGGCTTGGCGATTTTCCAGCCAGGACTCACCACTCACCTTCGTTCCTCGGGGCCAAACGTCTTGCCACATAGTGCTTGAAACAAGATAAGGAGGCCCTCATGATTTGAGCAAATGATGGGGATGCGTAGAAGGCTAAAGTGCATATGCGAAAAGTCTCCGCCTTCTTCGAGATACCTGTCTATCAACTGGGGGAGCATATGGTTGAACTTCGGACGTTCTAGAGCGAGCTCCACGGCCGTACAGTTATAGTTGCCCGTCGGGTGTTTGAACACAGTAGAAACCGGGGTATTTTTCGTCCAAAACCATTTCACCGTATCTTCTTGGGCCTTCCATATGGCTAACCCGAATGGAGTCACATTTGGACCCATTTCGAGATCGAATTCTGTAGGGCAGCCCAATGTGAAGAGTTTGTCGCAGTGATATAATATTTCTTCCTCCATGGCCTTCTGAAAGCATGTTGCTAGCATTCGTAACCCACCCGGTGTCTTAGAGAATGACTCATGCTTCCGGAAGCTCTCAAGAAGGTAATTGTTGTCTGCGTCTCCGAGTATCCTAAGGAGCAATTCGCTGCTTGCCAAGTACTTATGGAACTCTTCTTTGTCGAGGTAACCGTTTGTTTCGCAATATGCCATAAGAATGTGAAAGACTTCAGACGTAGCGGCGCCGATCGGTGTTTCTCCTTCGTCCGATACCATTTTCAGAGCAACCTCGGCTTCTGCTCGAGACAGAAGTATTTCAATGATCTCTATTGCCCCCTTCTCGGCCGCACGATGCCAGATCGTCTCGCCACATCTGTCTGTATCAATTGACGATCCAGCATACCGAAGTAGAGCCAAGAGCGCCTTCCAGGTATTTCGTTCGTCACATAGGTGAATTGGGGTTAATTTGTCACATGTTGTTGCCCGGGGATCCAATCCGAATGCTAACAAAGGCTCAATGAGATCCAAAGACCTCATACTCACTGCCAAATGCAGTGCGGTGTAGTCGGGACGTTTGGGGTCCAGTCCAGGTGATTTTATAAACCTCGCATGCTCCGTCGCCAGAAATACCTCTAGCCCTCGCTTATCATTGAGGTTGATTAGAGAAAGAATATGTGCCTGAACTTCCTCGGCAGTAGCCTCGCTTTCAGGATGGCTCAGCTCAGGCTTCTCGTTCGTGACTTTCCCAATTTTGCTGATAGTATCAACCGTCAGGTGATGAAGCATGTAACGAGGCCCATTGAGTTCCCCTTCATCAACCAGGGCTTCCACAAGCTTTTGAAGGTCTTTTGGCAAGTTGGAGGGGGAATGCAGGTCATGAATAACAAACGTGGTCTTATAGAATTTCTGAAACTGCAGTACATCAAAGATTCTGATGTCCACATGAGCTCTAACAAGCAGCGCAGCGATTTTAACGACCAGGAAAGGTTCTTGACGCTCCATTGCAAAGGAAAGAAGCGTAGTAGTAAAGAAGGGGGTTTCTATTTCGTCTTTGGGCTTCGCTCCTGATGAAATGAGGAGCTTGATGATCTCAAGTCGTTGAGTCGGCGAGAGGTGAAGTGCTGGGAGAACATTAAGAGGTGTCGTATGTCCCAGCTCAAGAAATATAGCCCAACCGCCAACAGCATAGTGTAGTGGGATGCCAAAATTACTACATACATCTGGACTTGCACCACTTTCCAATAGTTCTTGGCATATTTCCAGTATACCGAACGCCGCTGCCATATGTAAGGGCGTGAAGTCAGGTCTGAGCACTGTATTGATAGCCAGTGGAATAAGTTCGGCGACGTTGAGGGGCTGTCTAAGATCCTTGATCTGGTCAGATCTGAGTTGGACTAGGAATTCGACAGCCCAGAGGCAGAAAAGAGGGGTTTTTCGGAGCAGCAGCTTCTGTGCAAGCTGGTAGACTTGACCTCCGATAGCCATTCCTTTTTGTATCCATATTATCCAAGCGCACGCGGCTTCCCTATGGGTTTCGTGAGCTCTACGCTCTGCAACAATGTCGAGTATTGTCTGGGCCAAGCTGCGTGCGCGGAGCTTTCCGTCGAGACCATCCATGGTGAGGAAGCGGAGTAAGGTGTATGCGCGAAAGACATGACCCTTGTCAGGAGGAAGGGCGTAGTGACTCAGCTTAGAATACTGAGCACCAAGGGTTCTTATATTTAGAGCATCAAAATACTCCAGAACTGTGAAGTGTGCAAACTCGACTATCGTCATATTTGTTCCTCGAACTAAGGCCTCTCTTGTTCTCACGAGGCTACTGCACCATCTTAGAACGTCTTCTTCTGACACAATGTCGTCGTCTTCGAGATCGTCTGCCTCCTCGTCGAGGGAGATGCTCTCGCATAGCACTCTGAAAGGGATGGACGAAGAAGAGGCCAGTAGGAGCAGTGCTTTTCTCGCCAATCGCTTCACTTCATCACTGTATTCTTCGACCCTCATCAGGATGCGGTCGTAAGTTCCAAACAAGGTCGACGGTAGTTTGGTCAAGGCCTGTTGACGGGCTTTGTCCGTGGGGAGTTCACACATATGGTCCAGCTGGCAGGCTACCCAGCGAAACCTAGAATGTTTGTAAGCGGACTTCAGGGTCTCCTTGGCCACCTGCATTTTGACTCACATTCCTTTGGCACCTTCTATCAGCTTTGTCATGATGAGGTCCTTGAGTGCTGGGTCTTTGAGCCTCAACTTCCTGGAGATGATCCTTTGACTTAGTTCGGAAGCCACGTATAACTGCACGTCCTCGGTCCGAGCCTCGATCTCGATATGTTTGAAGTCTTTGTCCGTGATATGCCGTATGACCACCTCATTCCGACTCAATAGGGCCATGTTGATAGCGTCATCCTTCTGGGTTGCCGCGATTTGCGCCAAGGTCGCAGTGATTTCTTCGGTATGGTCGCCGCATTCGTCGATTCCATCAACAATGAGGTATACGCGAGTGAAGCAGGAGGAAATTCGTTGCAAAACCTCGGCAAGCCTTTCGGGCGCTGGTTGCGTGTTCACGTAACCATCGTACAGTTCGTGATGAGCTTCTTGTAAAATCTCGAAGGCTTCTTCATTCTGCAGTGCAAGTTGCATGCAAAGAGATGAAAGAATCGAGCGTGGGTCTTGACTAAGCGGCTGCTTGTAGGTGCAAAAGAAGTATGCGACTGCCTTGTCTGGGTCCTTCCCATTTCGCTGCAAACATTCTTCGATTATGGCAGCTGCGAGAACGGACTTGCCTCCTCCAGGAATTCCGCTGCACCAAAGCCTGGCTCGAGGCGTGCTGTACCAATCATTGAACTCATCTCCCTGAGTGAGCCACAAGCCCGTCAGACCGTGTCGCAACTTCCTGTTTGTCTCGTATTCTTGTCTGGGGTTCATCTTTCCAAAGTCTTTCAAGATCTTATCTTTCTTTCCGTCCAGTGCGATCTTGACTTGAATATCCAGGATCTTCTCAACAGTCTGTTGAACACCGTCAAGTTTGTTCTTTATCTCTGTTTGCTGCGAGAGACAGACGTTGAGTTTTGCTAACGAGTCGGCGGCCAGTGCTGTGTCAATGATCTGCTTGTAGCGCTGTATCTCCGCGATCATTTCCTTGGAGTCAGTCGATGTAAAGGGCCATTTCAAACGTGCCTGGATCTTCTCGAGCCCTGACTTTGACTTAAGTGAGCTATCTGTAAGAGACAATCCATTTTCCATGCGTCTCAAGAGCTGGCGACAATCATGAAGATGATGTGGTTGGAGGCTTGGCTTCTCCTGATGAGGGTTTTGATCCGGTGGCTCAGCTTCTTCTAGATCAAATGCAACCAGTTCAAGATTGTGCAGGACAACTGAGAGGCCCCTAACCTCACGCATCAGGCTTTCAACCTCTCTCTGAGCTCCTTTGTAACCTTTGGCGTATTTAGTGCCTGCTCGGAAGATCAGGTCGGTGAGGGCGACCAAGCCCGCGATACTTGCTGAGATTGAGAGAGGATCTGCCATCGCGGTGATGCATGGAACTGGTGATGTATGCTTTCAGGTGAAGGTTGAGAAGACTAGCTGGCAGGTCGTGAGCTTTATGGATGAATTGGGACCTCAGGCTTACCTATAAAACGCTTGAAGAGCCTTGTGGTTAACCTGCATATGTAGGCTGACCAACCCCAACATCAGGCTGGCGAAGAGTCTGGCTCGTTTAGTATTACACATGGAAATGGTCATCTCAAAGTCTCTGGTCGCCTGTCGTTAGCTGACCTGGCTCCTTGGTCTCCTCTCATTCTCTGGATGATTGTAAAGAGCCAGAGAGCCTGCAAAACCGCATCAATTGATACGTGCCATTAGCCGCTGAGAGCCTTCAATATTGTCATGCAGGTGCCGCCGACCAACATGGCCCCCACGACCAGGGGATTACAGGGGTCTCGGGTCTCACTACATGGCGCCTCAGCGTATAGATTAATTGGACAGTGTATGCTGTCAGTTTTCAGATCCCCATAATCCATTTTGGTTATGTCTCCCATGCTTCATGGCTGGCTGCAGCCTTCCAGTGACAAAGGCGGGTGCGGTTGAAGTGGCAGCGCCGCGTTGCTGTTTCTTGGGTAATTTCCTGCCTTCCCGTCCATTCTTCTTAACTTCCTTTAGACACCTACTCCCCATGAGCGGATTCCTAGTCTAGGAGAGGCTATCGCACCTGTGTCGATGTCTCCTTCCTCAAACACAACACCCGAGCTCCTTCCCCGCCAAGCAACAAGGCCGCCGCTCCTCCCTTCCGTCCTCGTCGCGAAAATCTTATGACCATGGCTTTCCTTTCCCTTCTACTGTCCTTTCTCTTCGTACCATCTGCCACGGCATTGTTTGGCGCCAGCAACGATACTGATTTCTGTGACGACTTCGCAAACAACTTCGCTACCGATCTTGCGCCAATCATCGCTCTCTTCGGTGAGCGAGTCACTAAACAATTTCTCAGTCAATCGACCACAATCCTCGACGTCGTCATTTTCTCTGTTGCACCGCTCGGAATCATCACAGCCGTCGTCTCGTGCATTCGAGTCTCAAATGTCGCCTTCCTCAAATCCGCTGTCGGGCGCGCCCGTGAGCCTCACGGCATACCTGAGGTTGAGCTATGCACCTCTACTAGCGAGAACGTCTGTGAGCTCTGGTCAAATGGGGGCATATGCCGAGTCTTTGGCCGGTCAAGGATCCTCGAGTTCATACACAAAAGGCCCACCGACTCAAAAGCCTATCGTGCGGAATACGACGACAAGGGCATGGACGTACCAGGAAAGTGCAGTATTGAATCGACTCTGGAGATCTTCAATAGTGGAGGTCGTGGTAAAGAGCAAGCCCAGTGGAAAGAGACCTCTTCCTACAATTTCATGCTTTGCAAATGGTTATCCGGGAAGGAAGCAAGCATCAAACCTCCCAAGCTTGACAAACAATCTGAAGGCAAGCCAGACATCGAAGAAGCGCTTTCGGGCATCACAAATCACCACATCCAACGCAATTTATCGATAGTAAACAGGCAGTCGAAGTCGAGTCCGATAGATCCAGAAGACCAGAAAGGATGGCAGCAGAAAGACGACATACAAGGTGGCGGACCAAACAAGTTCGCGCCTTTTCCAAACTTGGCTCTAAACATCGGCGTCCCCAGGTCATCAAAAGAATTCGGCAGTCTGTGGTTTGCAGCCATAATCGGGATCCTCTTGCAGGCAAGCTTCTTCGTCTTCGCGACTTGGGCGACACGATACAACACGGGTTTCTACGAGGATGGCAAGGTTCCAAGTGACCCGACTTGGTTTGTTCTTACTGTTACAGGCACTGCCTGTATAGTCATTGGCATGGCGCTTTGTGCGCAAGTGATTGATGGGGTGTCCACAGAGCGTAGGTTCGTTCACGCTGGCGCTGAAAGGCCAAGAATCTACTGGTTACAACCTGCTGGGCAGCGTAATGGTGACCAAGTGTTCGATGGATTCACTTATAGCGAAGCAAAGTCGGAATACATCACATCCTGGAAAGCGACACAGGCCACGGTGGTTAAGTCATGGCGCGTCTGGCTAGCCATCACTCTCAGCATACTGGGCTGGGTGATACAGTTTATCGGTCTGCGAGGTGTTCATAGCAGTGTTGCTCTCTATCAGCTCGCCATTACGCTTTTTATGTCAGCCATCAGGTCCATCCTCCGCAGTTACCATACTCCACCCAACAACCACCTGTCGAGTGAGTCAGGGCGTACCACTGGGCATGAGCTGGACTGGCAGGCGAGGGAACTCATGAATAAAGACTATCCACACTCTTTGGATAGCAGAAGCAAAAGTACAAAGACTTCCGAAGGCACGACTCAGAACTCACAAACGGGCAAGCTCTTCTACAAACTACTGATGATGCGCGTCGCTCTAACGTACGTTGTCTCTAGGAATCCTTCTTTCCATCGATGATCAAAAGACACCCAATACCCTTCCAGATGTTTATGACGACCCGTTTCACTACACAATCCACTGGCAGTCACCTCAGAACAATCTAATTCTTGGGAATGATTATGGTAAGAGAATACACGGCCCTACCCCGAGAATCATAGAATGGATGGCGAGTAGAAGCCTGCAATACTGGCAGGAAGCCACCACATCAGAGGTTTTCCAAGCCCTTGATAATATTTTGGAATCCGGAATACCGTACTACTCAGAGCCTTTCCCCCAGCATGCAGTTAAGATGGTTCGTATCCGATCTCGATTGGCATTTCTGACGAATCAACCACATTATCAAACATGGGATAGCGAGGTTCGAGACATGTCCAGGACATTGAAAAGCACCCTGGAACGAACTTCTAGGATCCTGGCGACAGAGGGAGTCTTCAATTCAGAAACACGAGTTTTTGACTCTATAGTCTGGTCAGTTGGCTGTCAGTTGAACCACAGTTGGGGCTATGGCAGCAAAGATATTGGGCTTCAGCAGCCACTTTGTTTTCATTTGTACCGTATTGGCGATGTCTGGAACATCGATCAATACCAACTCGAGGCTGTTCTCGGGCTTTGGTTATGGGCTTATGACGAACGTCACTCTCAGACGGAGAGGTTGCAGCCAGGCTCCAAGTCGTGTCTTGCCTCTCCTGGGGCGCAACGCACCACGAGGCTTCTCCTCCTGCGTTGGGGAGTGCGGCCCCGTGAAGTAACTAGTCCTATTGCGCACGAAGCAGGAATAATTTCTGTCGCTTCGGCAGCGTCGATGCTTAACTTGATGGCACAAGAAGTTTTCACTCTTTTTCTCAAAAGGATAGCCTTGACATTCGATAAAGAAGCACTCCTAGACACTCTATATCCCGATCTGGACGGCCCCCGAGGCACGCGACGATCTTTCGTCGAGGATATATCACAGGTGCTAGTCGCCGAGGGGTTAGCTACGTACGAGGAAGCAATCATGTCTATCGTACCAGCTTTTTATCGCGATTCAGCGTTCCGAAAGTCTGGCTTACCACTGGAACTTCGGTTGATCTTGAAGGCGAACTCTTTGAAACGTCAAATCAGATTTGACGAGAGTGAAGAGGCACTCCAAAGCCTCATGGACTTTGAAGTAGGTGGCCATAGCAAGGACCTTGCACAGCAGAGCTTTTTGGAGCTTTATCGCTTTCAGTTGCGGCACATGGCAAGCAATCCGAGAGTCTATGTGTTCTCGGAACTACAGCTAAAAGCCGCAAGATTGCGAAGACGTTTAGATATCCAGCCACTTTACATGCGCAGAAGTGCGTACCTTACAGTTGCAGAATTCATTCTTGCCGAGGCGAGTGCTGCTAATGCTCGCCAATTCAATTCTCGCAGAACTCAATCTTCTGGCAACTCGCAAAAGCGGCCGCTAGACGAAGAGAACTTGTCTAAACTCAAGTTAAATACACCTGGCAGCTTGGATTCCACCATTCCTATATACGCGCTGGCTTTGACCCTGAGAGACAAATATGATCTTGAGACAACTGACTGGCGCATTCGCAAGGCTCTCCTATGTTGGGCTATTGTCAACGGTTGCACCGGTCTAGCTGAGGACTTGTGGGATTTGGAGCAGTGGCTTGGTCCTGCTGATAGCGCCTTCAGTGGAGGATCCGATGAACTTTTGTACGCCATCGTTTCTCCGAAGTCCATAGCAGACACCATGAGCATGCTTTTGTTCTTGCTCCATGTGACACGAGTCCCTACTTCGGGGTTCAGGTAGGATGGGCAGATGGAGGATGCACGTCTGCTATTGCAACAAGACCAAACTCTTCTCACGGCGGCTTATGAGCAGCATACATGTGCATTGTCTGTGGCAGCTGCACGAAGTGACGGTCTGGTTTACGTACGAATATTGGCTGCGTCGGCAGTTTGGAGCGATGAGTATTTACAAGAGGCTGTCCGTGCCGCCGACGAGTCTGAGAACTCGGAGATTGCCAACTACCTGCGTTGCAAGATCGGAGCGTAGGAAGGTCCAGGACATTGGACATTGATTCACAGTTGATCTTGCTGGAGAGAAGAGTTCGACCGCCACAGCCTCGATGGGACAGGATGGTTTAAAGGCGCACTCAACTGGGAGTGTGCAGAGGGCCACAAGAGAGTCTTGTCACAGCCAAAGATTGGATGTTGCATCGGTCCAAGGTAGAGAAGCGCCAAGCATGTACATGCGTGCCGTCTTGCGGATGAGTTTGGGGGTTTGTCGCGACAGCTTCAGCCAAGGTGTTGTGTTGGCCTCATAACGGGCGGGACGTCGAGTATGGACTCTCTGTCACCTCTTCTACTTCTTCTAACGTTTCTCTAGATGCGAACATTATCGTCGAAAGAATGCAATCGCCTACGCCTTACGTGATCCTTGCCAATGGGATGATACTGGAAAGACCAAGACCTTTTTCGCCGCTGTTAAGATGCGACAGATGCTCCCAGAAAGACAACCCAAGTCCCGGAAGAAGAACCCGAAGTCAAGGCAATGAGCGCCAGGGACAAGCTGAAGACAGAACGATTTGAAGGCTTCCGGCCTCATCTGTTGACCAGCCCTCTCGCGACCATCCGTCGGTGTGCCAGAAGAATTGGCTGCTGAGACCATAAGAGACGAAATCATTAGGTCATCTTATGCTAGCCTAGGCTAGTATTTAGGCTACTTTATTCCTGTAGTCTAAGCCTTGAAGGATAATTCTTCTGACACCCACCTGTCATCGTGCAGACCGTTCGCGAGGCCGTGGATCACTCTCCCGACTTCCGGTCTACTATCTACTTCGCAACCGCAAGCACCTTCCCTATTAAGGCGGCAAAATTCGAGCATAGAGGGGCACGCATCCACACTCTCCTTGGGGCCTGCAGAAAGCCTGAAGAGATGCTGAAGCCTGTTAACGGTCGTACCATCGTCTTCACCACCTACCCAAACCTGTCTAAATGGTGGATGCGGAAGAGGGAAGAGCCTTTCAACTTCAAGAAAGACTCTGACACGTCTTCCAAGAAGAAAAAGGCTACTACTGACGATGAGCCAAAACGTCTTAAGAGATATTTCGCCAGTTCTCTTGAACTTGATGGTATTGGGAAGCTTCCAAAGGGCCATCGGGGCGGCGCAGATGCCGTCTTAGTGAGTTACAGAGCCTCACAAAATGCCGGGGAACGAATTCACAAGCATCACTTCAACATAATCATATGCGATGAGGCACATCGATGCGGCGAGTGACTGGCTCATATGCAAATATGGTTCAGCTTTTCCAGTGGCAACGACTTCTTTTTGTGACTGGCACGCCAATTTCCAGCTCGCTCCGCGATCTCCTCAGTCCTCTAACCCTGGTCGCGTACGCCAACAGGCTATTCATGATTTGAAGAGCCTCGGCAGCGACGTGGTAGGGTATGTTCCTGGTCCTTACGGTGGGAAGTACGACGCCTACCAGCTCAACAATGAGATCATCGACGAATCTGAACAGACGCTTGGTACAATAAAGGGCATATTCTGCGAGGGGTTCTAGGAGACTCTCAAGAAAGACCAGCTGAACAAAACCTCTCTACTTGCAGCAATTCAAGAATTGAGAGCAAGTCACAGCTTGAACCTGCAGGCTTGCTCAACGGATCTCAGATGGACTACTGCCCTCGGAGCGAGGGTAGTAAAGCCATCCTTAAGGTCTTCTATTCGAGGCCATCGATGAATACGGCTCTGACTCTTCCTGACTAGGCAGTGACTTATCCATCATCAGTTATGCTTCCCACGGAGATTGTCGTGGAAGTGTGTCCCTACGACGAGGATGACCCTGATTTTGAGCTGGTGAAAACGATCGGCAAACAATACGCAGAGAATCTGTCAAGTAGATTACAGAGGAATTGTCTTCTAACTCTTAGGCTAAATTAATAAAGTAGCCTAAGTGCTAGTCTAAGCTAGCATAGAGTGGCTAAATTATTTCATCTCTAAGGACTTTAGGGTCAATTCTTCTAATACGTCGAGATCTGTTCAACCAAATCAGACGGACTGGCTGAATACTGTACTGTCAGACACCTGGTTCATAGCAAGCCAAGGACCACAGTTCCGAAGCAACAATGAACTTTGGCGAACATCGTGCCGGAGTTATCACTGGATGCAACCCAAGAACCGTGAAGATGCTAAACCCCAAGACGCTAACTTTCTACGGTAAGAAGAAGGGTATGATGAATCGCATCGCAAACCTAGTGGATGAACTTCCCATGACACCAACACGGACTAGGCACGCGAAGAAGATTGCTTCTGGTGATGAAATAGTCGGTCTGGGCGTCGAACACATCGACATGTTGCTGAAGGAGTCCCACAATAGTGGTCTTGGTTACATCTTGCAAACCTGCAAGCAAGACCCTCATCTGGGCCCGCCTACTGACAGGACAGCTTTTGTCCGGCTCGCAGCCAGGACACCGACTTTCATTCGCGCCATGGAGCATTTCGATGAGTTCATCCGAGGACAGAATTTGCGTGTCATCCTAGCCGTGGAGACCCTTTGGGAGAGGAATATTCAATGACTGCTCGAGTCGTCTAGCTATGGCCACAAATGCTAGATTTTGATGAAGAGTAGATATGGAGTAGCATCCTTCTTCAATGCCAATCACTCTAGAACGAAGAGCTACATGTGGTACCAGACCCAATACTGCCAAGAAAGACTTGGATGCTCCCCTGTAATTAATTCTCCGGGTGGACGGGAAACCCACCTGTCACTCTTGAGAGTCTTGGCTTCCTGTTTAGGTAGTCTGCTTAGCGGGCCCTCGTTCATGATCATGCCAGAAGTCGATGATGGAACAAGAGTCTAACTACCGTGGATGTAAAAGACAAATCGCTGTATCAGGTCACAGTCAATCCTGACTCCCCAAATCTTGAATGCCATTGAAGTCCAAAGCTATGAGGATATCGACTTTACTGAAAAGAGTTTGATTGTCTGCCGGCCCACTAGACTCGGACCCATTTTCTCGGAGGTCCACTTCTCGGCGGTCGGCACCGGGCGGATGTGGCTTTTCGGGCCGTTAAACTCCACTTGTGCCGTTCGGTAGATGAAAAGCTTTTTGCGCCCGTCTCGCAGTTCGCTCAGACGTGTTTGGTCACTCTGCAGTATATTTGCGCATGTGCGATGTGCGTGCAAGTATTGATCACTATGCATAGGTTACTGAAGAGGATCAGTGGTAATGATACGGCTTCTCTTATCAGGGTTAGAAGAATTGGCCGCTGAGAGCATAAGAGACGAAATACTTTAGTCTCTTATGCTGGCTTATGCTAGCATTTAGGATACTTTATTTCTGTAGCCTAAGCCTTGGAGGATAATTCTTCTAACACCCACCTGGCGCCCGTTTCTAGAGCTCTCCCAATCGCGAGCTTGTGACGTGCTCGCAAGTATTGATCATTGGACATACGTTACTGACGAGGGTTAATTGCATTGATATAGCTTCTCAGTGTCATCACAGCGATAATTAAAGTCCATGCGTTAAATACGTTATTCATTTATTTATGGTATATACAAGTTAATACATGTCACTCAACCTCTCGGGAATGACGAGTTGGGGTATCTTTTACTTTTAGTAACGGCCTGGACTTCAGGCGAAGCAGCATTGGTAGTTCTGCCGATCTCACCAGGGTGGTGATGAATGGTCGGCGAAGCCTGACTCCAGCCGCGATGATCTCAGCAAACTGACTCGGCAGCTGCGCTGTGACGTTTTTCGTTCTCCTCACCACTTTTCAGGCGATTCACTCAAACCTGCGCCTCAGCTGCAGTCTTGTTCTTCTTGTTCTTCTTAATACCAACAAGGCCGATGATCTCCTCCCAGAAACCGGTAGGAGGGTCAACGATCATGGCACGCTCCTCGTAAGCATCGATGGCGGGGCGCTCCCATACGAGATCGCACTCCTCGGGCTTGACGATCTTGGTGCGGTGGATGAGCTTCCAGCCGATGTAGGTGAAAGGTGCGATGATTTGCATGGTGTAGTTGGAGAAGAAGTTCTTGGCGTTGAAGGGTGCAAGAGAAGTGTAGCCGTAGGTGTAGCAGACGACGGTGTGAAGAATGAGGGCGATCCAGGCGCAGTAGGGCTGGAAGTAGCCGAAGTAGGGCATTGTCTTGCGGTCGATGCCTTGGGCCTTGCAGGCGCGGTAGTAGAAGAGGAAGGTGATGTTCATGGTGATGTAGTCCACGATACCTCCACCGGTGATGAGGGCAAGGAGGATAGTCAGAGCCTCAGCGGAGCTGGAGTCGAGCTGGAGGAAGGCCAGAAGAGGGAAGACCATGGTGACACCGAAGCAGTAGATGGGAATACCGTTCTTTGTGGTCTTGCGAAGGAAGGCAGGGGCTCGTCCTTCGAGAGCGAGACTGTACAGAGATCGGGTCGCGCAGTAGGTGTAAGTGTTGCCGGCGGAGAAAATGGTGGTGAAAAGAAGAGCATTCACAAGATGAGGCAGTCCTTCGATTCCAAGGTTAGCCATGGCGATAACCCAAGGAGAAGCAGCAGCAGTGCCGTGACCAGAGCCATCACCCAGATGAACACCAACGAGAGTGGGATCAGTGTGGCTAAGAGCAATACCGCAAGTCAAAGCAGCACCGATGAAGAAGAGACCGAATCGGAAGTAGACGGTCTTGAAGGCAGTCTTGACATAGCGACTAGGGTGCTTGGCCTCGGCAGCAACCATGGAGATGTAATCGGGACCGACGACGAAGAACGCAGCAGAGGCCAAAGCACCCATGAAGCCCTCGAGACGGCCAAGATCACCCTCGGATCGGAATGTAGCGAATGCGTCATGCACGTTGGACCAGTAGCGGAAGCCATATGCGTCACCCTGAGGATTACCCCCGACCATCGTCACAAAGGTAAACATGAAGAGGATGAAGATGAGGAGGACTTTGCCGAGGGCCAGCCAGAATTCTGCTTCACCAAAGACACCGACAGCGAGGAGATTTAGTACACTAGGACACGAAGTTTAGCATGCGGACATACACGGGAGGGAATGTGAAAAAGAACTATGGAGTCTCATCGCTGAATGCACATCAGGATGACGACTCGCAGTTCGGAAAAAAAGCCTTACCCATAAGCAATAATAACCGCAATAATAAAGCCCGCCGTAGGACCAGCTTGCGTAACGTTATCACTCCAGAAAGAAACAACCAGATTCAAGGCGACAATCTCAAAAGGGATAAGCAGCGCCTCGTAGAGAAAGAAGTTCCAGCCGACCATAAAGCCAAGAGCATCATCGACCCAGTGGCCCGCAAGACGGATAAAGCCACCAGAGACAGGCATGTACGTGTTCATCTCAGCGATGGAGTTGTTGGTGAGACCGAGGACCATGGCGTATAAAGCTGTGCAGACGAGAAGGGAACCGGGACCGCCCTTGGCTAGGCCGGCGCCGATACCGATGAAGAGACCGGTGCCGACTGTGCCTCCGATGGAGAGGAGTTGGACTTGTCTGTTGTTGAGACGGCGATGAAGACCATCTGTGTTTCCGCCGTCTGTTTCGGTGGGGGAGGGGGAGGCGGCCCTCTTGGAGGCTTTTTCTCCGTCTGAAGACATGTTGGGTGGTGTTAGTTGAAGGTCAGATCAGATCAAGATGTGTATACCCTCAGAAGTCAATCTGGGGTTGTTGATCATGTAGGGAAAGAAGAGAGAGAAAGATACTGAGTAAAAAGAAAGAGAGGAACGAAAAAGAGAATGAACAGCGAGAGCAAAGGGTTTTATCGACGATCCTACTGCTTGGAGGCAAAGCTGGTACCTAGCCTGGCTTGTACCTCTGTCTGTCACTCCGCAGTTCCTCAACATGGTGCCAGTGGAGAGGCAGTTCAAGCCAGTGGATCGAAGTTGACACTCAGTGGGTCGTAACATTTTGGACGTTTCCAAACCCTTGCATTCAAGTTCGACCATCGCGTCATTATGGGTCGTGCAAAGACGAGTCCGGCTGGATGTTGTGGATATCGTGGTTATTAGATCTCCACCATCAAGAACTCGACTCGTTCGCACTGCTATTTACTCCATCAAACAAGCACCGTTAAATCGAGGAGAAAGAGGATCAAGTCCGTTCACAAACGCATGTCTCCCCAGATAATCATGCTTGGCTCGAAAGACCTAAAATTTGTCTCCCTCCCAAGGTACGATACGTATAAGCTGCACGCACTTATAAAAATGAGATTTCTGGCGCTCGGAGGATTAACAGATTAGGCCCAATCTGGAACTTTTGAATCAAAATCTGACGTCACAGGGTTCTCGTTCAGCTACGAATGCCGCAAACGGTATCACGTGAATCAGCTAGAAAAGGTTGCGCTGAGGGTGTACACGTGATGCGACCTTTCATGATTCGACAAAGGAGTGGATACTAGGTGGTGTAAAAGCAAGACGGCAGAGTTTTTTACTCTTGATGATTTGTTCAAGGACTGCTCTGTGGATCACAGAAATATGGTGCGGCTTAGCACTAAACGGGGTTTCCGCTGCGTTTCTACTGAAGCGGTATTTTCAGCCGACTGAACCATGAATGAACGTTGGTCCCCGATCCTTTTGCGCAGAAGTCCAATGGTTGGATCTTGGGTCTGGCAATTCATTATGTAAAGCAATGGATGTGTCATGACAATGGTTTCCTTGCCTCTATCATATCATGTAACCCTTCAATTTGAACCCATGTTACTACCCAGTGAAAGTTTGTCTGAAACAAGGCACAAAAAAGCAAATTGTTGAAGAATTCTTGTTACTGTTGTTCATCTGTCGTTCAAAATGCCCAGAGTTTAGCTTGAGGCTCAGCGGGTGAGCAACGCCAAGTTTCTCATGGCAGTTGCCTCATTCGGTCTCAGCCAAACAGAAACTTCCAGGGGCAAAAAAGCTCAACAACACCGCCGGCATCGCCTAGAATAGGTATCCCGCTTATTGGCGGGCATCTTCTCTTACATGACGCGCTGTAAGCGCCAAGAAGTGCAAAAAAAACTGCGGTATTTTACTTGAGCATCGTATTTTGTGGGCTCCACAGGGGATGAACGGTATACGAGTATATGCGCTGCGGCTAAGCTAATCATCAGAGATTCAAGCAACATCGGTCAATGTCTATGATACGATAACATACGGGATAAGCATAAAAAGATGCACAATCATATACAGTGCCTACTGAATTAGATGTGTAGTTCGCCGATCTTTGGACATTCAATTAAGCTTATTTGCCAAGAGTTTTTCTGGTTCTGGTGAGGTAATACAGCATTGGCAATTCCCACATAGATGTCTTGGACGTTTTTCGCGTATCGAAACAAAACAATTTAAGGGTCCATGAGAGTCTGGGGGTGGACGGACCCTCTATGCGACAAAACGTCGTTTGAGGCGTTTGAGGGTCTTGATGATGGATGGACGCAGTTGCCGACGATATATTGGGCGGCGGGTCGTGCATTGATGGTCCCATATCTTGAAGAGGTCGAGACTCGAGAGGTGAAGCAAATACGGAGGCAGTGGCGGCTTTGACTTTATGCGATACCTTGATCTTGATCGGTTATGGTTCCGTCTCCCAGGTTTATGGCAGGCTTTGGGTAGACGATCTGTCTGTTGCCGAGTCAGGGAAGGCATCGTGAGAGTTGGGAGTTGGCTTCACATACGTCATTTCATGGGGTCGGGTAACATCAACATAAGTTCCTCGCTTCACCACAACCATGTCCAGGAGGTCAAAAGTCACTTCCTTGGCATTCAACATTCTTGCTTGACCCAACAGGATCTTCTTATAGCTTTGCCAATTAATAATCGTACGTTCTTTCTTCAAGCTTTCGGAAGTATGCATTTGCAGCAGATTGACAAGCTTGAGGAGCATGACCAACGATCCTCACTACAAGTGAGCAGAGTGATCAACTATAACTAATGCCATGGAACCCAGCATGACTCGATTTGATGTTATTCTTTGGGGACAGGAAAGCGATTGGTGGCTGGCGTGGTCTTAAAGCGTGTTTGCTCTGATCTTCATTCCCCCTCACAGATGCTTTCTTGGATGATTGAGACTTTTACGGAGTCAAGATATTATGCTTACCACTAGCACACCAATCGAAACATGACACTACATTAACTAGCTAAAAAGAAACAGTTATTCATTGGATACGTTATCGATGATTGCAATTAATTTAAAATGGCATGTCATGCCCAATACCGATTTCTGTAAGTCTCATCAAGTGCAACGAGCTTACCCTGTAGCATATGGCCCGTGCTTAGAGTTTCCAGTGACATAAGCATCTTGACTTTCAAATCTCCAAATCTCGAAAGCTACCTTCCAAACATCACATCCGCATACAAACCACCCAAAATGTCAGAATACTGGAAATCAACACCGAAATACTGGTGTAAGCACTGCCAAATCTACGTCCGCGACACAAAACTCGAGCGCCAAAACCACGAATCCACAGCAAAGCACCAAGGCGCCCTCAAACGTTTCCTACGCGACCTCCACCGCGGCCACGAGCGCGAAGAACGCGATAAAGAGCGTGCAAAGCAAGAAATCGCCCGTCTAAATGGCGTCGTCTCAGGGTCTTCTTCGTCAGCGGCTGGTCCGTCAAGGCCTGCGCCCCGCGCGCCACAACAACAACCCAGCGCACCGACCGAAGCCTCGTTGAAGAAACAGAGGGAACAATTGGCTGAGATGGGCGTTGCGATGCCGAGCGATTTTAGACCCGAGATGGCTATGCCGGGAGAATGGACGGTTACGAATACTAGGGTTATCGAAAAGACGGAGGAGGATGGGGATGTTAAAGTTGAGAAGAGGGCGAATGGGGTGAGGAAGAGGGAGGCGACGGAGGAGGAGAAGGAGGAGGAGAATGCTATGCAGAGCTTGTTTAAGAAGCCGAGACGATGGGGTCGGGATTCGAAAGCGATGCCACAAGAGGATCACGAGCTTGATGCGCTATTGAGCGGGTCAACATTTGTGCCTCGCGCGGTTAAGGAAGAGGCAGTTAAGGAAGAAGAAGAAGAAGAAGAAGAGGATGTCAAGAAGGAGGTCGAAGGAGATATCAAGAAGGAAGACGACGATACTACGGCGCCGATCAAAGAAGAGGAGACAACGACTGTCAAGACGGAAGCACCGGACGAACCTCTGATAAAGCCAGAGCCCGAGGAAGCTGAGTCTGGTGTACAAACGGTGGTGTTCAAGAAGAGAAAGCCCAAGGGAATTCGACAAAAGTAATGAGATTCGGTGTACTATAGAGATATCTGCTTTGAAAGCACAATAATGATACCATACGAATACCAATGCTGATACAGTTGTTATCTGCTCTAATCGCTATCTCCCGGATGCAACGGAGTTTACGTGAAGCCTTTGCGATCAGACCCTCCGTGGAGCGTCTTCTCGTTAAGTCCATTAAAGATCTTCACCTCCAACTCCTAAATCCATGAAGCCTTCCGCGATATCATGATAATCATGTTCTTTTCAAAACGCCGAGTCCGGCACCGAAGTACGGAAATTCCTGCATGATTCCGAAAATCCCATTAACTCCAGGCGGCGTTTAATAATTCGGCATTCCGTGGAGTACGGAAATAAGAGTCCTAATCCAAACATCGGCATTTAGTTCTCACCCAATGAGCTCTCTGGATCTGGCATCAAGGGTTCTGCTTTGTGGGGTACTACGGACATGTATGGAATATTATTTTCGGGTTCCATTGCGTCACAGAGGGGATCCGCTTGGGTGGGAAGTGTTTATATAATTCGGGTCATCGGTCTCCGAAAGAAAAGTCTTTACATCTACAGCTTCACTCAATCTACTCTCAATACCAATACACTCATAACTCATATACAATGGCTTCTAACCAACCCGGAAAGTGCTGCACCGTCGGTGTCCGCCACGAGTAAGCACCTTAACCATCATCCCGGTACCATTACTCACAAATCACAGAGGCGAGCCCACTGGCAAGATGATCAAGCTTCCCAGCGGCATTGACGCATACATTGCTACCGCCCCCGAGGGCAAGGCTCACCAGGGCGCCGGAATTGTTTATGTTGCTGATATCTTTGGTATCTGGAACAACAGCAAGCTCATGGCCGACCAATTCGCCGCCAACGGGTACACCACCATCATTCCCGACCTTTTCAACGGCGATGTCCTGGAATACCCTCCCGTGGGCGTCGATATCATGAGCTGGATCATGAACGGTGCCAATGGCGATAACCCTCATACTCCTGCTCAGATTGACCCTATTATTGTTGAGTCTATCAAGTATCTCAAGGATCAGGGTCTTGACAAGATTGGAGGTGTCGGATACTGCTTCGGCGCCAAGGTACGTCCAACATCCCCCTCTTAAAGATTCACTTACTAACAGAAATAGTACGTTATTCGCAACTACAAGGAGGGCATCAAGGTCGGCTACGTCGCCCACCCCTCTTTCGTAGAGGAAGATGAACTCCGAGCTATTGAAGGACCCCTGTCCATCGCAGCGGCGCAGACCGACAGCATTTTCCCCGCCGAGAAGCGACACCGCTCCGAGGAGATTCTGATCGAGACTGGCAAGCCTTTCCAGATCAACCTGTACTCTCACGTTGAGCATGGATTTGCTGTGCGTAGCGATCTTAAGGATAATGCTAAACGATTTGCCAAGGAGCAGGCTTTCCTTCAAGCTGTTCAGTGGTTTGATGAGCACCTTATTTAAGTTAGAGATATAAATAATAGAGCAATGGAATGTTATTGAAGATGTTCTTGATTAGAGTTTGGTGAAGAATGGTACCTTAGCCACTGAAGAATCCAGAGTTGAGTGAATCTGTCATGTGTAACTATTCAAGTCGCGCAGAGCACAATTGCAAATAAAAGATCATAATAAGCGGTTTATTGTTCTTAATTAATTTTAAAGACCAGATCTCATCTTGAATCCCATGGATCTCTTCCCGTCTCGGCAATCCAGATCCTTGGAACCTCAAGCCACTGACACAACCTTGCTCGACCTAGTTTCAGTGACCTTCAGGGGAGACTCCACTGTGGCGCACCCACTGGCCAGCGTAGCCAGCTCACCTCAGCTTTCCCGTGTCTTGTCTCACTCTTTCATGCTCGGTGACGGCTTCGCAACGTATTTGTCTCTCCTTTTCATCACGCGACTCGACTTTCTCCTCTTTCACGCTCATTACCTATTCTTAAATTGACGACGTGTAACGAAACATGCTTCAGGAGCACAAACCCGCGTGATGGCCGCCTCTGTCGATACCATCCCACCGCTTCCCTCCCCTCCAGCATCAACATGCGCCGACACCAAACTCGCCTCCGACGAGGATCAATCGTCCGAAGGATCCAGCGTCAGCATGCGTCGCGAACACTCCAACTCATCATCCATCTCGGAACCGACGGTCGAAGAAGACTACGAGCGAAGACTGGATGAGCAGCAACGTCATTATTCATTGATTGACGATGCGCAAAAGGATGCCGACTTGGAAACGGCTGTGCCTTCTGGAAGGGCCAGTCGCAGCAGTACGATAAGCAATACTACAAACCCAAATGTTCGTCGTCTCTCGGCGACCGAGATGCAGCGCCTCACAAACTCTCCTGAGTCTTTACCTGTTGCCCCCGCTCCGCAGCGGAGAGATTCTACTTCTCAGCACGAAGCTGTACGACAAGCGACGATGAGGCTCGAGAATCAACAAACGGAAGCGTTTCCTTCGCTGCAGCCGAATAGTGTTGCTGTAGAAGCTCGCTCGGCTACTGGTCTTGGACTTTGGGATCTTCAACTTCCAAAACGACCGTCTCCTGGAGCACGCACTCTGTCAACGCCTCCCACGAGTCGAAGAGCAAACGATTCGGGCACATCCTCGCCGCGAAGGTATTCTTCCTTCAATCCCGCTGGTCGGCCTACATCTCTCAATCTCGACGGTGCAGGTCCAACATCTCCTATCAACAGCACACGATCAACACCCGCGACCGCCATTCCCGTCCAAACCGATGGCCTACGACCACCGTCACCGATTCCGCCTATTATTCCTCTACCGCCCATGTCACTACCTACACATCTACAGCTCGAATTGGCGGCTCAGCGACCTAGTCCGTTGTACATCCATCAATCCCACGCCTACGACATCCCCTACGAATCCAACGCTGTCAAATTCGAGCGTCTGAAGAATGTACTTCTTCTCCCGCCGTTTCTCGAGCGCACGCTCAACTTTGGAGCCATGGCTTGTCTTGATGCTTGGTTGTATAACTTTACTATCCTCCCTATGCGATTTACTCTAGCTGTTGGCGTACTGGTTCGTTGGTGGGGGTACCTGGTTCTTAAGGAGGTCCGATGGCTCGTCGACTATGTATGGTACGGTCTGGGAAGGCTCTGGCAACGAGGACGAGGTACACTGCCCACAACAACCGACGAGAGCAGCACCGATGAAGGAAGATCACGAAGCGAGAGTCGTCCTAGAGGGAGGTCGAATGATCAGAAGAAGCACGATTTTAAACCGCACGCAAATGCTCACTTCAAACCCTTACCATCTCGGTCCCAACCTCGATCTGGAGCGTTTCGACACAGGAGGACCAAATCTATGCCTTCAAACCTCTCAGCATTCCACAAAGCTGATCTTCTTCAAGGCTTGGTTATTATCTGTAGTTCCATGGCCCTTATGACCCTCGACGCAAGCCGAATGTACCACTTCATCCGCGCTCAGTCCGCTATCAAGCTCTACGTCATTTACAACATTCTCGAAGTTGGCGACCGTCTCCTTTCTGCTCTTGGTCAGGATATTCTCGAGTGTTTGTTCAGTACGGAAACGCTCTCTCGTAATGCGTCAGGACGATCAAAAGTATTGCTCCCACTAGGCATGTTCATGCTGGCTTTGGCATACTGCTGTCTTCATTCGATAGCATTGTACTACCAAGTCATCACGCTCAACGTCGCTGTCAATTCTTACTCCAACGCCTTGCTGACGCTCCTTCTCTCGAACCAATTCGTCGAGATCAAAAGTACTGTCTTCAAACGTTTTGAGAAAGACAATTTGTTTCAGCTCACCTGTGCTGATATCGTTGAACGTTTCCAGCTTTGGATCATGCTTCTCATTATCGGCATGCGCAACGTTGTTGAAGTTGGTGGACTGAGTGTTCCTGGTGCTGGTTCTGAGACGTCCTTTGACGACGCCTCTAAGCCGTTGCATAACCCGTCTATTCTTCCTCACAGTTTCACGGTGCTTCCGCCTTGGATTACAAATTGTCTTATGTCGGGCGAGGTTCTGTCTCCGTTTCTTATCGTTATTGGGAGTGAAATGCTTGTCGACACTATCAAGCATGCATATGTTACCAAGTTCAACAATATTAAGCCGGCGTTTTATAGTCGTCTTCTTGACATCCTCTGCAAAGACTATTACACCAACGTAAGTCTCTCACCACTCTCTTGATCACTCTTACTAACAAACGCAGGCCTTCATGACTCCTTCTCTTACCAAACGTCTCGGATTGGCAGTCATACCGCTCTCATGCCTCTTCATCCGCGCTTCCATCCAAACCTACCACATGCTCCTCTCCACGCACCTCCCAATGCCAATGCCCATCCCCGAATCAACACAAACATCCCTCACATCCGAATCCGCAACACCCTCATCGCCCGCCATAGTCGCAGCGCTAAACCACTTCGACACTCTAATCCGCGACTCCCTCGGCCGCGCAACATACGGCTACCCCTACGGCTCCCCCCTCAACTCGCGTCCGTGGTACTCCTGGACATCCGACGACGTCATCGCCGCTCTAACAATGGTAGTCGTTTTCTTCATCGCCTTTCTCGTTCTCCTCATCCTCAAATTGTTACTGGGCATGTTACTTTTAAAATATTCGCGTAATCGGTACGCGGATATGAAGCGCAAGGAACATGCGATGTATGCAGCTGAGGCCTTTGACATTGCGAATGCACGACGGGTAGGTGGCTTTGGACAGGTTGAGGTTGGGGAGGATAGGCAGAGGTGGATACATGCTGATAGGAATGAGGGCCTTAAGGGGGGCAAGGGGCCGGGAAAGAGGGTTGAGAAGGATAAGGGGAAGAAGGATGATTTTGAAAAGGTTATGAGGTATGAGATGGTTGCGAAGAGAATTTGGTGATTTCCATCCGTATATAGATTCTTTTAGCATTGGATGGCGTTAAGGACGGTGTATTTAGGACAAAATGAATACAGGTAACAAGTATGATTCATATTCAGTGCACTGGAATGTCCTCAATAAGTACGTTCAACTGCCTGGCAAGACGTGTGGTACAATACGAGTGCTTCAAAGTTACCAACAAGGGCCTCTGACGGAGGTAAGAGTGACTTCAAGCTACCAGGCATTGCGACAAGACGCATCAATGATAAAGTAGTCTGGCTTCATGAAGGCACAGTTACTTCATAATCACTTCACAGTTCAGAGGAAACAAAATGTCCATATGGAAAGGTATCTTTTCTTTCTATTCCTAGGTATCAAAAGTCCCGAAGCATCTATACAGCTTCGTAAGAAATCCCAGCGCTTGCCATCCCTATAATCCTTTTTCCCTTTTGTTTTACCATTCCCTTATGCTGCCACGGTATAAACTCTAAATGACACACCGCGTGTCTTAACTTTTTTCTTCATCAAATCATAGCGTAGTTTCGTATCCCTATATATAATAAACCCTTTGTCGTTCGTTTCAAGTCATGATGCTAAACCGTCAATCTACTGGATGTTGGCAAGCTTGAGAAGGCCGGGGTTGTTGGCCAGAAGGTCGGGCTTGGCCTTGTACAGCATCTGGACGGTCTGTGTAAGGATCTGTCGTGTCTCAGGCTCGAGCTGCTCCTCGGGAGGGCTGAGGACCTTCTCGAAGATGGAGACGAGCTGGGGGGTGAGCTGCTCGACGGTGGGGTTGGAATGCTGGTAGAGGTTGTAGATGTTCTCGTAGATGGGGGCGTTCTCCTCGTAGTCCTCCTGGAGGGGAAGGACGTTGGCGACGGCGGGGAGAGCCTGGGAGACGAACTCGTTGTTGGGGTTCTTGGCCATCATGCGAGAGACGGCACCGGCGACGTTGTCGGTCATGCGCATCTCGTTGACGGTCAGGAGGGGCTCGAGCTTCTCCCAGAGGAGAGGGTACATAGGGAAGGTCTTGCTGGTGTCGGAGGAGTTGAGGACGACGAGACCGATGGCGTAAGCAGCGTTGGACTTAGCCAGAGGGTCGGGGTCTGTCAGGCGACGGACAAGAGCCTGGCCGAGAGACTCGGTGAAAGGGGTGATAGCGTCACCAGTGTACTTGGTGATCTCGGCGATGGTGCCGACAGCGGTGGATCGGTGGAGATCCTCGCTGGAGCTGGCGAGTTTGAGGACAGGCTTCTCGAAAATCTTCCAGAGCTCGCCGAAGCTGCTGCCGAGAGCGGCAGCCATGCCGACGACAACGTCAAGAGCGGTGTCAATGACGAGCCAGTCGTACTCGGAAGAGCCGCCCTCAACATCGGGCTCATCCTCCTCGTCACCGAGGTCCATCTGGCAGGGGTGCGATCGGGTAATGATAAGACCAACGACCGAGACAATCTCCTGGAGGAAACCGTCCTTGCAGGTAAGAACGGCGGGACCGCAGGCCTTGAGGGTGGCGGCGATGTTGCGGTTGATGTCGGTGATGACAGAGCTGTAAGACTGTTAGCGGATGATTCAAGTCAAGAGTGCAAGAAACAAGAAGTAACAGTGATATCAATCAGACGTGATTAGACGCGTTCTCAGCAACGGCATTTGCCTCTGAGTGAGCTGGGTATAACGCAAGGTAGTCATCATTTTGGAAGAAACAAGGTAAAGCAAAAAGGAAGTTACTAACCGTTCACAATCGTCAGACCAGATGGTCATGGTAGCCTTCTCGAGAGCCTGGCCCATGGAGATGAGCGAGGTAGGAGGAGTGTGCTTGGCGGGAAGACCAGCCTCCCACTTGACGCCGGAGCCCTCCTCCCAAACCTGGAAGACACGGGCGTAGGTACGCCAGAGGGTGGAGACGGCGGTCTTTCGGCATCCCTCGTATGTGTGCTCGGTGAAGGGAGAAACCTTCTCGATGGTCTGCTCGACGTACTGCTCGAGGTTGGCGCTGTTGCAAGAGTTGGAGATGACATCACCGAGGACATCGAGAGCAATCTCCTGCTCAAGAGCGACAGCAGTCACAGCACCGAGGTCGTCAAGATCCTCAATGTCATCCCAGTCCTCCTCACCACCAGCGGCGATGGCAAGGTCGTCCTCGTTCTCAGGAGCCTTGACCTTGACGCGCTTGCCGCCAACGACGATAGAACCTTCGCCAAGCTGGTTAACGTCAACACCAGGAAGCTCAATCTCCTCATCCTCAAGCTCGAGAGAAGAGAAGAGACCCTTGAAGACACCGGGAAGGAAGTGGTCGAACTGCTCGTGGTAGACCTTGGACAGGTTAGACCACAGGATGAAGCTGGTCTCCTTGAGGCGGGGGTTGTCAAGACTGAGAGCCTCCTCGGAAGCGGACATGAGGTCCATGACGTAGGGCTGGAAAGCCTCAGAGCCGACAGCCATAGCGATGCGGCCCAAGCTGTCGCAGGTGGAACTTCGGAGGTCGAGAGACTCCTCGCCGTCCTTGATGGAGACGAACTTGCCGAGAGAGGTCATGACGTCCTTGAAGTAAGGCTCGAAGCCCTTCTCCATGGAAGAAGCGATGGCACCAATGGCGGAAGCAGCAGCAGCCTTGACACCAAAGTCCTCGTGGTCGAGGAGACGGACCATGGGGCCGATCAGGTTAGGACCGTACTGAGCCATGATCTTGGTGTCGATACCGTCACCGAAGGTGTCAAGAGCACCGCAAGCGCATCGGATGATGCTGACGTTGCTCTTGTCGGAGGGACCCTGAGAAGCAGCCTCGAGGTTCTTGAGGACAGCAGCGATGATCTGCTCGTGGTGAGAGGACATCTCGTCGGCCATCTCCTCAGCGAGGTGGATCAGACCAACAAGAGAGGCGTGGCGGACACGGGTCTCGGAGTCCTGGAGGAGAGAGATGATGGTGGGGAGGAGAGGCTGGAGCTGGGTAGAGATGAAGTCGGGAGCACCCTCAGCGGCGTTACCGAGAGCGAGCATAGCGGCCATACGGTACTTGGGGTCGTTGTTACCAGCGAAGTGGGGGAACTGCTCGAGAAGAGGGACAATGGCCTGACGAGGGGGAAGCTCGTTGGACAGGGTGTCGATGAGGCTGATGGCAGTGCGGGCAGGAGAAAGGTCCTCCTCGTCGTCCTCGGGGTCGAGCTCGGTGACGATGTGCATGGCCTTGACCATAAGCTCAGGAGCCATGGTCTTCATGCCCTGGATCTTCATGCGGCGGTAGCGAACGCACTGAATGAGGAAAGCAAGAGCCTGAGATCGGGCATCCTCCTCAGCGTTGACGTTTCCACCAAGCTCGATCATGAAAGAGAGGAGATCTCGGAGGTGGACGGCAAGGAGAGAAGAGTCGTAGGCGATGAAAGAGTGGAAGACCTCGAAGACGATCTTGTAGCTCTCCTCATCCTCACCCTCGACGGTAGCCTTGAGGATGTTAACCAGGCTGGGAACGAAGCCCTGCATGGCCTTGAGGGCGATCTCGTCCTCCTCGGGCTCAATGATCATGAGGATAGCACCAATAGCGCGAACGATGTTGATGCGAACCTCCTTGCTCTCGGGGTCCTCAATACGGGACTGGAAGAGCTTGAGAAGATCGTGTGTGTTATCGGCGAAGTGGGTGGGGTCCTCCTCGAGAATGGCGTAGAGAAGGAATGTGCCAACCTCACGAGCAACGACGTTGTCGTTGTTGCTGAGAGGGAGGAGCTGCTTGAGGAAATCCTCACCCTCACCGTTCTCCATATCAGCGCTGACAATGCCGGCGATGAGACGGGCGAGAGAGTGGCGGACACCAGCGGAGGACTCCTTGAGGACACCCTCGAGAAGGTGGTTGCGGGCAAGCTGTCGCTGGTCCTGGGCGGTCTTCTCCCAGAACTTGGGGATCAGACGGAGAGCCTGGACCGAGGCGAGCTGTCGAACGCCAGCATCTCCATGTGTGAGGGAGATCTCGACAAGGGCGAGAAGCGACTCGGGCTTTGTGTAGAAGTTCTTCTGGAGCTCGGCGGTAACGGCCTTGACCTGCTCAGTGTTGGCTGAAGAAGAGAAAAGTTAGCTTTCAGAGTATGTTAAGCGACAACACACAAAGCAGAGCTTGCATGTTGACATCAACAAGAGTCAAAAACTTACGGACTTGGCTCCCTTCAAGGAGCTGTGCAAGCTTCCCCTTATCCATGATTATTTCTAAGTCGAAGCTTCAAACGACGTAGAAAAGAAGGAAAAAGGAAAGGAGAAAAAGAAAAGAACCCGAAGGTTTATAGTTGGATGAAGAGAGAAAATAAAATCGCGAGGGACCCGCGTCCGAAAATTTTAAATTATTTGGGGTCCTCGGGTCGAAATTAGAGGGAAAGAAAAAAAAAATTCCCATGCCCCGCTCTTGGAAGCTTCGATGCTGGTTGGGTAGGCAGCGGCCAAAGCGCTCCAAGGGTCTAAAATCTGGTGTTGCCCCTCGTTTTCTTTTCCACTTTAGCGCGGGGCTTTTTGTGGTGATGATTTCGATGAGAAGAGAAGCTCCAAGGTTGACCGCCTTGAATGTGATTGAGCAGGTGATTGGAGTTGCTCTTCTTCTTTCGAATGTTGTTTGTTGACAATCTTCGACGGCCTGAAGAGTCTGTGAATCTCCTCTCCTCTCCTCAGACTCGAAAGATAGGCAGGCATCGCTGAAGACATCGGATAAATGCAACGCAATGCAACGCAACGCTCCAAGGGCCAAGACTTGGCTTGCTGGCACAGGTCGGTCCAGATGATGCACTAGCTAACGTGCATAATGACACAGATGGCACCCAATGAGTGGCCACTGATAGGCCCAGCATGACGTTGCCCGGCTGACGGATACGCTCTAAAGAGCTTTGGACGCTTCACCACCAAACAATTGGACAAGAACATCCAAAGACAAGACAAGACTGGGTTCAGGATATGATTAATCCATTAAACAGTACTTGCTTGCAATAGGTATTGTTGCTATGGAAAGCCAGGCATCCACCATGACGCTTCTCAGCATGAACGACAGCCCGCTCAGGCGCAGCTGTCTAAGCACAGACTGGTCCCAAGCTCACTCAGTTTAGTTCGATGCAGCTCACAGTCGTGCGCCATCATCTGCCGTCGATTGGTCTCACGAGCGATGCTCTGTACATGATTCCACAAAACACGGTGCAACTCAGTCAACGCTCTTCTTGCCAGGCACGCAAATGCGATCCCCAATCATGAGCGCCTCGCAGTCAACACCCTTATTCTTCTTCAAGATCTCATCAAGATCCACGCCCGCCTTCTTGGCGATAGACCAACACGTATCGCCCTGCTTAACACCATAAGCAACCGTACCCTCCGGACAATCCGGGATAGGAATATGTTCCTCGGGCGAGGACTTGTGGCCGAGGAACCAGAAGAGGAGAAGCATCGATAGGATGATGAGCATGAGGAAGTTGAGGAAGGGCTTCATCTCGGTGAACCAAGACATCTTGGGCTGATGGTACTGCGGGTTTGACACCAGGAAGGACTCGGACTCTTGGCCTTCTGGACGCGCTTCGCCGACCTTTGTGAGCTGGCCGTATTGGTTGCCTGGCGCGCTCTCCCAGAAGCTTCCGTCGGCGTCGCGGAATGTGTAGACCTGGGAGTCAGCATCGTAGCCTACTCTCTGCATGCCCTCCGGGAGACGTTCTTCGTCGGTATCATAGCGAGAGAATCGAGACATGATCGATATTGATGCAGGTAAGTTTGTGATGTGATGTAGATGATAAATGGGAAGAAAAGGGACGAAAGAGGAAGAGATAGTCTCGCTTCCTTTGAAACACGGACATCATGTTACAGGGGACCGCGTCATGATCTTAGTCAGCCGTCTGGCCTGACCAACCTCGTCTAAGGTCACCGCCAACCCAGAAATAGGAACAGCGACAGCTTACGCGGGATTGTGATTCAAATAGGTAATTTGGATTAGTCTCTACCGATCGAAGGGACTTCAGCTCAAGGTGTATACTGATGTTCGTAGCGTTAGGGTCTTGACAATCGATACCTGGGTAGCTGAATCAATGGCCTTGAGAGAACAAGAATGGCGCATGGTATTACCTGTTTCAGCAAGCTATCATTTATCTACATGTAATTGACATTCCAATCAAGCTGCGAATAATTGAATTAGACGGTCGTGGTGATCAGCCATCTCACATCGTGGAACCCCTGTCAGCCTCGGCTCATGTCTATGACAAGCGCCAACACGAACATTCTGTGCAACTCGCAGTTTACCACCAACAAGATATAAAGCAATTTGATTCAAAATGTCGGGCTATCCACTCCTAGAGATCGAATCTCAAGTCACGCGGCAAGATGAGAGTACTTTCACGGTCAATCTCGCAGAGTCCTTCGCTGTCGGAACAGGTACGCATGCCTTCAATAAGCCCTCCACTTACTAACAGCTACAGTCCCTCATGGAGGCTATATCTCTGCAATGTTCATTCGCGCCGCAAGCCAATATCTCGGATCCGATCAACCCGACACCTTTGCTGCGCATTGGCATTTCCTAAATGCAACACACCTCGGTCCAGCTGTTCTTATAGTTGAAGAAGTCCGAAGAGGCCGCGCTCTATCAATCGTCCACGTAGCACTGTACCAAGAAGGACTCCTTTCACAAAGTCCCTGGATAACTTCACAATCTAAGAAGAAAATCGCGGCTTATGTCACGAATAATCGCATTGAGGCTGAGAATGGTCTTACTTTACCCACAGGCTTTGAACTCCGCGAGCCTCCTCCTCCAGTGGATTTGACCAAACTCGCAGAAGACAACGACCCAAACTGGGAGAGATTACATATGATAGTCATGGACATGGCACCAATGATGCGACACGTCGAATTCTACAGTCCCAAGAATAAGAAAACATCACCAGCATGTTGGGATCTCTGGCTCCGCATGTCCAACGGCGAGCGCTGGAAGACATGGATGCTGAGCTATCTCGCCGACGTAGCTCCCGCGCTGATAATCGAGGGCCACAGACCTACAGATATTGAAGCGCCGACTCCTAAAGATCGGTTCGCGTTTGATAAGATATTCTGGATGCCGACTGTGTCGTTGAGTTTGGATGTCAAAAAGGCTTTGCCGGAGGAGGGAGTGGAGTGGTTGAGAATTAGGATTGAGGCGAAGGTTGTTAAGAATGGGAGATATGATGCTGAGATTATTGCTTTTGATGGCAAGGGGGATGTTGTTTCTTTGAGTAATATTGTCGCGTTGATATTGGATGTCGAGAGGAATACGGGACGAGAAGTGAAGCTTTAATATAGACATCTGACCATTGTGCTTGAAGATGGACAGATTGGTGGCTTATGTGAGGCAGAGTGTACTCGTTCAAGACATTGATCTCGATCCTCTAATTGTCTTGCGTGCATGAGCCTTTAATCCTCATGCTGTCATCATTAGTTGTTTGAGTCAAAGTCTCGCTGGGACTTGAGCTGCAGCACGATATCCATCGTTCCATTGTATTGAAGTTTGAATGCACTCGTGGAAAGACTTTAATGCCTTGGTTTCACTTCTTTGTTAGTCACTATATAATGATCCAGTTGTTAGATATAAGCAATTAAGCTTTCGTCTCTCATGATCGCCTATCTGATCATCGATACGCGGTTACATGAAAATATCTGGTTCATTCCATACAAATTCTGGCATCTACCCTGAGGCTCCAGACGGGAGTTCCATTTTAGCGCCCGCGCCCAGCCCCCCGCACCCACCAATTGTTCCAGCGCACGATCTGCTAAGCTTTAGGGCTATAGGGCGCTAATGTCATCACTGTGACGAGATAACCTTTTTTCTTCAACGGTTAATCGAATTAAGGTATGAACATCAAACAAGATCTGTAACCTCACCAAGTATTGAACATCCACGTCTTCTCCATGTCAACAGTCCACATCATCTTCTGCAACAACTCTTAATTGAGGCCTTCTACGGCCTTCAAAGTGGCCGCCCCCAAATGTCTTGTCTCCATCACGCTATGTCCACCTCATTACGCTCGATCCAATTAAACCCCGGACTTTGAGCCCTGTACGCCCTCCCCTGCTAGAGCAAGATGCGAACTGACAAGTTCAAACGAGGCTCTGCTTCTGCAGCTCACCTCTCTCCTTTCAATTCCTTTGGTTCCCTCTTTTTTCTCTTTCTTGTGGTCATCATGGGGCCATCTTGAAAGAATTACCACGCGGGTCTTGGTTGAACAAGGACATTGACTGCTCTGCGTGCCTCTTTAACCTCTCCCGTCGCATCTTCAATTTCTACGACTTCAGAAGAAAGTACGAGCCCTAGCCTTCAGCTGGAGACGGCTTCTCACTACGCGACGCCACCATCTGAGACACTAGACGAACGAACCGAACGAGCGAATCTGAATAACCATCAACATGGCCGATGATAGTGCAGATCCCGAAGTCATTGTGGCCTTGGTAGCCCTGATCATATCTCTAGTCGCGCTGGCAGCCACCTTCATGCAAGTCTTGCAACAATACTATGCCTCTGCCGCAGGATACGCCCAATGCAACGAGAAAGTAATGGGAAAATGGGCCTTGACAAAAACCCGCCGCTTCTCATGGGACGAACTCCGTTTCGAGGTCGAATTCGAAGCTCCCGTCATTTTCGTTTCGCCGCCAGATAACAAAAACGGTCCCATTATCGACTCTCAGATCTATTTCTTGGACGGTAGTCAAGAGAGTCTGGACGCTACCTGGTCTGAGCTGGCTATCAATTTGAGAGAAGAATACGCCGCCAAGACGAGACGAGAACGTGTTCACACTGCCGATAACGAGCGAGCTTCATGGACGCTACTCCTTAGTGCGGTGCAGCGCATGGAGCACGACTCGGAGAAGTGGCAGAAGACACAATATGAGGAAATGAATAAGATCATTGGTCCTCCTAGTACGTCCGAACAGCGTGATATTTCACCAGAGCCTCCAAGTTTATACGATGCGCATACTTTGACGGTGGCTCTTCAGCGCAAGCGCAAGAGTTGGGATACAATGCCTGCGACTGTTCTTCGGCCGTATGCGACGACAACAATGTGCCATCTTATCGAGATGTTGGCTGCATTGGGTATTTACTGGAAGGAATTCGACCGCAGACGTGATCGCTACCGCGCTGAAGGCAATGGGTTTATGGTCGTTGGCGAAAAGGTAGCTGATTTGGGGTTGATGTTTACGTTCAGTATCTATGGAAGAAGTCGCTTTGAGTCCAATCGAGTGATTCCCGTGGACCAAGTCAAGGAACTTTGCTTTGGCTATGTGTCTACCATTTACAGTGTGCTGTTGGATCAGCGACGTCTTCAATTCCCTGAAGATGATCCTGGAAACCTGGCTTTCCTACAGCTAGCTACTCGTGAGGAGATTTCTCAGACTCTGATTAGAATTGGTTGCAATACCAATGCTGTTCGTGCTTTCCAGGATGCTGGCAAGCATACGTCGCATCTGTTTCCTGGTACGTTTTGTCGTTCCTCCATGTCGCATTGACTAACAAGTTGCAGTCTCATTCGAGATTCTTGGTATGCTGAGTCGGACGTTCCATATCAAGAACACCATGTTCACCCATATTCCCAACCCAACTTCAGACCGCTGGGACAAACAATCGGTGTCACTCTACAAAGTCATGGACGCTTACTACGATCTTGTCGAGGTCCCACTAACAAGGGCGCAACGAAATCCAGTCATCGTCAAGAGGATCAGGAAGCACGCCGACAAAATTCTGGGATACAACAAAGACGAGAGCACAGCGCAGAAGATGTCTGTTCTTAGGGCACTTCACGAAGCCATTGACGACTGCGATCAAATTCTGACGGCCAAGGAGCCTGCTGGTACCATTACCCCCTATGCAGAGGCGAACGGGCTCAAAGTACACGAGAGCGAGGTCCAGAAGAAGCGACGAGAAATGGTCCAAGATGTTCTAAGATCGCATATCCAGGAGGTTCTACGTCTTCTTAATGATGGCGAAGATCGTTCGTCAGATGTGACATCTTTACATGCCGAGTGGAGCCCGTCAACTCGACCAGATGCACAACCTAGAGTCACACCCCTTGGGTTCGAAGACATGCACGAAGCTAGCCCCGACGAGAGACAGCACAAATTCATGGAAGTCTACTTCCACGTCATCCGCGAAAAAGTCATTCCTCGCGCCGAACGCTCAACAGATCGTCGAGCAAGCATCGTCGGCGCCCCTCCAGGCCACGGTTTCCGCAGAGCAGGAACCGGTCGAACTCAAGCAAGCAGCATGCGCGGTCAGGAACGCGGCCACTCTCCCCCACCACCGATGCCAGCACCTCGTCTTCACAGAAGCGCAGAGAACATGACTCTAAACACCGTACCCAATGGTCGTCCGTCTGTGTCTACAAGTAGACCCGGCAGCGCTATGAGCGAAGCTGTTTCTATGCTTAGTGAGGTTCCGGAGGGAAGAATTGAGAGTGCGTTGTATGCGCAGGAAGTGTCACATGATGATGCGTGGTGCACGTTGATATTCCGTATGATTTGTTGGTTGATGCTGCATGACTTTAATAAGTTGGATGTGCAGTTGAGTAAGAGTGAGTTGCTTGGGAGTCGAATGCCGGTTTATATCTCGTAAGCTTTGGGTAGCTTTGCATGAAACGACCTTTGGTAAGGTGATGTTTGGAATGCTAGCGATGGGGTTTTAGATACCAATAACGACTTATGTAGTCTTTTGTAGAAAAGCATGTCTGTTATCAATGGAACATATCACAATACTTTGGGTTTCAAGATCAAAAAGTGGCAATGTCCTAGTAACTGCTGGTGCTCATAAACTTCCATGGAAATCTCAGCTACCCTGTACCAACAATATCTTTTTTTCCCATGCGGGTATCACATTCCATTCTTCGCCGCCTCATCGGCCAACCCAGGCCTCCGAGACCCCCGCATCGGTGCCCGCACCGGGATTGGAAATCCGGTTGATCGGGTACACCGATTGCCTGGTATCGCCCCCTTTTTCTCGGCTGACTAACGAAAACTCTATCGGAGCGCACGTGAGTCGCGGCGGAAGTGCTTGTTTCGTGGCGAAAGAGTGTTTTTAGTGAGCTCGGCCGAGAATGTTGAAGGGAGATGTCAGAGCCTGGACATGGTTATTGTTATTTCTATGGGGGAAGGGAGTTATATGTGGCGAGTGGAAAGGAGTTGTTGATCGCTTGGGGGAAGGGATGCATATATGGTCGAGAAGGGAGGAATCGCATCTGTATAGCCAGGTGGATTATGATCAATAATTGACTGAGAACGACTTCACCAATATAGAATTCTAACGCCATTTATTTACAGTCTATTCTTCGATCTCTCCTTTCACTCCCTTGGCAGGACAACAGGACAATAATCACAAATTAATCGTGAAAGTAATTAAACGCACGCGTTAAAAGGTATTATGTCTCATAAACCCATGTCGCATCTCGATACAATGCCATTAATCAAGGATCATTCATTCATTCACAGAGGCAATAACCTCGTCCTTCGCCGACGCCGGAGCCGATGGAAGGAAATCTGTCACGTGAGATATAAGTCATCATGGTCCTTGTTTCTTGAAGGATTCTGTTCCAAGGAGCGCACGAGCACGAGCCTCGATTTAGACCGTGGAAATCCGGTTGAGAATCGAACAGGCGTTCTGCCTTGGACAATGACACTGGGGCTGAATAGGTGGTTAAAACCTGTCTTTGAATTCCAGCTTTCTCGGTCACGGACGTAGCCGCGGCTGGAGAAGGTCTGTCTCCAGGTGACAAGACACAGACCAAGTCAAGTCACTTTCCGTGAATTCCACATACTAACAAGGAAAGGGAAAGGCGTTTTCATGCACAGTTAGCTTGAACCATCACCAACAGATTCATCATGGGCTTTGACAACAGTTAGAATGTGATAGGGTTGCAGCTCAACTCTCCAGCATTGCATTGCATGGCAGGTAAAAGTACAAGTACCCTTTTTCGCAACCGCCCATTAATAGTACCTAAATCCGTGCGGAGAGGTACTTGGTCACCCCCCGTGTCAAGGTCATGTTTCCCCTTCCCCAAGAGTAACGGATCTAAAGCCCAATCGTCCAATCATAATCACATGCTCGATAGGCTAGGCTCTGTTTGTCACTGGGAGGGAACCCTGGGCCAACCATTGCCTTGCAACACCAAACCCAATCAGGTATAGCTGTAAAAGATTGAGTCCACATCTACCTTGGCCCGAGAACCAGACCAACTCCTCCGTCACATCAGCCTGCACAACCATATCTTCTCTCTCACCAAAGCCTCGTAAGCAAACGAAGCCCTACGACAAGAGAAACGGAAAAGGGCACCGACAAAAAAAGAGGCAAAGACGACACATCTTAGGCGAACATACCAAATCCTTTGTTTGCCCTGTTGTCTTCTTTCTTTGTATCTTGGCTTTCCTTTTTCTATCTAATTACTCATTTTCTTTCTCTTTATTCCCGCCCGTCTCGCCACACTCCCTTGTACTCCCAGGCATCCCCTTGCCTTTCCCCAGCTGTCAAGTCCACGCTTGCACGCGTCTCCAACAACAACAGGAAGCCCTACGACCCTTCCTTCCGCCCTCGCAACGATCTTTCGATATATGCTGCTCTGAACGTCGAGCGTGCAGTTCTATTCCGTTCTCGGGGAAGCCTCCATCGAAATCCCTTCGCGGTCTGTCGATACATCACGCTCTCGTCTATACTCCCAACACGACTTAGTTACTGTTCGTACATACTGGACTCGCTTGTCTTCGTCGATCGTTTCGGATAGCGTTCATTACTTGGCCGTTGTGGACGTTGCATATGCGTGATCTGGCGTTACCTTCGCGTTAAGTGTTTCGTTCAGCTTGGTCGGTTCCGCAGAATACGGTTGACGGTATATTTCAACACGTCAACTCTCCTCGAACGGAACCCTAGGAATTTGTCTCGCACAGGCATTATTCTCAACAGCCTGGTGCTTGTCACGGACGAACACTACACAAACATCACGAACCATGACACCGTCACCCGCAACCAGTCAGGCTCTCGAGCCTCGTCACCCCAAACCTTCACAAACAGTGTCTGTGAATATCTCCGAAGGCCAGAACAATCGATCTCGTCGATTCCAGCTCGAGGTGAGCGAGTGCGTCGAGACCAAGACTGTCACGACCACTACTCGTCTCACCCGCAAGTTTCCCCACGTCTTCGTTCGAGATCCTGTACCCCTCGAAAACCTCGACACAAAAGAGTATCCTCTGGCTATGAAGCCCACGCCTCCAGAACTGATCCAGTTCTCTTATAATATGCCTGGTGCCCTTGAGACAGATGATGAAGGCGAGGAGTCAACAGATGCGCAGGTAAGCTTTCACTGCTGACACATACATGCTGCCACGCAACGCGGCTATGTTGGCCCAAAATTAAACTAACATTTTTGCAGATGACATATAGTAATGGCCGTGCTACTCCCGGTCGCGTTAATTCCGAATCCCCTCATGAATCCAATACCCTCGTCCGAGTACCCAAGCACCGATCACAATCCCCTTCAGAAGGTTACCCCCGACGCTCCCGAGCTTCAAGAACCAGTCCTACAGACTCTCCCGAATCATCAGCAGCCACATCCACCAACCCTCGACGAGCCCCTCGATCAAATGGACTTAATGCCGTTTCAGACAAGCTCCGCCGCTCCATTGCTCATGGCTCAAATCGACGAGAAGGGGAGAGGTCTTCTCGAGCGGCTACTGGCTTCCTTGCTACCCCTGATACTTCAGAAGCTGTTATTTCATCTGATCGACCGGCTCGCCGACGTTCGTCACACCCTGAGCGACAACACTCCCCCGAAGCATCCTCATCTACCGTCAGTCCTCATTACGAAGCCACAAGCCCTGTTGAGAGTGATTCCCACACCGTCTTCAGCAGTAATGTGGCTACTCCACCAATCACCGACACCGACGCAGAACCATTTACAGATATCGACGGGTCCCTACAACAGTCCGCTCGTCCATTTAATCCCAGGCCCAGTATAGATGTTGTTGCCGCCCAGGATGCTAGTCTTCCTAGTCCTAGACTGTCGCCTACTTTAGCAGCTGCTCAGTTACACACCACCGACGCCGAAGATGAAGGCCAGTCTAGCTTTCAGACCTCAAACTCGGACTCTCGTTGGGTTGATGAATCACAGCTTACAGAAGATGATCCCTCGACTGCACTTGTACCTGCTGGCCGCTCTGATGACGACTTCGCTCTCACTCGTCCCGACGGATCTCCCCATGTCGTCGACACGCAAACACTCCTGGAGGCATTCGACTCGATGAAGACCGAAATGAAGACATTCATGATGTATCAGTTCCTTCGCCGATGCCCTCGACCTACCCTCCGAGTTGTCGCCAACGCTGTCAATCCTGCTCTGAAGTGCGACTTCCTTCGTCAGCTCCCTCTCGAACTTGGATACTCTGTCCTGTCACATCTCGACCACAAGGATCTCTGCTGTGCCGCACAGGTCTCTAAGCACTGGCGCAATCTTGTCGACCGCAACGAGACCGGTTGGAAGGCGTTGTTCGATCGCGATGGCTACACGCTCCCTCCTGGTGAACTTCAAAAGGCAATTCTCCAGGGTTGGGGATGGCAAGATCCTGTTGGAGCTACTGGGTACGAGAAGGATCTCAGCATGCGAAACCGTTTGACCTCAACTGAGCACGAGCTCACCCGAACCCTTCGACAAGAGACAGCTTCGAAATCCCGAGCTTCCAAGCGAAAGCGAGCGCTCAACACATACTCGGCTGCCGAGCGATCGAAGCGACGTGCCAGTGCCCAGGAGGCCGTGTCTCGCGAGGAAAGCAAGTCGCAGCCCGAAATCAGACAACATCCATCTGAAGGACCACTGTCTGCTGCTAACGCCGCTGCCACTGCGGTACCTGATCCCCAGCTTGGATTGCCTAGTCTTCGCGAGCTTCATCTTTACAAATCACTTTACCGCCGCCATCACATGATTCGCAAGAGTTGGACCAGTGGTGAGGTAAAGCCCGGTCATGTTGCCTTTGCCGCTCATCCTCGACACGTGATTACCTGTCTGCAGTTTGACGAGGACAAGATCATTACTGGCAGCGATGATACCCTCATTCACATCTACGACACAAAGACGGGCAAGCTCCGCAAGAAGCTCGAGGGTCACGAGGGTGGTGTTTGGGCTCTGCAGTACGAGGGCAACATGCTTGTTTCCGGCTCCACCGACAGGTCCGTTCGCGTCTGGGACATTGAGCGTGGACTCTGTCAGCAGGTCTTCTATGGACACACTAGTACTGTCCGTTGTCTACAAATCCTGATGCCTACCGAGACTGGCAGAGACTCCAGCGGACAGGCCATTATGCAGCCTGAGAAGCCTCTCATCATCACTGGATCTCGGGATAGCCAGCTTCGAGTTTGGCGACTTCCCGAGGTTGGCTCTCGCCGATACATCCAGACCGGACCTCCGGCCCATGAGTCTGACTGCCCTTACTTCATTAGAGTTTTGGCTGGGCACACTCACTCAGTCCGCGCTATCTCAGCCCACGGCGACACTCTGGTCAGTGGATCCTACGATAGCACCGTCCGTGTTTGGCGCATTAGTACTGGTGAAGCACTTCATGTCCTCCACGGTCACTTACAGAAGGTATACTCTGTCGTTCTGGACCACAAGCGCAACCGTTGCATTTCAGGCTCAATGGACTCTTTAGTCAAGATTTGGGACCTTACAACTGGCGCATGTCTGTACACTCTCGAAGGACATAGCCTACTTGTCGGTCTGCTGGACCTCCGCGACGAGATACTAGTGTCTGCCGCTGCCGATTCGACTCTACGAATTTGGGATCCCGAAAATGGCAAATGCCGCAATGTCCTCATGGCTCATACTGGAGCTATTACGTGTTTTCAGCATGACGGCCGCAAGGTCATTAGTGGTAGTGAGAAGACAGTGAAAATGTGGGACGTCAAGACCGGCGAATGCGTTCAAGACCTCTTGAGCGACCTCAGTGGTGTTTGGCAAGTCAAGTTTGATGAACGACGATGTGTGGCTGCAGTTCAACGAGACCAGCTCACCTATGTCGAGGTATGTTACGAATTGAATGTGAACAGGAATAATTACTAACAGGACGCAGATTCTTGACTTTGGAGCTGTCCGAGATGGCAAGCCCCCAGAGGAACTGGGCAAGCGCATTCTCCTCAACGAACCCGAAGTCCGGGCCATGATTGAGGAAGAACCGTAATACAAATTACGAAACGTATGATATCAGCGATATGGTTTTGTCGGTTTTGTTATTTTATTTCACCGACGACTAATGAAACCACTTGGGCGTTACACATTTTACGTATAAACAACATATATAAGTTTACGATGGCAAACCAAAGCATGAACAGGGAAGGGTACGGCGTTTTTCATTTTTGCTGGGGGAATGGGAAAGCATATACCTATTGTTTTTATTTTCAGAAATGTCATCAAGATCAGACGGAGGTGTCGAGCTGAGAGGATGAACAAAAGTCTTCGTTTGGGCGGTAGCATTGCAACTGGGAGTGAATGAATTTGTTACACATCATTAAGTCTTGTGAAGTTTGAGTGACTGTCGCATGAAGATGTCATTCTGGGTGAGTGTAGACCTTACTGGGCTCTCTAGTTCCGATATCTGAAACTGGTGATGCATGGTGATTGTAATGTGACGGTGGAACTTGTAGTCTGTTACATCCAAGTCCTAGAGCGGAATACCACCGCTGCACGGAAGCAAACATCCCAAACGGGTCCCAATCCTTTGAGGCAAAGCAATGGAGATGATCCAACGGGCAGTGGAGGTTGGTTTGTTGTACTCTGTAAGCGATTGGCTTGGCAAGAGGCCAACTGGCAATGCAGAACAAGTCATGATATACACACTGGAGAAAGTAAGACGCTTGCTGTTTGTGCTATGGGATAGAGAGTGCGGTTTTGAGTTTGTGTTATTGACATAAGCTTATTGTTTGGTCTTGGAGCGTTTTGTCCGATTGTACCGAGCTGAAGACAGGGGTGGGTTACATTAAAAGATGTACACCTGGACAATCCATATCGAGATGATGTTATCAACTCGCCGACTAAACTGTTAGAAGCAACAATTTTGTGATGAGATAATGGCAAAGAAGATGTTGATTTCATTGTGGATAGTATGGAGAGCATGAGTATGTGTTGTAGATGTGATTGTCGATGTAAGATTGGTCAGACCATTGACCGATGCGTTGGATATGCGGCTTATACCCACCCGGCCTTCTTACGCGGGGAGTTGCAGACGAGTATTTAGGCAAACAGGGCCCCTCTCGAACTACGCCTTTGTTTTTCGCTTCACAGGCATTCGGCCTGAATTACTGAGCTGTGCCTCTTTGTCTCACGTGGGTAGTGACCATGGCGTGGCTCAAAGACTTTGTTGACAAGGCGACGGAGGAGTATAAACAGGGAATGAAGCTGGAACGAGCAAGACAGCGAGAGTTTACAGAGTATCAACAAGAGCGGGAACAGCAGAAGCAGAGAGGTTTTGGATATTCGCAGGGTTCACCTTCGGGGTGGCAGGGTCAGTATGGGCAATCAGCGCAATATGGACAACCTCAGAGTCCGCAATATCCACCCCCGAACTCACCATATCAAACAACACCGCAATCGCAATATCAGCCACAACCACCATATCAAACCCAAGCACAATCACAGCAATTCCAATCACCAAATGAATCATTCACACCCCCTCTGGATCGAAGAGCCCAATACTACGCCGACTTAGCAAAATTCCAAGCCCAAGCAGAACAAGCGAAGGCGGATGCAGCAAAAGAACAAGCTCGTCTCCAAGCGGAATTTCAAGCACAGCAAGCCCAAGCAAGAGCACAGGCAGAGCAACTACAAGCACAATGGCTCGAAACAGAACGTCTAGCAGCGCACTACAAAGCCGAATACGAGGCACAAATGAGAAAAGCGGAAGAGGAAATGGCGAGGATGAAGGTTGATGAGGAGAGGTTGAGGGCGGATGAGGCAAAGGGTTTGAGGATGGGGGAGGAGGAGCTTGTTAGGGAGCAGCAGAGGTTGTTTGATGAGATACGAGCACGAGCGCAAGGGCAGAAGGAGGAGGAGAGACCGCCTTTACCGCCGAGAGTCAGTACGGAGGATAGGCCTGCTTTGCCGAGGAGGCCTGTTAGTACTGCGAGTACAGGATTGACGTCAAACTATGAGTCTTCTCGTGAGAGGAGGACGTCGTATCTTTCGACCGAGATCCCTCAAGAGACGTTGAATTACGAGTCTTCCAGGGAGAGGAGGACATCATATCTTTCGGCCGAGATTCCTGAAGAGCATGTTCCTCCCCCGCCGCCGGGACCGCCTCCTATGAACGTTGCTGGTGGAGGCTATACACAAAGACAGTCATCCGGGCAAGCTTCTCAACAGCCGGTGCCTCATCCGACAAGCCCGCCACTGACACCTGTAGAAGATACAAGGCGAAGACCTTATCACTATTCGAGTCCTACCGCTTCTTATCAGGCACCGCCTCGCCCACCTACTCAGAACTCGCCTAAGCCTCAACAGCAATCACCACCTCAACGACAACGACAACAGTCAGAGACCTCATATTCTTCGTCTGCACCTCAAAGTCCTCCTCAACAGCAAAAGCCACAATCTGCTCCTCCTCCTCCTCCGCCGCCGCCTGGGCCGCCTCCTAACCTTGGGGGTGGAGGTAATCGGCCAAGGCAGTCGTCTGGACAGGCTTCTCAACAACAGGCGCCGGTTTCTCCTCCTCTTCCGCAGACGCCTGTAGTGCAGTCACAAGAGGAAAGGCGGCGGCCATATCACTATTCGAGTCCTACGGCTTCGTATCACGCACCTCCTCGTACGCCTACTCAAAAGTCGCCTCAACCTCGACCTCAACAGCAGTCATCACCACCTCGGCAACAACCGCAACACCCAGTGACCTCATATCCTTCGCCTCCATCTCAAAGTCATCCTCAAAAGAAGGTGCCGCCTCCTCCTCCACCTCCGCCTGGACCGCCTCCCGTGCGCGTTGGGAACGGGGGATGGAGTCAAAGGAAACCATCTGCTGCGAATCCTCCTGGGCAAGCTTCTCAGCAGCAGATGCCACAGTCACCTCCTCCTCCAACAAATTTACCACAGACGCCTGAAGATACAAGGCGACGTCCGTATGCCTTTTCAAGTCCTACAGCTTCTTATCAGGCACCGCCTCGCACGCCTACTCAAACCTCACCCCAGCAGCAGCAGCAACCACCACCCCCACCTCCACCGCCGCCTGGACCGCCTCCCAACCTTGGACGTGGAGGTTGTAGGCCAAAACAGTCGTCTGGGCATGCTTTGCAACAGCAGGTGCCTCCTCCGATGAGTCCGCCCCAGACGCCTGTATCGCAGGGGCAGGAAGACTCGAGGCGACGCCCATATGCCTTTTCAAGTCCCACGTCTCAGTCTCATGAACGGAAGGGTTCTTACAATACACCACCGCGTGCGCCTACACACTCCTCACCTCAGCAGCAGCAAACACCACCTCGACAACACCAACAGCCAGAGCCCTCATACTTCTCACCTCCACCTCAACAACGATCTCCTCCTTCCACTCAGCCAAAACCCACCCAAGCGAAACCGTCTCGTGCACGAACACCACCACCAGCCCAACAACACCCCTGCGGCGCAAAACCCGGGGCCGAATGCTCAGGGGCTCTAACAGCCTATGCTCAACACTGGTTCTACCACCCCGCCGTCCCAGACTTTGTCATCTGCACCCGCTGCTACATCGATCACATCTACAACACCAAATTCAGTAACTCCTTCCGCAAAGTTTTCTACGAAGATGACGAAAAACGGAGATGTCGGTTCAGTAGTAGACGTGTCAAAGATACACTCTTCCCTCAGGCCATCGAGTCTGGCAGTTTGGACGCGCTTGTTGAGTTTATGCAGAGACGGATGCAGATTAATGACTGTAGGGAACAGAATGCTGTTGAAGGGGAGTTGTGGTACAGAGCTGCTGATATTCCTAATGGAACTATATGCCAGGCTTGTTTTGAAGATGGGCTTATTACTTCTTCGTTTGCAAAGTATTACACTCTGCAAAGAGATCAAGGCGGCGCTTATTGCGATTTGAGCGTATGGTTTCTTAAGCGGAAGTTCATGGACTATGCGAAGGAGAATAAATGGGAGGAGTTTTGTCGACAGTTCAACGAGCGCGCCCAATTACCGGATTGTCCAAAGTTGAACGTCGTCAATGCGAATCGGTATACGTGGTACAAGTCTGTATCTGGACCAGAAGGACTGCAAGCTTGTGGAGCGTGTTACCACGATTACTTTTGCGCTTCTGAAGATGAGAATAAGCTACAGCAGGTCCCTGGTGGGAATTACAACACGAGATGTGCTCTTGGACAAGTAAATGTTGTCATTCCCATGCATCAGGCTTTGGATGATGAGGATAGAAGTCTCTTCTGGAAGGCAGTGCGAGAAATGGACAAGTATCCATTCTGCGACAGTCAGGGAACCAAGGGCGGTGTTTGGTACACACCTATCAACGATCCTCAAGGCTGGGGTATTTGCGCTGCGTGCTATGAAGGCATCGTCAAACCCGTTGGAGGCTCGAGGTGGTTCATGAAGGATACGACTACCACCCAAGAAGGCGTGTATCTGTGTGGTTTCAATCTCGGACACCCTCGTGCGATGAAAGCGCTCGGTGCATACTCGCATGCGCGTAATTGGGGAGATGGCAGGATTTTGTTGGACTGGGCTGCGGAATGGGGTTCTGTTGAGCCTTGTCCGGGGATCAAGTTTGTCAAGAACAGACGATGGTGGGGATGGGGAATGGTAGCCATCTGTGAAGACTGCTATGCTTCTTTCGCGAAGGGTACAGCGCTTGAACCAAGGTTTGCACTTACAGGTCAGAGAGAACCTAACAAGGAACGCATGTGCGATTTGTTCTCACCTCGTATGAGGGGTTTATACAATGAAGCTTGCCAGACGGGTAACCTCGAGGGATTCCTATCATTCGCAGAGCAACGACATATGATCTACACCCAGACGATCATGCAATGCGAACAAATCCTCAATGAACAGAAAATGGCAGCTATGCAAGCGCAGATGCTAGGTGTACAAGGAACTGTGTACAAGAGCATGGGATGGTCGCAGGATGCAACGATGGGTCATAGCTACACAGTCGGAAACCCATATGCTGGTTATGGCCATGAGAATGAGTTTGTTCTTCAAGGGTACACGTATGATAGACAGGCTAGGGAGAAGGCAGCGGAGGTCATGAGTGGAGGACCTATGATGAGGGTTCAGTTACTTGAAGCGAGATGGAAAGAGGTTGAGTAATACACAATGAAGCATTTTAGACGCCTAGAATACAAGCTCCCATACATCCAAAGTCGACGTCCCAACCTTCAACCCCATACAAGACGCCGCCTTGCCCAGAATAAGATATTTCCCATCCCAACTAAACGACGCGGCCGTAACAAACCCGTTTTGGAACTTGATAGTATACAGTACCCTTCCAGAATACAAATCGCTTACATCGACTCCATCATCCGTCCGACAGCATAGAAAGCGGCAGTCCGCAGATACAGCTACCGGCCAACCTTCTCTTGTTCTTCGTCCGCTGAGACTATACGACTCTAGCGCCGCGGTCGCGTGGTTCCAGTGGAATACTGTATCTCCCCAGAGTGCGACGATGAGTGCTCCGTCGGGTGATGTACCCAGGAATAATGGCTTTTTCCACGTATCTGTTTCGAGTTTGGCGATTGAGACGCGAGTTTTCACGTTCGTGATACGAATCGTACCGTCGCGGGATTGCGTGATGAGGAGTTTACTATCCGGTGTGAAGACGGCGTGAGTAACTTCATCCAAATGACACGGGATAACGACGGAGGATCTGTTGATGTTGGCGCTGCAATCCACAAGACCAACGCGTCCTCGTGTACTTCCTACAGCAAGCCAATTCCCATCATCCGAGAACGCAAGCGGTTTAGCACCAGCCCATTTCGCAACAGGGACTTTTCTACCATTAATATAATCGCCGAGATAAATAACTGGCTTTCTGAAGTTGATGCCATCGTGGTTTGCTGCGTTGAGACCCTTGCCGTCTTCTTCACTTAGATAAGCCCACTGACGTCCATTGCGCGAGAAGATCATGTTCACGCCGTGCTGGTTCTGGAGGCATGAGACTTGATTGGCGCTCATGTCGTAGAAACGTGTTAGGGATTCGAGGGTTTGGATGGCGAAGGTGTGGGCGCCGTGGCGGGAGAGGTAGCATGTTTCGAGGACTTCATGGTTTGAAAGTTCTTTTTTGGCGAGATGACGGAGGGAGATGCGGAGGGGTGTTGTGGATGTTATACCGATGGCGTTGTAATCTGGGATGGGAGGCTCGTTTGTCTCTGAGTGAGGCGATGAAGCAATTGTTCTGAGCGTGTGAGTACACCGTCTATAAGTGAGAGGAGAGGGACTTACTCGGGATTCGCGAAGCTGCTGTTGCTGTTGCTGACAGCTTCATCAGTCGGAGGAGCAGGTGGTGCGGCAGATGAGCTTTCGGAAATGAAGTCATGAACAGCCTCCAAGAACTCAGTGATAATGACCCGCTGACTCTCGACGCGGAAATCTTCACTGTCGCTTTCGCCGAGATACTTTGTTCGTATGTTTGCTGCTTCCTGGAGGATCTGGGAACTGCTGTACCCAGGTAACTCTCGTTGACCATCATGAGGCTGAGAATTAATAGCTCTACCCAACATTAGTATTCATCCCATAACGAATGAGATTGGAAACTTACAGTAAGACACAATCCAAGCCAACACTCATCGCACTTCTCAAACTCTCAAGCAACTTCGTAAAATGCGACAATCGCTCAGCAGTATGCTCCAGCCACGACTGCGTACGTTCCTCCTCTTTATCCAAATCCAGCGCATCCTCAGCCTCTTCAATCAACTCCCCCGCCTCACTAATAACAGCATTAAGCGCATCGTCCAATCTTTGCGGAAGAGATACGTTTGAATCTGTTTGCGCGTTGTGATGCAGTAGCCTCGCTACCATCTGCAGCTCAGCTAATTCACGTGAGAGACTGGCTAGGTCTAGACGCGACTGCGGGTAAGATGTTACGAAGTTGCGGAGGCCATCGACGACTTTTGCTATTGAGGTTTGGAGGGAGTCGCATAGCGATGATATTTGAGACATTTTGACTCTGTCGTACTCTGTCAAGAGTATTCCCCTCTGATTTTGGTGGTGATGAGATAGATGGCTTTCTATGATGATGTGATGGTGTTTCACAAGTGCGGGATAATTGTGTGGAGAAGCCGGAGCATCGGGATATGACGCGGGTTTATACTCTTGCTCCCAAATGAAAAGAAGTAAATCTCATAATTGAAGTGGAATTGTAACTTCTATGTTCCGTAGAGAAGAATGTTGAATGGTCGTGTCTATGAAGTGAGAACGCGTACTCGACTAAACAAGGTTGGGGGCTTAGAGGTAGTTTCATGGGGTGATGGTGATGTATTGACCGGGGATTGTCTATGCTATGGTCGCGATTATAGGATATCTACCATCAATTAATTTCACTCAATCCAACTCTAGAATACTCGTCAACATCAGAGATACTTTACTCTCGAGTATTACCTCAATGATGCTTCCTCGGTCCAGCTCGGAGTTGTCATTCTTTGTACCGCCAAGCTTGCGGGGTGAATCTTGGGGACCCCGACCATCGGACATCTAACAACCTCAATGTACAGTAAGACAGTCATTCAGTCTGACTACACTAACAGAAACAACGTCGTATTAATACAAAAGTATATAATCACTAGCAAGTCAGGTTCAACAAATGATAGCAGTACAGGTGGAGTAAATCAGCAATTGATATCACATCTTGAGGCCTTCCGAGGCCAAGACCGCTGATCATTCTTCGGGAAGACTAACAACTTGCTTTTTGGTGTTATTGATCTGCCACATGGCATCGTCTGCTTTATTCCGAAGGAAAATATGTCTTGCCGTTTTTGTCTCATTGCGTGATAAGTGCGTTTTTTGGGCAGGAACGAGATATCACGTTGGATTACGGGTCTAGATCAACAAACTGCAAAGAATCAGTCGCCGTACAGAACATCTCACCACCTGTCTGCCTTATGTTGAGTATGAGCAATTAATGTGCCTTACTGTATTCTACTCTTACAAAGATTAAGAACATTGCCACAGAGCTTATGTGGCCGTGACGAATGCTTCATCACGATATAGCGAATAGACATGAAGGTGTAGGGTATTTGTCAAGGCTAAGAAAACAAGAGCAGCTGAAAGAGGGGCGCTATAGTCAAGCCACATTCGTTGCGCTGGCCAAGTGTGGCGCAAGCACGCTTGACCTTATTTCGTCTCCCGTGATCAGCGAGATTCTCGCACCAAGAGGGAATATCCTTGAAGACCAAAAACCAGGATCAACTAAACGGATAAACATCCCATGCATCGTTGTCTTTTTCCCCAGCCATCTCATTCTTCTCCGAGTCTTCTATTATGCAAGACTAGATGACTAGGTTATTGTCTCCTACGTAGGTAGCATTTGTTCGTCGCCTTGTCATGGTTTGATAGGGTATCAGATGAACCACATGTGCGAAGCGAATTGGCGCGATCACGGTCTTTGGAAGCGCTGTTGGCTAAAAACAGGGATATCCTTGCTTTGGTCTCTGTTGGGTCAAGTGTCAAATGCACAGGCGCCTGACGAGAGAAGTGGGCGCGAAGAGTTGGGGACTAACCAATCGGCATGTCTTCCTGTGAGACGTTTTGAGTCTCGGCCATGATAGTAAAGATACCATACTCTGTAGTACTGTTAATTTGGGCTTGTGTTGGAGATTCAGGTTGATACTGAGTGAGTCTGTGACTGTCAAGAACTGTAGTGGATGAGTCTGTGACTGAGAAGAATTGTACTGTGGATGAATCTATGACTGTAATATCTCGTGATACAAAACATGTCATAATGGATAGAGACCAAGTATACGGTCAAGCCCATTTGATCCATATGCAATGCACTCCATGCAAAGACCCAAGTGTTGACCACCTGTTAATGCTGCATCTAGCTACTAGCTACTGTATGTAACACGACAGACCATCCTTCACATCATCGTGCAGCTTGTCACATTTCCGGGTCCTAATTCGCTTATTGTGCCTGAGAATCGCTATCCAACCATTCATCACATTGCTACATTAAACTGCAAACCGAACCGCAACCCAACCCATCCCACTCGAATTACCGCTCTCTTTCCCAAATTGCCCAAGCTGAGCTGAAAAAGTGTGTGTGCATTGCCATGCAACACCTTTAGATTTAATCTCTGTACAACCTTTTTTTCTGTCTCAATTCAATTCAGTTCTTGATTCTATTTTCTGTTATCGTGTCTTGTTGTCTAACACTGGGATTCCCTGCTGGTACAATCCCTCCGGGTTTTCCTCACCGACAAATCCACCGCCTCCCAAGCTTATTCTTCCACTTTTTCGCTTGAATACCCAAGCCCAGTCCCCTTTTTTTTTCTTCTATTATCGCTCTCCCCACTGGGCTGGTTCTATCTTTCTCTTCCCCGGTGTCCACCGCCTAGTACAACGAGGTCCCCATCTTTTGTGCCACTGCGATCGGGCTTGGCCTTGCCCCCTCCCCTGGAGGCCGCTGTAACTATAGCGCTGGGCTCCCTCTTTTTCAGGGCTTGACCGACCTCTTTTTATCTGAGGTGTACACCCGGAACACTCTGAGTTGTTCCGCCCGTGCTCTCACACCTCTTCCAAAACTTCCAATCCTATTACCCCACTGCGGATCTCAGCTCATTCCCACCGCGGGCCCGGGACTCCAAAGCGTGAATCATTTATTCTACCGGGCTTCCTTTTCCTCTTCTCGCCTGGCCATTTTTATTTTTTTTCTTCCTTGATCGGATTTCGTTAAGGGGTATCCCAGTTCCCAGTCCCAGTCCCTGATCGGATCGTATCGTTCAAGACAGGCCAGGCCTGTTCGTACTTGGAACCTGACCCTTCGTTGCGGTCAGTATCACAATCGACGACAACAAATACAGCTCAGCTCCCTTTGTCTTTTTCTGTCTCATCATTCGCATTCCAGAGACATACAATCAAAAGACATATAGAGAGAGCTGGTCTCCTCCCTCCGACATTACATTATACCCGACATCTTCAGCTATAGCTCTGACCTACACCGCTGCCCATCATGGCGCCCGCGCTCGAACAGACAATTACCATTGTCAACAATTCCGGCAAAATTATCAAGACCGTTCGTATTATTCTGCGCGCTCTGCACTCCCCAGACTAACAATTCTCAGGGAAAGCAGCTTTTCTCCATCTTCAAGGAAGCTCAAGGCACATACAAAGACAAGAAAGCCGAGATCAAGTCTCTCCAGCGATCGCAAACCTTTGACGCTCGTGCTCCTCCTCCACAATCTTTCGTCGACGATGACCGCTCCCGCTATTATCCCCCTCGCGCCGCTGACCAGCGCAGCGAAGCTGGCTCACAACGCAGTCGCCGATCACGAAGCGTTCAGTCACGACAGGACTTTGACACACGCAGCCGCAAGGCCCTTACCCTCGACAACCTTGAGCGACACACCGAGATTTCTGCCACAGCACCCAGCAAAGCACCCAGCAAAGCTCCCAGCAGAGCGCCTACAAAAATGATGTACGACGAGGACGGAGTTGCCATGAATTATGCTCTAGCTCCTCGCTCAGTGGCGCCATCAGCCTACAACGCGGGCCAGATGGTTCCCCGAAATAGATCGACCGGAGAGCTGGTACAAGCGACAAAACCTCGCAAGGAAATCGACATGGACCTCGCCTACGGTAGCGTCCCTCCCGATCTCAAGGACCGCACCGATCTGGACCCGCAGGTTGTCGATGAGAAGCAGGCCATGGGACTCGTTCACCGCGTCGAGGGTCTCCTTACCGAAGCCAAGTGTATCCACCACTCTGCCACGCACACCATGTCCGAGCTTCAGAAGAACCCTGACCACGCCGCGGCCGTTGCGCTCACCCTAGCTGAGCTGTCCAAGATGGTCAAGAAATCATCACCCGCCTTCCTGGCCCTTCTCAAGAGTGGATCCCCCGCCGTCTTTGGGCTTCTATCGTCACCGCAATTCCTCATCGGCACGAGTATCGCTGCTGGTGTTACGGTCATCTGCTTTGGAGGATGGAAGATTTTTCAGAGAATGGCGGAGGGTAAGGCTGCGCGGGAAGCTCTGGCCTACGAGGGTGTGCCCATGGAACGACCTGAGTTCGCGCGCTCACAGAGTGCGCCTACCGTCGAGTACGGCGGCATGGACGAGGCTCTCATTATCGACGACGATCTAAGTTCAATCGAGACTTGGATGCGCGGTATCCCCGCTCAGTCCGTCGCCGAGAGCGTCGACATGGAACTCATCACACCCACGGCCTACGACACGAGAAGTCGCATGGGCGGCGACGACTTCGACACCAAGTCCCGCCGCAGCACAAGGACCAGCAAGACACACGAAAGCCACCGAAGTTCCAAGTCGCACCGCACAGAAGGTAGCCACCGAAGTTCGCGAAGCCGTCGGGACGATGATAGCCGCAGCATCGCCGACAGCGAGCGAAGTCACCGTTCCTCAAGGAGCAAGCGTTCCGAGAAGATTGAGACGAGGTCTATTGATAGCCGAAGCAGTCGACGAGATGATGCTTCTGAGGTTACGCTGCGACCTAAGGCTAATCGTACCAATAGCAACATGCTCAAGGCTCTTTTCAAGAATAAGGAGAAGAAGGAGCGATCACTTGTCATGGCTTAGATTGGTCATCTCACGGCTTAGACTGGCTATTTCATACCCTTATCACACTTTTGCATATTATTCTGGCGTATTGTTATTTGAAGAGGTGGATAAAACATCTACAAGGCGAGACAAGATTTCATTTTTATTTACATTTCGAAGAATCATGGATGGGGCAAAGGAAGCCCTTCCCACCAGCGATTTATTCCCCTTTCGTTATCATTTTTTACGATTTACTATGGAAGAAGTTGGACAAGACAAGACATTATGAACAATGAAGGGCACGGAAACGATGGCGACTCTTGCACGCGCTTGAGTATATATTTTGTTTCATTTTATTGCATGACGCACGGAAGACAGATGACGGAGCTGTTTGCATTGGGATTTTTATTTATTCATGGGATGGTATTTTGGTTTAGTTAGGGATTTTTTTTATAGATCAATTGGGCTATGTGCCTTTGATTCTACTTGATGTCCATTCTACTTGATGTCCATCTCATGCCGTGATTGAATGCTGCAATTGATGATGTGATGTTTGAGCTGTGATTGATACTGGTTGAGGATGTACTCTTTCATGTGAAAGCTGGTGCGAGTTGACGTCAGATTCGGCATCCACATCAACGAGATTTCGATCAGATTGGTAATGCGACATAACGAGATTTGTTCAAGGTTGATACCCGATCTCATGTCAGATCACCGTTGTTTGTGGTGTGGGATTGGGATGAGATTTGGGCGTGAGATTTGTGGGGTGTAGCGGGTAGGTGCTGGGCGTATGATCAAGTGAGTATTCACGAGACTGTCGATGTTTTCAAGGAGTGTTTTTATTGAGAGTGTTTTCATTGAGAGTGTTTTTAGACGAGGGTGTTTTCAATTGATAGAGGGAGTGTTGAATTCATTTCTTGATTTAATTGCTTGATCCACTCGGCTTTGAGTCATCGTATTTGTGTTTGCGGGTTGGGGATGTTGTGTAACGGCGAGTAGACCGAGCGGAGAGATGAGGATGACTAGTGGTCTGTCTACTCTGCCATCCTGGTGTCAGAAGACTCGACAGAGAGGATAAAAGATGAGATATTCCGGTTTCCTAATGATATTTTATTGGCATTTGGACCAGTTCAACTCATTACCTTTCGCTTTGGAGAAGAGTTCTGGCATCTGGGGTTGGTTGCTCTGTGAGGGATGGACTAGGGCGGATGTACGTATTCTGCAGCTCGCCAGGCGAAGAGGTGGTTTGCCGTTGAGCTTTGGCATCTGAACAAGAATACGAGGTCAGATTGAAGATATACCTGGATTGACGGGAAGCAGGGTGCCTGATGGACGGATTGTTGCTTGATGCTCAGATCGGAGTTTGATGTGAGGATTGTGCTGGGCGTGGACTCAAGTGTTTGACGATTGCTGTATTTGCTGCTTCCATAATCTTCGCCATTGGGGCGTGAGATCTGCACGGGAATATGCTTGATAAAGAGGCGGTCGAATGTTTGAGGATTGCTGTATTTGCTGCTTCCATCATCTTCGCCATTGGAGTGTGATGATCAACGGGAGTATGTTTGATGCTATAGTGGGAGGCTGGGTGAAGATTGCTGGACATGTTACTTCCATGGCCTTCTATCTGAACGGGAGTATGCTTCGCCATGGTCGGAGAAATTGCTGAACTTGTCGCTCTTTGCCATCAGGGAGTGATATCCGACGGGAGTATGCTTTGCTATTGGCGGAGGTCAGGAGTACTGAAGTGGTCCTTTGTCACCAGGACGTCATGTTTGATCGGGAGTACGCTTGATGAGAGAGGGTAAGATAGGTCGATGCTTCTGGATGCTGATATGAAGCTGGCCATGAAGCTTGTTGGACTTGTCGCTTCCACAGTCTTTGCCATCTGGGAGTGATGCCTAATGGCGAGTATGCTTGATGAGAGAGGGTGAGATGAGTTGATACTTTCGATTGCTGGTGTGGGGATTGCTCTGGGCATGAAATCGTCATTTCGATGGTCTTTGCCATCGGCGTGTGATGTCTAAGCGGGAGTATGCTCGACGAGAGAGAGTAAGATGGGAAGATGCTTTCGATTGCTACTGTGAGGTCGGTCGTGATGATTGTTGCTTGTGTCGTGTATCTATCGACGGCCCACTCGAGCAAGCTTGCCTGCATCTAAAGAGTCCGATTCGACCGGATGACTCTCCCGGCCATGTCTTTGCTCTCGGATGAAACATCTTGCCGGACGTCGGCAGAGTTGTCCAGCTTCGACTCCAAACATGGAAGACCGGATGTATTCCTTGGCCAGATTGGATGGAAGCCCTTGGTGTTTTCTCTCAGTCGTCGTGATGATGTATTTGTTGGACTTCTAACATCAAGACCGGATGTATTCCCCGATCAGATATTTGCTGTTGGGTGATATTGTCGACAAAATCATCCAGATATTGGACTTCAAACATGACTTGAAGTGGAAGAGCTTGCGACTTTCCAGCAATCGAAGCACTTCACTTGGTCGATTTGCACTCGGAAGAGGGGACTGACGTGAAGTCCCGTCTTTCAGATGCAGTACTTAGTCAAGACTGAGCGAGTATAAATAACCCCTGGTATCCCACCTTTCCCCCTCTTCCCTCTTTCCTCCTCATTCATCTTCCGCCATGGACGACTTGGCTCTCTTTTGACACAATGTCCCCCGTCGACTGAGGCTGTAGCCTGGACTTCTTCTCATACACTCTTTACATCTTCCCCATGTGCAGACACGATGTCTGTCAACCATTAGTACTGGTGTCTACACATGGAGTCCGACTATCGACATGACCTACCTCACCACGAGCAAGTCGCCGCCAATGATCCGGATCTTGATCATTTCCCTCATGCTTCCTCGTTATCTGGTCTCTCAACTGTAAGTCCAGCCCGTTACGTGTCATGGAGTGACAGCAGACTAACTCAGAAGCAAATCACCACCAATGATCCGTTGATGTTCACCAAGGTACTTTATGCGTCTTAGTTATCTACTTATGCATTGTAAGTCTCTCTTGCTCTTTGACATCAAGTTACAGTTGACTGACTTAAAAGCAGATCGCCGCCAATGGTCGGCTGACCTTTACCATTGCCTTCATGCTCTTAGCTATCTGCTCCTTCGATTTTGAGTCTCCCTCGTTCCTTGGTATCATGTCCAGCAGACTAACTCAGAAGCAAATGCCTGCCAACTCACACGTTGACCTTCTCTGACATCAAGTTCGATGGGTCGGCTAGTCTCAAAACGACTCCTCACCCCAAGTATGGGGTACTCTGGCCAGTGACCATTACCCCTTTATTTCATCGTTATCTGCTCCCGAGGTGGTAAGTCTATTCTGTTCCTTGGTAGCTGGCTACACCTGACTGACCCTCCGTAGGAATATCACGCCTTCCGCCCTGTACCCATCCCACCTGCCCCTCACTCTGCGTTGCCCCATGGCATCTTTAGAAGAGTCTCGTCGCTGCTGAGACTATGATTCGCTCTGAGTGCGTTTTGAACGGGGCGAGATACGAGAACAAGGTTTGTTGCCCTCTTCATGGTTGTCTTCATGGCTGACACTCATATTTTCCTAGAAAGAACGAGCTGACACCAACATGTTGTGCCGTTCGCCGTCAATGACTTACAGTCCCATGAGCGGATTGAGCACCAACGACAAAGCCCAACGCAAGAGGCTTGACGATGCCTCGCCCCAGCTTCACAACGGGGCCTGCGACCATATTGGGCCATGCTGTCTTTCCTTAATCAAGAGTCAGCTTGCCGACATATACTATATATACATGAGATTGAACCTCTCACTGGAGTCGCCACTCACTACCAAACTGCCGCCTGACGGATGAGCACCAGACATTTGACATCCATACTCCTGGAAGTACCCTTCCCCTTCACCTTCCCATTCATGAGAAGCAGTCAAGGCCACTCTTCTATTGCGACCACAAGCTGCATTGGGAAGGCTACCCAATGTTCAGCCTAACAGTGCAGACGGCATTCTCAGCCTTCCTTCGAACGATGCTGATACTGCAGTCTGCTTCATTCGCGTGCTGTTCCTCGATAGTATCCAACTTGAACCTCAATTCACATGTCGAATAGGGCCCAAGCCTGTTTCAAGGCAGCGTTAAGTTGGACAGCGACAATTTCAATTAACGCTTCTATATTATATCTCCGTATCAGCTCAACGCTGATCAATGCAACTTCGCTATGACGGCGACAGGGGACGGTCATTGTATCTGTTGCACGAAGATCCGACCGCCGTCTGTGGGCTCTGTCTTTGCTCCCCGGTCATAGCTGTCGACGGGCATCTCACTGTTCGCCTCACGACAGCTGTATACGTCCAAGGGAAATTCAAGCTCTTGAAGTTTCTCAATGTCGAGGCATCTGGAAGAGCAGACATAATTATCAGAGCAGCGCGATTGAACAAGCTTTGCGACTGCGCCAAAGTCTCTGCTCGTGCCTACCATGCAAACTACGACATCCCCACTTCCTGAGGATTATGACAACAAGTTATGGCCTCGTTATATATATTATATCCATGATAATCGAGCCACCATGCCTTCCACCATCATGGCCAACTCATGCCAGCTGTTTGTTGCGACAGGACTGTCATACCTCTACACACACAGAACACTGTCTCATAAAGAGAACATCATGACACACTATCGGGGAGGAAAGGCGAATCCTTCCACCCACCCACTCTAGCAATGCGTGGTCTACCGCGCATGGCCAAGACTATCATGCGTGGTAATATTTATCTCTTCCAATCTCCTGCCAGTCATGGTGGCCTTTGCATTGCAGGGCATCGACGTGCTTCGGCCTCAACACAGATCGATCCTGATCACATCCTGTCATCTCATTCAAAACGTGACGACTTACAAGACACGTTCTTGGACGCAGTCGAGGTGAAGAGACCTACCGTTGTCTTCAAGAAGAAGCTCTGGAATTCCGCATGACAGTGGCTCTGAATCCGCAACCATCGCTGGCTGGACATAGTCTGGGATACGTGGCCTGCCTATATGCCCTTTCCAATCTTGTGCCCGTGTCATCCAGGCATCGAAACATTTCATTACTCCGTGGCCATGTCAAAGTCATCTCCTGACGTCTCGTCTGACCCGCCCCCATCCTGATGCCCGACTGGATTGCCAACGCAGCCACCTGTCATGGAGCTATTTGAACGCTCTCGCGATATCGTCTACCAAGCAAGCGGGTGCGACTTCTGGTCTGACCAGTTCCCCCAATTGGCTGGAGTTTGAACTCCTGGAGATATGCTTGTGCGAAGTCCCGCTGTATCCCGTCACCACCATCGTACCTCTCATGAGCACTCAAAATGAGATACTGCGCAGACCTCACCTGTGGTGATGGCCTCACGATGGCAGGTTATCATCTTTGACACACGCAAACGTCTCCTGACCTTTGTTTTATCATATGGTAGCAGCTACCATCAGCGCATCGAGCACAACATCGGATTCAGGTTTTCGTGAGGTAGTGCTATGACCTCTTCGAAGATCTACCTGGAGTCAAAGATGTTGTCAAAGATGTTGTCAAAGATGTTGTCAAAGATGTGTGGGGTCTTCCTGCCATTCAGAGAATCTCCGAAAAACTCACTGTGTCAATACAGCAATTCTTCTACGATATGGAGCAGTTCTAAGAACGACTTCATTTATACCAGGTGGTTAGACCCCTTGACTCATCGAACGGGATTATGACACAGGAGCCGATGGGGCTCGGCGTCGTTCCCGATTATACTTATCATATTGTCAACTTGGTTGCCCCTTGACTTTTAGTATGGGTCTACTCTTTGTATCTATTCTCATCACACTTGTTATTGGCATTCTGATTACCCCTCGGCCAATCAACACAAATTGCTCAAATAAGTTCAAGAGTTACACTGCTCTGAAGTATCATGTGGACAGTGCACACAGGAACATCAAAAACGACTATCAGTGTGCCTGGGAGGGATGCGGAAATATCCTCAACGGAAAGCGGTCACTCCAGCATGGACGGTGCCTCGCAAGATATACAGCCATGATATCAGCTATCGGGATCGCAAGACACAGTTTCTCGGTCGCATCTTCTCAATCATCGCTAAGATCATCCTGTGCTATGAGGAAGTTGACAAGTTCTGGATTGACAACATGCACCTGATCACGCTGGGGTGTTGGAAGCCCATTTAGGAGCATGCCCCTGAGTACTTCAGGCTACCTTCCGTCATCGCAAGCACGAAAACACATTTCCTGTCACCATGAAGGTCCGCCTTCGAGGTGGTCAGACAACGCGAGAATAGGAATTCAACGTGCAGGAGCTGAATCCGAGATTACTTTACGTTATCGGGATCAGCAAGGTGGCCGATGCAACAGCACTACCGGCTTTACGGAATATCGACCATTCAAGATTCTGAGGTACAAACCAACAAAGCTCCCCATTCAGCGGATTGAGTACCCGGCAACAACTGAGGACACAGTATGGGTATGCTTGGGGGTTCGATGAACAGTACATCCGAGCCTATTTCGATATGAATGGGCTTCGACGGCCTTATGAGCACCTTCAGCCAATCCTGAAGACATTCCGTATACTATACATCGGCATGGCAGGGAAGCCAATCCCGCGGCGAAGAATGCTCACGCCAACTTTCGATCTCGAAGACCATCCTAGCAGGAGGATGGCAGAGATTAAGGAACTAGAAGTTCAAATTATATACTTATCCACGAAACGTCAAACCTTTCTGTCAATGATTGAGCTGACTGTGTCGAGCATTCGAACAGGGTCGCGGTGAAGACAACGGGGGATGATTGGAACAGGAAGCATGGTTCGTCACTGAACCCTGCCCAGCCGGTCTGTAATTGATGCCGACCTTGATGCCGATAGGATTAAACTTCGCGAGGCAATGAGGGATCCGGGTGAATCCGTCGCCTGTACCTAGATCGACGGCCGTTATACCTATGGTTATCACACAGTCCATGATGCATTACTCAGGCGAAGCCGCGATGCAACACTTGGGGCCCAGACTCGGGCCCAACTGGGCGGAGTTCAAAGCCACCGACATGCGATAATGCTGGTATCTCCTAAAAATCCTCTCCTAGCACATGAAAACTCTCGATCCCGAAGGAACACACGCAGCCTTGGTAACTATTGATCTGTTATCAGACGAATAGACTTCGAGTCAATGCTGCCGTCTGAACCGGACACACGAGGCAAAGGTATTCAAAGGCCTACGAGCAAACCATGCTTGCCGGAATGGGATACTGTTGCAATACCCTCTGCAATTCATGAAATAGGCAGAAGGGACCATCTCATGCTAACGTTCTGTCTATCCTATATATATTATCGACTGCTGAAATGATTAGTGACCACATGGGTTGGGAGAACATCTTACCATGGTCGCCTATACAGATTCCAACCTCTACAACGGTCCGTTTCCGTTTTCTCGTCTTGTCAAGGACTGCCAACGGCTATTTGACAACCTCGATCACGGACCGCAATAAGAGCCTCGGCCGGTAGCCGGAAGAAGCCCTGAGCAACAAGATCCAAAAACTGGTATTGGGTATTGTATGCTTCAGCCGGAGCGAGAAGCAAATATTGCAGCGGGTGGGCGTGTGGAAGTTGCGCAGTTCGTTTTCCAGCTTTGAGGCTCTAATGTCTGGGTAGCCATGCAGTGCGGCGCGACATGCCCTGCCATGTGTGTCTGAACAGCGCGCTAGCTGGCCACAGCCAAGGTGGTAAGGCTGCAAAGACATACCCAGACGCCACGATGGTGGCGAGTCGCCGTGGCCATCCGCATGGGATGAACCAAGAAAGGGAGTCTTTTAAAGATGGCCTCATTGCTTTCTCCTGAAATTGAATGGGAATTAGCACGAGAACCCGAGCACCCTCAAGTTGGCCCCTTACTCGGCGAGTAGCACTGCTACCCAAGAAACCCGAGCGCCGAGTCGACGAACAACACCCGGGCAAAGCCTGCAGAACTGCCTGCAGAACTACCGGGGATCGCGCGACGCAATCAGGACCCACCCTGTTGTGTCTATATTATATATTAGTCAGTTTCACGCTTTGCTCGACGATCACGATTGATTCAACGTCAATTGTCTCTGTCCGTCCATGGCGACTGCCTGCCTAAGGCCTGTCCTCGTTCGAAGCTTCTTCTGCCCCTTGCTTCTGCCCCGACAAGGAAACAGAAGCATAAACAAGTCTTCCAATGTATAGAAGTCTCGGAGATGAGCCTGTGACGTTAGGAAACTGCCTACAGGAGAGCCAACTTCCAAAAATTAACATCAAGCGGTCTGTCGGCTTCTTAGGTCACCAGAGCGTTGTTTGTGGAAACTACAACAGTTTCGAGCATGTATACGAGCAGACCAGTTTACTTTGAGTCAAGCGAAGATGGGCTTGGGCTGCACACCCCATTCGGACCTTTCCAATTCCTCGGTCTCTGGAGACGCAGTTGCCGCATATTCGGCAGTGCCTCCCAGAAAAGCGAGCTACTGGCATCGCTGCGTCTACCATTGTCAAGGCTGCGTGTGGTATATATATATACATCGATGGACCCTCTCCGCCCACTGGTGCCTCTGAGCCTCCATCCTTTAAGTCATCCTAGCGTTCTTCGCCAGACTTGAAGTTATCCCAAATATGGCTGGGTCAGGTGAACCCTACCTGGGAAGAACTTGTGCTTTTCTCAATACCCCAGCGAGAACGTACAAGGCATTATATATCTGGAACAACAACATTGGGATTGGACCTTTTGTCAATTCCGGCTCAATACGCCATATCCCGTGCTTTTCTCCCCCCTTATATACCCCGATGTTTTAGTCGGCCGCACGACGGATGGGAAGGTGTACAGGATCTGTACCAAGTAGTCGAACAACGATCAGGTGTGGCACCACAATCTCCTGGGACCGGGCTGGGAAATCACTTCGTCTAGGCGAAATCATTTCATGAGAGGAAAGGCCCGCCAGAAGTCCAAACGGCGGCTGGAACCGCTTATATGCAGCAAATAACCTATCACCCAACGTGCAGTCTCATCATCCCACCTCTTTCTCTGTCAACATACTCTACTATCCAACATGTCATCACCATCCCCTCATGACAATGCACCTAACGCTAATCCTCCTTCTACACCCCGAAGAAACAAGCCAATAAAGGTACAAAAGGATAGAGGAGAGTGTCCCATATACAACTGCGAAGCACGAGCTTAACCACGTAATCTGGGAATTTCGAGTGTCATGATTCAGAGCTAGCATCATGAGTCTGACTATTCGATCGCTCCCCCACCGCATCCGCACTACAGCGTAACTCCTCTACAGCACTAGGACATGTGGGAAGCCACAAAGTATGCCAAAACTATACGGATTCCCTACACATTCAAGAAGGACCTTGGATCTGCCCGTATCCTAGCAGCATGCAATGGCTTCAAGACTGTAGCTGACTATACAAGCTATCTCGGTTGTGTCGGTACGTTATCCATCCCTATCCTAATGTCCTTAGCTAACATTCTTTAGTATCAGACATTGTTCCCGCCATGACGAACATTATCGTCTCGGGCTTCGACCCTAAACTCACACAGTCCCTCCTGAAAACCCATCGACATGCCTAGAAGGCACCCGTTGACACATATCGTTGTCTCGGGCTTTAAACAGCATCACATCGCCTTGCTGGGCATTGGAAAGGTCTTCCTCCTTTATATATAAGAAGCGACTCGGAGCTGGAACTTCCCATCCCCTCAAACAATCCCAAACCCGCTGCTGACTACACTAATCACATTGGCTACGTTGGTATGTTACTAATTCCCATTTCGATTTCCACAGCTAACCCCATACAGTGATGTGTACAAAGAAAATAACAGCCTTGGAGATGGCGTCACCAAGGCATTTTTCACCCTGAACACGTCAATACTTGTGAAGATACCTATCCCTATGTTCTTGGACCACAAGAGTCAACTGTGGAACTCCATGTGGACATCTGCAAGGAATCAACCCTGCTTCCCAAAGGCAAACTTACCTTTGCGCAGCCGCAAACTGTCTCCGTTACCACTCACTCATGAGGGTCAAGAATGTACGGCCGCAAAACACAGAAGCTGCCGCTATTAAGCGTGTATTTGCACACATCAATGAGCATATTTGCCCATACGTTGAGGGAAACAGCGGTTCAGGTCTTATGGAATTCCCTGGCTCTCGCTCTGAACTCGAAGACAGTTCGAGAAAGCATGCTCACTACAAGACGTTCATCTCTGAAGAGGCCATTTAGTTCTCTCTTCTGACCTTGTCAGTGTCGGGAGGAACAAAGGCAACCCGGTCAAATCCTGGTCGTGTGCTACTACATGGCACAAGTTCGACAACTTTCACGACACTTTGACAATCTATCCCGGGATCGATCTTCCTTCTCACACCTTTCCAGTCTCGAATCACCCACGCCTTGTGCCGTCGTTCCTTTTGAAATTATATATATATGGCTTGGCTCGATGCAGTTGGAGTTGTCAATGATGGAGAGGTGTACAGATTGTACACCAAACTCGAACAACAACCAGATGTCCTTCGTAACTCCCCTGGGGTCGGGCTGAGAAATTAATCTACCTCAAGCAACCCGACCGACCAAAATCAAGGCGTGTCGGAAAGTTGCAACCGCAAGGTTCAACTGCATCCGCGAACGAAAAGACAGCCTTGACTATGAGTGCAAGTGTCTCATATGCGGTCACCGGATATATTATACTATACGAAACGTCAGTCGATACCTCTGCTCTCAGCAGCAGCTCGTCTGACAAGACGATATTGGTGGTCTGTAGACGCAAGCAGTGGTCGACATGTTCCTGCGGCGTTGAGATGTCTTCATACTCTCTAAGAATGGCCTTGCGCTGCTTATATATTTCCTGCTTATGTGGATCCAAGAAGATGGTCAAGTCCCTCACTTGTCGATCCGTTCAAATCTACCGAGAGAACACGTTTGCGAGAACGAGCTACGTATCTCTCAAACAACCCCAAGAGGAGTAACGGAGACATTCAGACGAGTACGGAGATCGAGTGTGTTCGACTTGCAGTATACCGTTGCCCGCCGAAGCATTCGTGGTGGGCGGGTGTTGTCATCGTCGTTACGGACGACCACTATGGTACGTTACTATGACCTCTTTTGTATATCGCCACATAGTTCCCCATGCTTATGGCCTGATTTATGCCTAGTTGTTCTTGCTAACGATGTACAACAGTCGAAACGAACAACGAAAACAAGGAGATGTTTGTGTCAGGTCCGATTCGACCACCGCCTGCAACAGCGCCTCCTCTAAGCCCGGAAACAAGCCTGGGATACACAGATGAGGAATCTCTTCAACAATACCCCATATGAAGATATTCACTTCGAGCTGAAGTGGCCACGTTTGGCCTTGCTGAAATTCCCCAAGGCCATGATTACAGCCACCACAGGCAGCTCTTCAAAATGAGGAGTGGCAGTGGTGGTACACGGGCTCGTCCATCGACATCTCACTGCTCTCAACAAGCATGTCAAAGTCGGATACTTGTTGCAGCCATTCAACAATCTATGGCTACTGGTCCAAAAGCCACCTTTAGTGACTAAACGATGAACGATAAGCTCTGCTGAATCTGTATGGATACAGCAAGAAGGGCTGTGAGACGCAGCTACCGTGTGCGCCGGTAATCAGATGGACGATCAGTTATCGCGCATTCGACTACGACGCCAACGTATATCTATCTCGGGACTGCTATGCCGCTGTGGACAACTAGAACGACTTGCGCCTGCCCAAAGGCTTGCGAATGCTCCCTCTAGGTCATGTCTGCTCTCTTGCGATGCCATCTTCCAGATGCAGACAACAATCTTCGGTAATTCAATCTTTGTCGCGACGACTTTACGCTTCAAGGAAAAACCAATTGTTTCTTTCTATATTTCAGCCATACTATCACATGCTGAATGCCGAGACACCAACAGTCCGCGATGCCATTCCCCTTGTCGGGCGGGACGCCCAGTCAAGACAAGCAAGTTTGGATGTTACTCCTTTCCCGGACAACAAGATGGGGACGGTGTGTCGAATGGGAGGCTTGGACAGTTGAGCGGTTTCCCTGGGTACAAGAGACCGCGTTATCTCGTAACGTGAACAGTCAACCTCCATTTAGTAAGGCCACCCGCATACAGCTGGTTACCTTTCCCAATTATACTAACTTAACTTCAGACACAACATTGACTACCCTATACCGGCCATTCAGTATCTCGAGCCGAATGATGAGACCACCTACGCGTCTCTGAAGAAGTCAATAGAGCACGCTAGTGAATCTCAACTATTGGAGACGCAGGATTGTCTCACAAATAAGCTCATTGAGATTAGCATGATAATGGTTCAAGTCGGGTCCTGTTAAACTATCGGGAAGGCATCCGATGCTGGGGCCGTACGGAGGGCGATCACAGTCGCGTTCCCGCGAAGGCCCAGCGTGCATGGGTATCTTTACTAGGCTCCGGCTGATCTGGACACACCTTCGACATCGCATATATATATACTTGAACAACATACTGCTTTGGAAGCCAGCACGCCTCCGGGTCTTCCCTGACCCATTTTGTTGGCCCCAGGCGTCGGAGGAAGATCCAAGACGAACTACATGAACACACATACCCGGTTCTGACCTTGATGACCGAGCAATCTGATCAATATGCAACATTCGTATCAGAATTCGCTCATCGAGTCAAAGGATAGTCTCATTCGGGACTTTGATGAGCTGGCGAGTGAGGAGCCTGTCATTATTGTATTTTGGTCGGCAGCTGGTATTTGCAATCGGTCACGCCTATAATCCGACAGGCGTTCAAGACCGGCACGATCGCGCTTTTTAGCTAGTGGTTTGGCAAGTCGAGTTTCCTGACCCGGAGTTCGAGCGAGGGTGTGAAACTGCGTACCAGCTGTACAACAAAGAAGACACGCTACTGGAAGCTTCAGGTACATCGGCTTGCCCGTCCCTGAAAGTACGAATGTCGCTCAAGCAGCGTATGGATGTCTTCAAGGAGAATCAGCCACTGGTCTGAGATGGATACTGGCGAGGTATGCATTGACTCGGCCCTTGGCCGACAGTTGACACATCCACCATGTTTGGTCTTCAGCCTCAGGGCGTTGTAGGATACGTAACATCGGACACTTGACCTTCAATCGTCTCGTTCCTGCATTCGACTACAGAATGACAACAATGGACATCCAGACCCAATCGAGATCTCTGCTGCTATTTCTTTGTCACGATTACATCTCGCTGAAGAAGAGAAATGGCCTAGCGTCATCGCCTCGATCTGCAATATTCACATCCTGACTTCCATCAGCCCTCGCAAAAACGTTCGACGGCATCTGTTCATTGAGGAAGACTCCTCCACGAAAGGACATCTGAAAAAGACCTTTCTGAGTCGATGGACTCACTGTCCCCCAAATCTCCTTACCAAGAGATATACTATATACTTGCTCCGGTATCGGCCGATATATCGTGGCGCATGATGATAATATGGCAAACCCATCATACGGCACGTTGGGCTGCTATCTCGAGACTTGCACAAAGACTCACCCTTTATGGAAGAAGGTAGCTTTGACAAACTACCACGTGGTCCGACCAGCATTTGATGGCTTCCCGAGAAAGAAAGATCAGGAACCAGCTCCAGTCATTTCGTCCTTCGCGTCTTCTTCGATCTGATGGTCCGGAGATAGCCTACGACTGGCTAGAAGATCAAGTTCAACAGTGGCGCAGACATGAGCGATGTAATGACCTCGGCTAGTGATATGCTTCTCTCTTCACAGGAGAGAGCTGACCCCGCGTCCAGGATCCCATCCACCGGATTGAGCACGACATCCGAATGAGGGCTGTATGCAACCAACCGTCGCATCGCGCTGCAAGTAATGACATGGCGAGCTGCGCAGACCTGGACATACTGCGATCGATAACTGTCACTTGAAGATGAACGTGGGACTTGAACGTTCAGGAGCCAACTCTTAAAGCCACTCACACGCCGAAGCTGTTGACTCTTCCCCTTGGCCGACTTGAGGCCACTCTCAACACAGCCCTCCCATCATGAAGCAATCCCCTTTCTCAATGACCAGCGAAAGGTAGATGCACCGAATTGGGGACTTAGACAAATGTGGTCTTCACCCCTCGAAGCATTTTACGACACATCGGAGCCAAGCGACAAAGATATGAGTCGCACCAAGCTCAAGACTGTCGACAATGCGCAAGGTGATGAGGCTGATTTTGTTATTTATGACATGGTTATGAGACTGGAATTACTTCTGATTGTCTTTTCCTATCGGTGGTTATCCTGTTCTGCGTCATCAAGAACAATGGTGTGACGGAAGAATGCAACAACTTCATTTCGAATATTGGGAACATATATATACACATACCCACAGGTATTACTTCGACATTTCAGTCGTCAATACCCCAAAACAGTCGCAAACAGTGGGATAGCAATGCGCAAAACTCTATTGCGCTTCCTCATACACCCGCACAAGGAAAGCAATGGCCGAGACACAACATCGATACCATAATCTGTGTGGTGGTAAAAGGCAATAGGAAACTTATACCAATTATATATACTGTATGTTTTCCCATCGTCAAAATGCAAGCCGTGGAGGTCATCGTTCTTTGTTCCAAGACTGGCATTGGTGTCTTGGCGAGTCGATACAAGTACTACTGTTTGTCTGGGCCGTGGAGATCATTTGGCCCTTGCCAAACCAGAAACCCCTCCTTCGGAGATAGAAGGGGTGGGTGTTCCAAGCTTACCGCAATGCAAGCCAAGGCGGTTCGGTTGTAAACATCTTTCCAAGTGGTTATGAGCCCGGAGGTGGTCTCTCAACTACCTGCAGCTAACATGGCTCCCGAATTGACACTTGGACCTTCCAAATCCAGAGGTGGCCGAAGGAATGGCGTGACGAACACAGGGACTTCAACAGTGACGATTGCACCACTTCTGTCGTCAACCTCCTGCAAAAGCAGGATAAGCACCTTAAGGCAAAAGATGCATGGTAACATCCAGCTCTGTATTGACTCAACTCTCTCACCTCTCACTATCATGCCATCTACCATCATGGCCACTACACCCGACGCAACGGTCTACAAAGCCACTGGCAATAAGATAGAGAACCAGGTTCAAGGTATTGCGGATCATCTCCGCGAGGCACTGGATGCGATTATGTGCGTATTGTCAATGTATCATTTTTATACTCGGCTAACAAGTAATCTAGCGACCTCCCAAAAGCTTCACAAGTTATCAAAACCCATCAACACACCAACTACAAAAACCCACTAACCAAAGCTAACAGTAGCAACAAACACCAAAGTAAGGAGCATATTAAATTTGTTAATAACCTATTCAACAAACTCTCAACTGATCCCAAACACAATAGTTACCAGCACATACCTACGCCAATAGACGTCATTTATACCTACAACCAATACAAGGCTATCAAGGATAAGGGAATAAATTCACTAAGGGTTATCAAAAGCCATCCATTATCGTATACACAAACGAGCTTCTCGAAATAGACGGAAACCCTAAGAACATCAACCCACTAGATGCAATTGCGTGCGTATTGTCAATGTACCATCTTTATCCTCAGCTGACAAGTAACCTAGCGACCTAAACGAGATGGTTCATATCCGTCTTTTGCTCCTGTATCTACGTTGCGAACCTTCAATTTCACCAACTCACCGGCAACATATCTCCCAGGCTCAATCGCGACTCCTCAAACAAGGACCCATGTACCTATACGTGCCTCTGGAGTCAAGTGGCTTGCTGTCCAGGGACAGATCATCACTACAAGACCAGTTCAGAGAGCGCTGTCATCATCCACGTTGAGAGCTATATATATACCCGACAAGGAGCATGGGACATGTCTCGAGGGTGACAATTCTCTCAACACATTTCCTGTATCAGGTGGCTGCGCCAGAGATCGAGACATGGGCGTTTCGCCAATTCAGTGATCTCGGCGTCTCTTCCAGCGGGAGACTTTGCCCATTCTTCTTCCGCTGCGCTGGTTGCATTTCCTGGGCCGAGAAAACGCTCGAAGATGGCTTCATTTTCTCTCCAGGTACTGTTCATCCGCCACTTACAACTGGTATAGCGGCTAACACAATCTGTCTTAGATGAATGAGTGAATGGCTTGAGAACCACCGGAAGCTTGGAATCCATGAATTGGTACGGAGCAGGACCAAGACATGATTTACGCAGGAATTCCAATTCCGACAAGACAACCCTTGATAAGAAAATGTTTGGCAGCGAATTCTCGCCTGTTACATTTCTTTCCATTGCCGGAGAACAGACATGCGACCTTGCCTTCCGGTCCAACCTTGAGCTGTCACACACCAAGTCAGCGTCATGGCGAAATGCGATTCCGAACATAAGTTCTCTCTTTCATCTCGACCAACTTCATTATATGTGTCTGATCGAAGACATATATACTACGGGCATTCTATCCGATGAATCATGGACGGACAGTTGGAACATCGTGATTCCTCACTGGACAAGGAGTACCACTCAATGTACTACTCCTCACTTCCAACATGCTGCCCAATGAAACATGGACAATAGGGAAGAGGTAAAAGCAACCTTTGGCGTACCACCCAGGCACTCTCCTATCGACAATACCGTCACCCGACTCATCTCGTCTTGGTGTTGAGCAGCACTTCATTTTCCCTCCGGAAAATGTCGTCTAAGTCCCGCCAGCAGATACATAGAGATGTCTGGGAACAAGGTTGCGCTCGCTTCCGGCAACGATCTCTACAAGTTCACCTCGCCGCCGTCGCAGTGTTGCTGGCAACAGCACCGCTTCTGTCAACTTCTCATCCCTCCCGAGCTCTCCTGATAGCACCGCTCAGCAGAATCATTATTCAACGACCGACGACATGCTCGCTGTCTCCCCAATCGCAGCCCACTCCGCGTACAGCCCTCCAGCGAATTGATGACGGGAGATGAGCCACATGAGATCGTCTTCATAAGAGCCTGGGAGTCCTGTCGTTCAGAGTGGGAGAACTGATGCTACATTGGGTGTGCACCATCCATATATATTGAGACCCAAGGATTGCCCAACACCGGCGTGGGGTCGCAAGGACAAAAGCAAAGCCTATCTACTGGATGGTAAACGACAGACAATGCGATTTGGGAAATTATATAACCGTCAGGTCGCGATGGCGCCCGTCCGATGTCCCGGATGACGATAACCGCGTGACGTTCCCGCAGAAGGAGTCATCTGTTGCACCAAAGGTTGACAGTTGGCCTACTCCATCTACTGAAGCGTCATTACTTTCAGTATATCCAGCGGACTTAGTGACCCAGGTTCATGGACGTACATCTGCCGCTATGGACTATGCTACAACCATTCAGCGACAACATCGACCACGGCCAATTGTCAAGCGTCCTATGTCCACAACGGTACACAGACTACGACTAGAAGACAGAGTCGGGCCTATGGAGCTCATCACTGGACTGATGAGTCACCTTGTGAACCCAATAAACTAGCGACCAGAAAAAGACAAAGGAAAAGGCAAGCAGTATGGCACTTCTGTATTCGTCCTTCTACTAGCCCGACTGCACCACAAGTCCACTGCTGAAGTAGCTGTCGCACATGCGCAAACACTATCGTCGTCCCTCAGCGTCAGTCCCTGGATATCATTTCTGCCAGCGGTACTCCAACAACTGTCCTCGTTCTAAACTAGAGGATATGGTGGCCACAGTGACAACGCCATCACAAGCAGTCACCCGGCGATCTTCGAGGCATACTGCTGGTGCTGAAGGAAGAGTCCATCGCCAAACTGCAATCGGCTTCACACAATTCATTATATATACTAGACGTACGATCGTTAGCCTCTACTACAGCGAGTTGTCCAGGAAGTATGAGTGCTTCGTCAGGACCTACCATGCCCGACAGGTGCATCACATTCTTAGACGATGACTTTCGCAAGTCTTTGTCGGCCTACGCGGTGCTACAGAACATCAAGGACGACATTGAACATCGTCAGTGTCATGATCGTAAGCTCCAGGGGCTCATTGCTCTCGTCGCAAAGTACTTGGACAAACTTATCAAAGCAGAAACCAGCATTACGGTATCGGATCCTCTGCCGATAAGCGACTCGACGGTGCCTGAGAAAAGCCCAGCGTTCAACAAACATGGCGTTGCAATACTTTCTGCCCGAAGTATATATCAGTCAACACCAGTCACACGAATCAGTACGAAACGAGCGACTACGTTTTCCACATCTTTGGTTTGCTGGGCCGAATCCAGATTCGAGAGATTGAGTATCGTCACGCCAAACTCGATGATTCCCCCGTTTCGAAGCCCTGGGTAAAGTTCATGCCCCCCACCGTTCAAGCGCGAGGCTATTACAACATGTCTGTCGGCAATGACAGTTATCAACTCTGCCGTGAAGTGGATCGGCCCTGCAAGCGCGGTCGTGGAAAAAAGAAGTGTAACACATGCACCACAATCGAGGTGAAAGAAGAATGGCGGAACCGCCCTTTCACGAGCAATTCGACATTATGATCCTCGGCTCAACAGCGGGAAAGGGATATGAGAAACTGATCCAGAAAACAAGAACTGCATCCCTATGATCGGATTTTGTCGTCTAAACCTGCCTATATATATATTTGCCTTGGCCGACCAGATGTACAAGCAATGCTTTCCTGGGCACGCGACAGCCCAGAGGGGTACATAAAGACTGCCAAGTTTCTGTCAAATTTGGGGCTTTTTGGCATTTATATCATATTACATCACGGATGTCCATACAATCCGGTCGGATGCAATGCAGCCTTGGCATCCCAACTGCTTCATTACACGCAATCTTAGACCATCATGTCGCTGCTTTGCACATCCATGAAGATCGCGATACCTTTACCCGTTCAGCCAAGACTTCATGACACCCAGTTGTCAGGAAACATTCAGAATGATTGCTCAGATAAATTATTGCATCACATATATAAAGCAGAGGCAGCAGTCCTATCCCTTATCCTCTACACAAGGAATGCAACATCGCCGGCTAGAGAACGGAAGGATTAAAATCCATTGTGAAGGCTTTCACCGTCAAAAAGATATATACGACTGCCCTTATGAAGACGCTCCAGGTAATATTCCCAGGAGATCCCGAGAAGCAGACTGGTCCGTTCCGTCGACATCATGAAGAAGCGGCATGAGAGCCGGCTCTCTGTCGCGTTCCCATTGATAAAACCTTGTTATATATACAGGGAACAGTGAATGATACGAAGGGGCAAGTCAAACTTGCAGACAAGGCCGCATTCGATCAAACGTTCTCTGGGCCCCAGTCTGCTGGAACAGGCTCCTACAACTCCATTTACTCATGAGGGTTGGAAGTCAGCATCGAAGTCCCGAAGCACTGCCCTCGTCTTAACGGGCTGGTCCAAAGGTCGCTAAGGCTCGCCGAATCGCGAGCCAGCCGACCTTGCTTCACTCGTTGCTCCTCTCTTCCACTACGAATATGTTCCACACACTAAGAAAGGCGAACACCGTCAGTATAAAACATGTGACAGTCTACAAGTTCAACAAGACATAGCAACCGTTGCTATTGCTAAGCATCAAATATCTGCCTTACGATAGCAGGTCGAAGAGCTGCTATATAATATTGCAGTGAGCGCCGCCTCCAATATGAGGCAAGTCTATTAAATACTCATCCTATTCAAAGTGATGAGAGTAACCGCCGGCGCGTTTCGCAATACGATAGCAATAAGGAAGCTTATCTATAAGCGTGATCGCGCTCATAGGAAGTCTTCGGGACTATTGCCTGTTTCTAGAAGCTCGGCTCGTACGACCGATTCTGGCAACAAGCTATGGAGCAATATATCCGTTCTCATCGTGTCAATTCACAAGAGTACAATTCCAGCGCCTATCAGTCCACTCGTTTGACACTACATAATGTCTGCACAGGATGCGGTGTTCGCTCGAGTTCAAGTCCATGCCGCCGTTGTTATACACCTGTATGTATTGGCTGTGGAGAAGTTTATTCGAGCAGGAATCGATGCGCGGTATGCTTGCGGGTTTACAACGAAGGCTTGCCGAAACCTCGTTGCCACGTGTGTGGCCATGGGCCTCGCAGGGAAATTCCAGGAAAACTATCGTCATCTCTGACGTCTGTGAACCGAAAGCTCAGTATGTCCCCTACTATTACCACATCTAGTATTCCGTTGCGCTAACCATTAAAAGCACTGAGGTTCAACCAGTGACAGCCATCCTATCTGAGCCTTCAGACGACCAAAATTACCTGATCCTGCGTTTCTTACCCTATACGAGTTCGTCTTCATCACATGTCCTGGTCCAACATGGTCTTGAACTGCTCCCAGTCTACAACAACACCAACACTGAAAAGATGCCAGATCTTGGAGGAAAGATCAAGCTCTTTGAAACCGGCCCACGCGCCGTCGAAGCGACTGATGTGCCAATGGACCCAGACTCAAATTGCCCACGCGGATGCCAGAAAGCCTGAACATGGTTCTATCGATCTACAGACTCCACTTATTTGGCCTGTCCGGTGTGTAAGTCTCTCCTCACTACCACAATTATACTTGTGGCATATCATGCTAACAAGCCATAGCTTCCTCTAACTCTCAAAATACAGACAGCTGGAATTGTGACGTGTCTCAGTGCGTCTGTTTATACCCAGCTCAAAGGCTTTTGTGACTTGACGTCTTGTCAAGAAACGAATTCCTAGCTTTGCGTCTGGACGTTTTTTAACGTTAAAGTCTGTCTGGATGCATGTATCTGCCGGTCTCTATTATCACCGTCCCTCACGGTTCTCAACTACAAGTGGGATCGAGTGCATGTACAGTGGATTAGATATTCCATTATTCGCGACGATGCCATCCGGGGGCTGGAGCTATCCTTCACTTGTAACGACTTATATATACTATCATCAAATCACCTCACTTCGGTCCCTGTTTCGTACCTCTGAATCGGCTGGCCGTATCGACAAGTGGCTCCCTGCATAGGATGCGTCCCAGAGCCACTATGCCAAACGCGAAACATTCTCGAATCGGTGTTCTGCAGATCCTTCTCGACCCATCACGGAAGCATTACAACATGAGGAGGGCAATAGCTATCACCGATCATCTTTGGAGACTATTGGGGTATATATTAGCTGGCTTTACCTCGAGGATACCTCGCCATTTAAAGCAAAGCATGAACCGAACTGGCTCGCGCTTGTTGTAACTGCAGGACAATGCTCACATACGTTTCGAGAGAGCGTTCCCACAGTTTCGGGCAATGTTCCCTGATTGGTTATTTCGACGATCACTATATAACGGCAGAACTTGGTCGCTCGTCGAACACAACGCCACGGTCGACCATGGAAAAGTGTTATCTCCACTACTACAACCTACTGCTCTCGCTGGGCGAGAGTCCTGTAAGGCAGCGTTCGAGACCTGGCGCAAAGCCAAGATCGACACTCTGCTTTGCCTCTGCGATACCGATTCATCGTATCACTTAGCCGTGGACAGTCTGAAAACAACCGCGCCTCCCGTATAACTACTGGCGATCGTATACACGAGATCGGAATAAGACCACGGGCGCCAAAGCAGCGAGTGATCGAACCACACTCAGCTCGTTGAAGATACGATTCCTCAAGGCTCGAACCCACCGTGCCAGACATCGATGATGATGGCGGTATAGGTTTATATACTATACTAGAGAATCAATCCCGCCGACGAGCATCTCGGGTTGTGGCGACAAGCGCACCCACTGACTCCCGACAGCATGTGTTAAACACATCAGAGGTCAAATGGCCTGCCATCAATCTGATCCTATCTCCCTGAGGTAATTTTAACAATTTAATATAGTTTTTAGTCCTGATAGATCCACAGAAAAGACAGCAGATACGATATATGCGGTTGCCGACTATGTCTGTGCTCGAGATCACCGAGCGTCTTTTCATATTATAGTATACTTTGTAAGCTCCTAATATTGGACTTTTCTCTGTATGCCTTCTGCGAGATGTCTTTAACATCTCGAAGTACAAAGGCAATGCTCCTAACACCCAGTATCGGGTCCAGTGGGTTAGTCACTCCCAGATCCATACCACCTGGGAGCCACTGGAGAAGCTTTGGGATTACGCCAAAGCATATGTTTGTGCCTAGCACGACAACAACATCCCTCTTCCCAACGGCTACCGTGCTCATATTTATGACCACGGTATCCTTCGTCGCTGAGCCTTGTCGTATGAGATGTACAAAAACATAACCTGAGTATCAACTCACCCGCCGACTCGACAACACTGGGAACGACATGTCAGGTGGGCGCCTTGGACATCAACATCTAGGCTGGTTGCGATTCCTAGTAACATACATCCGGATGCACATCCAATCTCTATCGCACATTAGTTCCTAGACGGTATTATCCTTTATATAGCCTTCGTGCACAGTGGGTAAGTCACCATCGCACCACCGAACATATTCCCCAACCACAAGCTTGATGTCCAGCAATCTCCGTATTCCACCATCTTTATCTCTTACTAATACATTATAGTGAAGAAGTCATGAAGTTGCTAATCGTCGTTGAGGGAATACAGTGTCCCTGTTCCCGCCGTGGCCAGGTATTCCTAGGCATCACATGGCGAGGTGTCCGGATCCATGATTCGAGTCGATATCAACCTAGAGACAAGGGACAGACGTTGCTGAGTGGCCCTTGGGCCGACCACTGAAGAGATTCTTAATCCGTATTCAAAGGGAATACTACTATGTTATACCTGTCCGTTTAGTCAAGAGAAAGGCAATCGGAGACGAATACCATTCCAGCACATAGTCCCATCGCATGCTCCTGATATCTGGGAGGTATGTCCTGGCATATCCATCAACCTTTGAACTTGGTTAATGCATTTAGATCAGCACTACAACCGTCACTGGCCATAGCGGTAACATCCTGACCTAAAACATGCCAAGGGAGTACAATTACTTGTTCTTGAAAGGTTCAAGGCTATTCCTTTGCTATCATATGGGTTGCTCGGCCGCGGATCGACGACAATGCTCACTCCAACCCGTTTGCAGTGAGAGTATATATTGCAGCGCTTCTTTTCGATGAGGAGCACATCCAGTTCGTCGAACGCCTGTGCGTCAACGTCGCGACGTTATATGGACTTAGTCTCACCTCCGTTCAACGGGGATCGATATTGGTGGTCGCATCAATTCACTTGGACGCCGGGCCCATGCGCATGGGCAAGGAAGGACAGCGCCTGCTATCGCTTTCGACGTCCGGCTTGTGAGAACATCGAAGAAACACTCCGTGTCCTTTATCGCTTCCCAGATGAGAGGCGAATTGTGAGACATCACCATGCCTCAGATGCCTCATAGGTCGCAAGCCACCGATACACGAATCGCTTGTGAATGAACGACATAGTCGCAAACCGCCCCACAAAGCCGCTCAAGATCCCGAAACAAAAGAAATTCGCGTGTCACTTGAACCTGAAGATTCTTGCGCTCGACTGAGGACTATAGACCCTCCGAAGGGGCAACGAAATCCGCCGCTGGAAAGTTTCTTATATTACGGTATAGCTTATGTTCTCCTGTGCCCACCCCGATATATACCCAATCACCGCCCGCTGTTACATTACGTGAGCAACATATCAGTCGGCATCGGCGGGAGGTGTGTGCGGCGCAGCTGGAACAGCTCATGCAAAAGCCCTCTTCCACATCTCGAAGTGTGAAACTGGCATTCTATACTATACGTCTTGACTCTACGGAGCAGAATCGCAGCAGAAGTGCACATGCGTCTTGCAAATTTGTGCATGTAGACGAGGTGATGTTCATGGTGTACTTCAGTTGCTTCATCATGAACACCCGAGTACTAGAGTCAATTACGGCCAGCAACGGCATCATTTTGCCTGGATTTATTGGAGGCGAGCCACCATATGTCTTCGGTCGCCCTTGCGTTGTACCACCTCTTGTCCGCATTCTCCTGAGCCGGTACTGCTCATCGCTCCCATTATTGCCTGACTAGCAAGAAGTCGAACACTTTCGTGAGTCATATTCTTATCGTTCGCTAATCAAGGTACTAATGCCTCTTCAGGAACAGCAAGCTTTGTAATGTACAGTCATCAGAACAACACTGCTAGCTTCCACCTCCCTTTCGATCGCGCCGACGTGAGTGTATCGACCTTCCTCCGTGGATCTTCAAAGTACAACGCCTGCGCTGGATGTGAACACATCAAGATGTTCTTTCTTTGTGTTACAGTAGTTGTATGCGTTCCAATTCGGCCCAGACACCACCAATGAGCTTGGCGAAATAGAGTTCAAGACGTTTGAGCTCGATGACCCGGCTCTTGTCGATCTTCTCAACAAGTGCAACGGGAACGGCCTTTTGGCGATCAATGACAGTCTTCACTCCTGATGCGTTCTGTTCATTTCATTGCCTGAAAGAAATATTCCTCTATCAATGTATAAGACGTACAACGCCATCGCCGAGCGATTGCATCCCCTTCCTAAGCATGCCAACTGGATATCGTTCGCGGAATTTGAATTCGAAAGAATATTTTCCTTCTTTGAAGGGTTTATGGACGGCATCCTGGGACGAGCATCACCGCATAAATTCCTTGCACAGCGAGTCGACTACATCTGTCCATATAAACGAACCTTACACGATCAGGTAACATTATATAAACTATACGTCATTATAGGTCCCGTCGAGAAGGCGATCATAGATATAAGCTTACGTTTGGACTTCCGACATTGCGACCGACAATCCTGGTTCGTCTTAGGGACCTCGGCAGTCGAAACGCGGCCCTGGTAAGCGTCAGCTGGATACTTTGACCAGAATAGGCCAAGACGTCGCCACTCCCTCCTCCTCTCGCAATAGCCAGGTGGCACAGTCCACTGAAATATGGCATCACTCTTCGGCCAAGCTGCTGGTAGATGGGGTGCCACGTGAACAAAGTCTTGTTCATGGAGCTATCGGCTGCTTTGTGGGCGTTGATCAGTCCAGTATAACTCATCAAAGCGCTGAACTCGCTCTTTCCAGATCTCCAAGGACGAACTCTTATATAAAGACAGTCTCATCTGGGTCGCAAAGGAGGACATTTGCTTTCCTTCTCACCCGAAAGCTTGCTGCCATCGCGCCTAGCTCCCAGCATGGACGCTTCGTCCACCACCGCCACTTTGGGGTTACGGGACCTGCTGAACGGAGCCAGTTACTTCATGAACACCAACGGTTACTACCGAACAGCTCATGCAATCAATACCTGCGGCGAGCCGTATCAGCATCAAACGGTTTGGCTCGCCAGGTTTCTATTATATATGACAAGGGATTCAACTTCTGCTGGCCGGTACATTCAGAAACCGGATGCTTGAGACGCGCCAGCTAATGAGATGGCAAAGATATTCAGCCTTGAAAGCCAAAGCACGAGATGCAGGAAGATGACAGGCCGTTTACCATTATCGTCGATCAGGACTGTGGATGCTTCTAGCAGTGAGGTGTGACAGAATCTGACATTGCCTACCTTCCTGGTGAGCTAGCAGGCGATCTGAGTGACACAGAAGCAATCACCCAAAGAAACATGGGCTTCTTCGTCGGGTAACCCGGAGCCATCGAGCGAACTGCCGTATGGTATGTTGAACAGACGAGCAGTCAAATACACTGCTATGCGATTTGTCGACGTTTGCATGTGTCATCATTAGATGGACAGCTCGGCGAACGATTTGCATTGCGATATGTGAGATCAGGGGCCCAGAAAAAGGCCATTCAAGGCCTGTCATCTTTCGACGATTCGCAATTCGGCACGTTGGGACAGTGATGGAGAGCACGTGCACGTCCTTGTCGCCCTTCCTCTTTCTTCAGAGGCCACGACCGGGTCAACGTCTAGGCCCTGAAGCAGATCTTGCCTGGCCGGATTTGGGACTGGAACAAAGACTGGGAACATGCACGTCTGTCCGGAAACTCACCCTTTGACTTACCACCTCAGATATGGTATCAATGATCAAAGCCCATCTCGTAGAATGCCAGGACTCGGCGATGATGTTTCTTAGCGACAGTTGGATGGAGTCGGCATTTGACCACCTCGCACAGAAGTGCGAATCCCACGACTCTTCCGTCAACATATTCTTCCAATGCCGTTTCGCATTGATCGGCTGGCGTGTTCAACTGGTCTCCTTCTAAAGACCCTTCTGCCATTTTCTTCCTTACTTTTCTTCTATCAAAAGATGTGGAATTGGTAAAGCAAGGCAATCACCACAACACAGACTTCCCTGGCGTTGTGAAACTAAGATCATATACTACTACACTCATACTCAGCTTCTTCTGTCCGAAGCCGTTGTCTTACCCTTCTGCAAGCTTTCACAAAGGGACAAAATAAATCGCATCGGAATCACTTTGAGGAAAACCTCAGCCTACCCAAAATGATCTTTTCGTCTCCTTTGGTAAAGCGGAATCAGTACAATTTAGCTCCCGAATCTCCTTTTCTTTACTACCTATTAGATGACAGAACATACTTGACCCTCACATATATTCAATAGAGTCACCTGAAATGCAATCTGTCCTCATACGTTTAGCATCAATGCCAACGAGACTTGACCCTCTCATCTGGTGGTGCTCATGAGGGACATATATTATACAGGCAGTTGCCCAGCCAAAATGTCCTTTAGCCACCTTGTTCCATTCGCTACGTCGTATATATAAAACCTGGCTCAACCGTGTACAGGCGGAATACGATGAGGCCGATATCAGATTGATGCGTCCCAACAGCATTAGGCCCGTGATTCCTTACACGGATAGGCTTGCCCGCACATGGCAGCCACCAACATGCCACCACCACCACCTCCGCACACTGACCCTGGGGGCGACTCCCAGGTAGGCGAGGGAAATCTAAATTGGCAAAGGCGAGGAACGATTTCGCCGCGCGAAGAGCTTCGCGAACGCGAATGTTATATATAACCCATGGTATGGATTTCTATCTGGGCCACATGGCTTTGTACACCCTGCGCACTACCAGTTTACGGAATATGAGAATGCCAGAGACTCATCAACCCGGTACAATCGGGGTAAGAGCTCGCACCCTGAGCAGCAACCTCGATCGCACCGTGTCAGCCCCCTGTGGATCAACACACGAAGGAAAGGAGTATCGATCGCATGGCTGCGGTCGACCGTAATGGAAACTTCCAAATGCTAGAGGTGTGAGGAAACCCGAAATCATGAATGACAAGAAACCCCGCTGGTTTTGAGATATGCAACCTCCAATATCGAAACTCTTATCTTGACCTTCGAATCATCTAAGGGCGTACAGACCAACAATATATACCGAAATGGCATCGTGCTCCAAAACCCTCTGGATTTCAGCACATATGCCAAAGTGACCAGACTTTTGACCTACCCGGAGAGATCATCTGAAATGCGACACGCGATCTGGGAAGCCATTTTCCCCTCAGGATGAGACGCCATTACAGGTTCCTACAGTATTCCAGATGATTGGGATGAAGACAACAGTAACAACGACATCGATCACGGCCAGTTGGCCAGCATTCTTTGCACCCGAGACCCCCTGATATATTGCAGACAGGCCCTTGGAAATCTATCCAACCACGGCTTGAATCGATATCTGAGAAGAATGCACTCAACATCATCACTTTCTTCATACATTTATTCCACACGGGCAAGCCTCAAAACGCGATTCGAGTCGCACAGAGAATCCACCACGTTGATGATATCATCTGTGCGTCTTCGTATTGGTCCCACTACTTCATCTGATGGTCTAGACCTCAAGGCGACCAGTTCTGGAGGAGCTACAACATGGCGAAAAGCTCACCTTGACACTATATATACGTTGCCCGAGTACTGCGTGATTGCACACGTCAAAGTGAGAAAACTCGCTTACTCTATACAAACAACTGGTAACACGAAAGAAGGTTTTGAGGGCACCTCGCCTGACCTTTGCTTCCGGCTTCTGCGTCAAGAGAGATGTAAGAAATGCTGGCCTGACGACGCCAATCTTTTCCCGGTGTCTGAGTACCCAATGTTCAACTTTGGTGCTATCGCTGTTCTATATCTATATAATCGTCCAAAGACGCGCTACAGTACACATCCTCCCTATCAGAAGGTCGCCGTCGACAATTGGGAATACTCATTTCGGTGCGAAAAAGCTTTCATCACCACTCACCAGCCTCTTTCCTCCGAGACACTGATACGACGGTATCTTGCTTTATATTATACGAGAGTCATAGTTGGCTTCTCCAACAAGTTGATACATCCTGTTTTGATGCCGGTCGAGGAGTCTTAACTCGAATAAATCGAAGAACTCGAACATCCTGTGCACTCAGCGTCTTCCAATTACCCACACGGGATATGTTGCGGGATTGACATTATTTGGCATGAGAACTTATCGGACGCCATCTTACATTGAGAGCTCAGTCAAGTCTAGACTTTCGGCTCGGTCGCAGGCACAAGGAGCTTCAAAGCTCAAGGCTGGTAAATACCAACCTTTGATGGTCCTTCTATTTATCAACGCTTGCTGTAATGCTTTCAGTCTAGGCAGGTTCCGGTCAGTTCAAAGGCTAGATCCGTCGATCACGACTGGTGGGCTGGTGTGCACTGTCAGTGGATAATAGAGAATTGTCGCGCTATGCGCAATCGCTTGGCAAGAACATCTTCTCCATGCAAGTCCAGAAACCTCTTGCTGCCTTGCTCCCGGCTTCTCTTCCTCTAGAGGAAGTGTTCTCGTCATCCCACTTGATGAATCCCCACGAACCATATCAGCGACGGTCTTGCTGTCCAGCAACCTCCCTACATCACCTACGCCTCTGAACAACCTCTTTTACACAGGCCCAGATGTTTGAAGAGCATCCTCCGTTCTGCCTGTCGTTTCGAGGAAACAAGGCAGCGACTACTGCCGAAACGTAAGCCGACCCGTCACTATTCCTGGATTATCGTATTGTCGGTTACTAGGGGTTGGAATTACGGGCAACGGTCCATCGTTGCCTCGTAGCTCTGGATGCCGAGGAGGAGACCGAAGCATTCCAATCAGTCATTGAAGAGCAGGCCCCGGCAAAAGTCAAGAAATAGCCGATAAGCATTATTGGGAGGCTTATATACCACAACGATTACACAGCCACGCACCATATACTATAGATGAAGTCAGATGATGTTATTATATACACACCCAGGAGTTTGAAGCAGTATGCTGGATAGTAATCTTACTGCACCACTGTTCCCGACAAATTCTAGGACTGGGCGCAAGCCCACTGGAAGGTCCTAGATACGTACAAGAAGGCGATGCACAAATTGGAAGAATCCGCTTCAGCAAACGGCCGGGATCGGACCTAGTCGTCCTGGATATCGAATTCTCGCCACCTCCCGTCGATTGTGGGAGAACGCCGTCATCGAGCATGACTCTGGGGGCGCTTTCCATCATGCGATGAGGACAATCAACACTCTTGAAGTGACGCTCTTTAGTACTACTACCGCCATTCAATCTACCTATATTATCAACAAACCCAGTCATCCTTTCCTACAAACTTGATCCCTGACGAGATCTGGAGCATCCTTTCGTCTTCCTGCTTCGGATGCCGACAGGGCAGGCACTTCAGCAAGTCATATTCTTAGTCTTGGACGACCCATATCTCCCCTATTCTGACCTCCTGGAATCAAACGACAGCATTTCCAAAACCAGGATGATCTCCCTTCGGTTGCAGCCCCATGTACGCCAGAGGGACTAGCAGCGGTTTGGATAGCCCTCACAAACCTGCCTTGTTCGACAAGACGCCAGGATGAGAAGTTATCACTCTTACGTGCTATCCTTGTGACGTCCAAAGGCACACCACGAAGGGGCTATTGCGCGGATAATATGGCCCTTACTGCCATTTCCAGCGTCCAAATGATACTTTAAAAATATTATATAGTTTCCTAGCGGCTCGGGATAGCTGCGGTGACAGCCTAATAGACCTTGAACGTGGAATACTACAGGCCAGAAGGGCCTAAAGCCTACCAAACCAAGGAGGAGCTACAAACTCTTCTCAGTAGCTCCTTACTCGTCACTGCACCTTCTTCCCGCGCCCGAGAGCAGAGAAAGAGGCTCAAGCTTGGGTCACCAAGGCGGACTACTATGTCATGAGACCCGACTACCTCACCCGGCTCGCCCCCATGATGACGGCCTTGCAGAGCTCCCTGAATGGCACAGTGGCTTCGGGTGCGCGACTATATATATAGATACACAATCGCGTTGGGACTTTCCTGATCAGAGTCACACCCACCGGTGTCGCTGCTGTTGCTGGAGAAATTGATCCAAGCAATTGAAGAAGGCTTTCGATGAGACCGACAGGCGCGGTTCTCTTTGTCATCAGAACATACATGCGACCTTTGCTTCTGTTTTATCGACGATATACTACTATTATAGCTGCTCCACACATATCCTTGGGCATAAACATCTTGTTCACCTCGTTGGGTCTTTCTGAGGACACCCAACCAGACATACCACAAGAGACGTCACGCAATTTGGTCGGGCCTGTCTTTATGTAGAAGCGAGCGCAGGGCTACAGAGTTAGGCTCGACTCAAACATTGTGGTGTATTAGCTGCGCCGGACTCGACAACTCTGGACGCCCCAGCCAGTCCAAGACTGTGGTGCTCGCAACGATTGGGATCATTATATGAAGCACTCACACACGGGTTCTGAGGCACGTAGGACTGCTGAATAGTCCTCTTTGGGTCTCCCGATCGCCCTTACGTGGTATCTTGCACACCAATCGGCTGTTCAGTATATATAAAGGTTGGAGGTGGGTGCCTCGGCATCTCAGGTCTGCAGCGCAGCCGCAACCCCAGCCCCAACTGCCTCTCCTTTTTCATCCCGACCCTTTCAACTACATATGGGTTCCGCAAAGATCTGGCAAACATAAGATGCTGGACTGGTTCGATATAGGGAGTCTCGAGACCCGGAGCGCATGGCCCTGCCGGGAGATGCAGCTACAGCCTATCAGCATCCTGAGCTAATGAGAGCCATCCGATAGTCTCTACCTTGAATCTTTTCTCACTCTCTGGTATGCATACCAGCTGATGGCCAAGGAACGCTGCGTCGATCGGTGTCTCATCTTCTACCACCAGATCCTTCGCAACGACAGCCTCCAGTCACGAGATAGAGATGCCACGTCATCTCAATCGGCAACGAATGAACTCCAAAGGAGGCCTCACAAACGCTCTCATATACCTTCAAGCTATAATGGAAGGCCCTTCCGTATGTTGACTGCGGAGAGAGCTTCGACCGCCCACAACGATGACACCTGGCTCTTCCAGCGATCGCACCGAGAAATTGCGAAACATTGGCGACCACACCAATGGCGGGCGACCCGATGTTGGTGAAATTTACTTCCGAAGACCTTTTAGCATGTAAACATTCTTCAGTGCCGATTTTTGGAGTTCGCTTCGCTGTCTCGCGGTGCTCAATGCTCTATCAGCATATCCGTCATTCCAGGAATTCGACCGAAGATCATAGTCGAGCATAATGGCAGAAAGACGAAGTCGAACAACGTCTGTCCCTAAGACCAAGTCATCTTCACTTAAATATATACCAGAGCTTCTACTAAGTCACGCGTTACCACTATAGTAGGTCTTTTACCTTACTTGGCCGGATGTCAAGTACTGAAGAGTTCAATAGTATAACACTGCGTGTCGGCAAATTCGTCGCCAGAAAAGAAGATCGCCTCGGTGCCGACGCGAATGTGATGAGACTCGTTATAAGGGTCTGTGGGTGAGGTACACAGTGGAACGGGCTATCTGGGCACATATTGCCGTCTAATCATACCATGCAAAGTCGTACGTCCGTACGAGGGAACGAGATTGCTCTGCCAGCGGGAGCTACGATTACGAGGACGACAACACTTATCTGCTAGAGATTGAAGACAGCGAGAAGAAAGAAAGGATATGCAGAAGGATATGCTTCACCTACAGCGAACCGAATCTATCCACTACATTTAACGCCACAGCCGAGGTGTTTGTGGTCTGGAGCGCCATCCTTCCCCGGCACAGCTCGAGCCTCGCGATCAAGTACCCGACTTTGGATCATGCAACCGCTCCTGGGGCCACTATCTTATTTTCTTTCATATATAACATTTAGCCATGCCCCTATAACAATCAATTTTGTGCCAACAACACTTCAGACTAGTCTTATAAAATCGCCAGAGTGCGGCAGACTCCTTATATTGGCCTACAAAGCTGCACATGCCGGAGAATGCCGGCATGGCTTGCAAACAAAGACAAGCGGACAACGCGGCCTCGTAACTTTTATCACAATAACCTATACTGCAAAATGCGTTGCTTTATCAAGGCCAACGACATCCCAGCTATCATGCTGGTCCCCAAGGCATTTCCCGTCGACACGTCAGTATTTGTCATATCGAAAGCAATCCTATAGAGTGCCCAACGAGCCGGGCACGGCAATGCTGCTACCGACGAGAGAATGACGATGTGGCTCATCCCGTCCAGCAAGTCAGTAATAGACTATATAAGGGACATCGTGTTTTCGAGATGACTTCTCACGCAACCAATCGATCATTGCCAACGGCCGAACAGCCGGCCGTCCGGTACCCAGTAGGTTCATTGTCTTTATCAGTATGCAATACTAATAGCAAGCAGACACAGCGAATGACCCGCCGTGGGTCTTTGATAAGCAGATCCTTGTTAACAACCTTTTCAGAAGTGATACCGATGCCCCTACCTAAAGATACCGGTGTAGGTATAGTGAAGAGGAAGAAACGGCGACCTCACCATGTCTTGGGACATCATGAAGGAAGCCGTGGCCAGTTTCGGCCAACATCGACACTCATACCCCACCGGGCTGTTTAATACGATAACTTATATTATAACATAGGCTGGATAGCGATGTGGGTACGGTCCTAACGCAGACAATGGGCAAATGATGAGATTTAATCCCGATGAGGGAGCGCTACTTCCAAATCTCCAGCATCTTCTCGCTCTATACTGTCCATATTTTCTTTCGCGTCCGATCGCAAGGGATGAATCATTCAAAGTGCCCGTGCCTGAGGAAGAGCTCCAAAGTCAGAAGCACGTCATTACGCCGGTGGTACTTACGACACCAAGACATCGCACCAAGGAGCGTCTTGAACTATATACTGGAGTACGGCTGGAGCTACGAACTCTCCCCTGCCTTCTCTCGTTCAACAGCGATTCCAACATGCTGGTGGTTCGTCTTCGCTACAGTATAGCGACATGATCCCCCTCTTCTACGCGGAAGTATACGATCAATGTCCGACATCTCTCACTAGAAAAGACTCTCGTCCACAGAGCTGTGATCCCCAATCCCCCTTTGGCGTAGCCGCTCTCACACTACCGACAAGCCATGAGTGGCACTACACCCCCAAACGCTTCTGATGATGAAATCTATACGACAAAGCCAACTGGTACCCAAAGCAAGCTTGGCGGTTTGGAAGACGCCATCAGGACTGCGGGCCAACTGCCAAAGGGATCTACAATGGCTCATGGGACACCATTAGCGAACTCTTGTACCAGCGACTGTTGTCTTTTAGAACAGCCAAAGTCAAGATGTCGGCCATTTGACTGTTTCGCCGCGACGAATTGGAGCAGATCGAAGTAATCAATTATATATACCGTTCTCAATGAGTAACGGTACGCTGCTGTGATCAAGAGCGATCAATTTTCAGTACGGACATAAACTGGGCTTTACAGTCTCGCTGTCCTTTCTCGGTAGCACCCAAGATGTTGCAACCGAGAATGTGCAGCACTCGGAAGGTACTACGCCTTTACGCTACAAGTTGTGAAACGAGCGAATGTGAGTGACTTATTGTATACCGGACACACACGCGATCGGATGATTTGACTGGCTTGTCAGTGACGAAGGATTAGACATGCGCACAGACTAGAACTACCACGCAGTCGTACCGCAGTTCCGAGCAATCAGTATTGATAACGTCTGTTTTTTCTAAGCCTCCCATATGCATTGGAACTCCCATCGAACAAAGCCCAAGACTGTAACCACTGGTCTGCTGTGGTTTCGAGAATCAGCGCCATGTTCGTGGAGCGGAGCACAATGTTGATCTTGTACTTCGCTTGTTATCTCCCAAGATAATGCAGATCGAGTCACATGTGTCAGACCCTCGGTCTCCTCTGCATAAGTCCTTCGAGAGTGCATTCGCTATATAATAGTCTCTACCTTTAGTTCGATGAAGGCGTCTCTGTTGGTCAAGGTCGTGTTAGAACAGTCAACAGCAGCCCCAGCACTATGGTGCTGCCCACGCCGGTTGAAACTACGTGGGCTGTCTGGCTCTATTCAAGCAATTGGGACTGTAGCCACAAGGCTTCCCATCCAACCTGCAAGTCCTGTAGCAAATGATACTCATTCTTCCACGACTTCATCGCCATGAGCAGCGTTTCATGGTTCCATACGAGGCTTCGCCAAGACATCGTTTAGACGAAAGACCGTTCATTCTCCCTTTTCGTCTCAGCATTTATATTAGAAACCCTATCGTCCCAGTCGCAGACTCTCCCATACGACTCGAACTTGAAGAAACGGAAACTTCCACTTCGAATATCTGGGTCAGAGACCAAGCGACTCGCCTTCCTTAAACGCTGCTCTGGTCTTATATATAGTTCACACAAAACAGGCACTCGTACAAGGTTTTCACATCTCAGTCGAGGACATGATCGCCACATCGTGCAGATAAGTACCTCCGAAGCAACAGCGTGTCTTTGACGACCCCAGCCACAAATGTCGGTCATAGCTGGAAGTATAGTTAGCGTCGAGGCATCTTTTTTCATCCAACAATGCTGGTCGGTGCGGTTTATATATTTTGCGATCGTCGTGGGAAACGGGTTCTTCCTCTTTCGTTACCTCGCAGGCAGGATTGCGTTGTCTGTAACCCTGCTGTAAAGAACTGGGAGAGCCAGTCTAACATCACGGGTTCTGAGCAGTGTTTCGCACTGGTCTCAAGAGCAATGTTACATTCCAAAGGCCTGCGATCCATCAGGCGTATCTTTCGTCTTTCAACTATACTCTTATATATAGGCACTCTGGACGGTTCCAACCATCGCTGTGTATTAAGCCGGTAGCGGTTAGTGCGACGGAGACCATCGAGAAAGTTAACTAGGTCCTTTAATTCACTGCACATCGTCTTCTTCCCGCTCCGATACGGCCAAGGCGCCTGCAGATGGCCTGCATCCCTGCCGCTGCCGATGGATTGTTCTTCCATTCATCAAAGGCAACCTATTCGCTTTGGTGCCCGGTCCTCCATGATCTAATCCTCTGAACTGCCGGTCGCAAGACGAGTCACATAGGTGCTCGTGCTGTAGTCATAACGGTTCGCGACTGGTCTCCCGCCACAACTTCTCAGTGTGAAGGCACGATATATTATATCTCTAAATGAACACGGGTTGGCATTTGTCAGATGACTTTTGCGAACCTCTACGGCAGGTACGCTGTCCATTTCGTGCCATTTGGCAGACCTGTCCGCATTGTCACAAGCACTGTTGCCGCTCGATATTTTACCATTCGTGGTGTTGGTTCCTCACTTCCCAAGACAGGGGCCTATCTGTCGCTGTGCTTCGTAGAGTACTCCATAATGTTCCCGCCAGGATGAACACTGAACGCCCAGACATCCCGAATATCCTCAACCTTAGCAAGGTTCGACGAGGAGCCATCCCTGTGCACCGTGCTCACGATTGACAGACCGGGAGAGACTGGAGTAGTCTTGGGGACATCATATCAATATCTCGACCATGCGATCCGGCACTATTCCAGGAAGGTTCATAGTCTGAAAATAGAATGAGAGCCTTGGCAACTTCTTGTGGTGAAGGACCTTGGCAAGAGGTTTGCTAGTCGAGCTTCCCAGTGGCGGAGATGAGATTGTTGTACAGGGCGAAATCATTGTATTGGTCGAAACATGTATGTTGCCAAGTAGCCTGAGCGGACTCAAGCAGTATGGTTCGTCGGAGGCTTCACATCTGACAGGAACGATAAACTTCAGAGAGGTTCAAATGAAACCCGCCTGACAATATGCATCGAGCACAGATACAAGAAGTACGCCTGGGTGCCTCTGCAAACACTAAGTCTTAAAATAGATGAGAGATGCTCTACAGCGTCTGAACTATCAGGTCCAAGGTAGCAGCCCACCTGCGAGAGGCACTGGATGCCATCGTATAAGTGTTGTCAAGACATCACAAACCTGAACGAAAGTACGCGGGCGTTCATGGACCCATACGAGCGTTATACATCTGAGGACAGCTCAACTCACGATTGACTCCCGAAGGCACACCTACAGACGATGATGTCGCTGACCATGTAGTGCTAGTGGCCGAGTGGTCGAGCCCCTCCGGCTAAGCAATGTACCAGAGACGCATTTAACGAGCTGGGTACAACCCAGCGGATGTTCTGGCTCCACCAGATCGTTGGATGACGCCGATGCGATGGCTTCTGGAAGCTGGCCCGAGCTTTTTATATGTATTACAAAGCAAGTCGGCCAAAAGTCATGACATAGCCATCAAGAGAAGCGACATGCCTGCGAGATCTAGTCGAAGGAAGGAAGAGATCTAGGCCTTACACCCTCATAACCGCAGACAGGCCATTAACTTCCGCATTCATCTTCAAGTGTCTAAGGTCTTTTACCCGAGAGACTGACTGTAGGACGGAAGCAGATCTCATGGTCCCGCCTCGCTTGCGTCCCGAATGCTGCGCGGACACCATCGGACTACGAATTGTTTCTAATATATGCCTCTTGTCCTGTTTCCAGAAGTCTCTGGCGCCATCCTTTTCATATTATACTAGATCACTCGCCCTTCAGCATACACGAGCCAAGACATGGTTCCACTTGTTAGGGGTACGAAATGGGCCGCCATAGCATTGTTCTTCCCTTCCCTCCGTTGCATTGAGCTAAGCACGATTGCAACAAGCCAGACTATGCTCTCATGAGGCGGTGTACCGTGTCAATGTCTTATGCATATATAGCAACAATACTGGGAAGGCCAAAGCTGAGTTGCATGGGCGTGGGGGGTCGAACTTGGCCTGCGGCCCGAAGTGCGACTCATGTGGACGTACAGCCTGCTTCCCTCTCTGCGAGAGAATTGCACGTTACGGGGGGAGGATATCCAACTTTATGAGCTATCGGATTTGTAAAATCCAGACGGCGATAAAGACCACGAACTTGTGTGCACCCCATATCAGCAAGTCGACGCTGCGTATGACAGCAGCACGATCGCACATCGGATGCTTGTATATACACGCACACCAGTGGAAAGTCCGAAACGATACCCAAAAACGTTTTCTTAAATTATAGGCACTAACAATGAGTCATTCATGATGGTTGAGTTCATTTGACAACCACCTAGTAGCATGAAAACCACCGTGGCTTGTCTCTGCTCACCCCTTCCATCACTCGACAGAGGAGCCAACTTGGTGAGGCTTCCCCGAGATCAGCTTGGAGGAAGAGTACAACAATAATGATATCTACCGATGATCTGTTGGGCAGGTTATTGTTTAGAATGTGTTTTCCAAGAACAAATACAGATCTCAGGGGCGACCCCTTTCTGACGAGGAGAAGCTTGGTGTCTCTTCCTATTATATATCACACAGGACCGGACCTGCGGCAGACACATGAGGGGACACGCCGTGCTCCTGCATGTTGTTTCTCCATGACAATAAATTCCTAATCTCCTACGACGACGTGATAGTTATCTTCAGCAATATGAGCATTCTTCGGATTGTCAACACCCCAGGATTGCTCTGCTTGTCATCGGGCGACCCGAGACGGTAAATGATCTTTTTCTTATGTAAAAGCTATACAGAAGTAATGCATTACAGTATGCTCGAAATGGAAAGGGTAACGAAAGCAACTTCTGGCGCTGAGGCAACCCATCGCAAGAAGGCCAAATCAAGTCCAACTGTAAGGTCCTGCCATTCCCCTCGCATGCAAGCCCCGAATTCTAATCCGAAACACAAGGGCCTTTTGGAACTCCCTACCATACCAGAGAGATGCCCGTGTTTAATCGCGTATATTACTATAGCAATACAAGTCGGCGTTCAGAATGTTGTCAAGAAGCCTTCCTTCTTCTGTACAAAGCCTCAACACGTCAAAGCATCCTCAGTACTATACGAACAGTACGCCTGAAGGGCGCGAACGTCGAATGCGATGAGATTTTTGACTCTGAAGCGGGTTGCGGGGCTGCCACAACGCAATCAGCATTTATATAGTCGCTGTGTCCACCTAACGAGCAGGCGGTACTTGAACTGGTCAACACATACACGGGCTCCCTTGAAAGCTCAATTCGATGCCATTTCGATAGTTCGAACATATTTCACTATCCCGACTCTTGGAATCACCATCAGGGGCTTGCTAAGGGCCTGAAGTTGCTCTTGAAGAGCCACTCGTGGACTGTGGATCGACTCTATATTATATTCGCAGCGCTCTGGGTGGAAGAACATCACTTTGGTCATATATACCCATCCACCAATTATACCTATCGCGGGTAAGGCACATCCAAAGCCTTAATAAAGGTTCTGGAAAGCTCTTTATATACTCCGCAGGGCAGATGTATTGTGATCGAATCTCGCTGCTGGGTTCTCAATCCATATATATATATAACAGCCTGTTGCTTACAAGAATCAAGACACGACTCCCAACAACGGTCGACTTACCTCGCGACACAGATTCTCTGCCTAAAAAAGTTCATCATGACTTGCAGACGTCAATGATGTATGGCCGACTTGACAATGATGCAGCACCCCGTTGGACTTCGCCCAATCGCAGCAGGCAGACGGAGCAAGACGGAGCCGTCGATGGCTAGCGGATGCGACAACAACTGTCCAGGGTCCTACTGACGTCGCTGGCAGCATACAACCCGTTATATATTTCCCTGTTTTCTCTCGAAAGGTGCATCAGGGATCTGGCTGAGCACTAGAAAGAGTATAGGTCACTTGATATCTTATTGTCAAGAACCCCTGGGTCTCTAAGGCTCCCCTCTTCTGGGCTGCCGAACACCTGGAGCTCTTGAACATTCAGTTCCAGCCCATCTCGGCTGGCTTTGAACATACTTGGCGGGTCTATATGAGGCTTCATCTGTGCCCGCCAAAAATGAGTTGTGCATCGTCCGTATGCCCGGCGCTGATACCACCAGTGCAACCGAAGCATTCGAACTGACGAACCTCGCTATATACATTATATTATACGACAGTCCTATTAGCTTCCGAAGATACACCTGACACCTGCAATCGCAGACATGAAGAAACACATCAGCTCTACTCCAGTGCCTAGTGTATAAGTTGGACAAGGGAGGGGTCCTAGTCATGTGGTGGTCAGTATCGTTCCATCACATCACAACAAATGCGTCGCGCCTCGCACAAGTATATATAGTGATCCAAACCTCGCCTCGAATACGATTGGATCCTAAACCAACATCATATATTTGGCATCTCATCCCATCAAGAAAGGTCTCCACTTGACACGACATCACTAACCATCAAGCGAAAGAGTATATAATCCTCCGCGCTCTATAAACGGAGAACGAACGCGCGACTACCCAGCGCACGGAATTTCCTAGCTCTTTATTAGGCATTCTTCCTGATCACCTCTGAGTCCCCGATGGTTCGAAGCGCCAAACGCTAGATGCACAATGCCGCTGTTGTTGCTAAGTTCAGTGGCGGCCACATGCTCATGAACGGGCGCGTATTGAACACTCCTCGCTGCATTTCAGGAATTGGAATGCCTTCGAGTTAAATTGCTGTATCATTTCTTCTCATCAGACTCAGGCCACAAGGAACTTTCTTTCTTGTCCTAGCTTTCACTTCTACCTTTGCTTCTTGCAAAGCGCAACAGGTAGCTTATATATACCCAACCTATACTATAAGGCAAGGCCTATCCACCATGCCACAGAAAAGCATATTCGACGAGCGTGAGACGAAACAACTTCGCTTTACGCCTTGGGGCTTAGTCACATTTTAAATATTCTTCTCTTGTCTATTTGTCTTTGCCTTCTTCTCCTCACCTGCATCGCTTGTACACACGGATATCGTTTCATTTACTACTTGATCAACGAACGCATCTTTACTCTAACGTAAAGGGGCGAGCAAGAAGAAGAGGTCAGCATCCCACATCCTTGACCTATCTCTTCTTCCCCTTATCTCAGGTACCCTTTGCAGATTGAGACCAGTTCTCTACATTCCCCGGGGAACCGTCTTTCATAGACGCGACAGCTACCACCACCGACCCCGGCTCGAGAAAGCCATCATTCTGAAGCACACATTGCAAAATTGGCTGTGGTCGCGGTCGAAAAATATTATTATATACGGATTCACGAGCTTGCAAAATTGTCGAACTAGGTCAGCGAATGAACAAAGATTCAACGACGGTAGGATTTGTGCCGGTGTTGGGCGCCCTGCTGCTCTTCGTCCACGCTACTTCCTGTGACTCAACAGCTATAGGCATCAAAGCATACGCAGGGGCGAAATGACGCCTCGCTCTTCATGCTCTATACACCCCATACCAAGCTTTTCGACCCGAAAAGGAAGACACGTTTGGCTAACTGACGACAAGAGTTTTGAGAAATCTATTCGTTGCGAACACGAAAAGAAGGTGATGCATACCAAGAATAAAGTATACTTCCAGCCAAAGGCCATGTTGTCCGAGAGAAAAGCCTGCTAGAGAAGCATTGCAAGGTACTCGCCTGTCGTGAGTCTACTATATAGGGGCATTTACCAACAATATGGATCTATCAACCAGAATGCCAAAAGCAACAATTGTCTTGTGTTGTCAATATGGCAGAACAAACCATGTTGGTGCGTGTTTTGCGTTTGCTTCTATATAATATTAGGCGCCCAACAACGAAGAACTTGAGACAACTTGGAAGTGCTTTCTGGGCCTAACACGCGCCACCGCAAGCGTAAGGCCGCCGAACGTCAAGCAGAGGCAGAGGTAGAGGCATAGAATTCCAACAAAAAGGTCAAGACCATCTCGAAGACGAGACAGAAGAGCGCTGGGGTTGATGATGAGGAGCTGGGCGACGCTCCCCCACCTTAAGGAGAAATGGATATCTTCGAACAGACATACAGACTACATGACTATAGCTCTGACAGGACGAACACACTAAGAAAAGCTGAAGCATATCATTCCCTTATATATCTCGACTTCAATCAGTATACAGCTCCCCGTCGTCGCACCTCTCGAATATCTCCGTCGGCCTGCAACGCCCGGCAAAATGAATTGCCTCACCTCTTCACGTCACCTTTTTGCGACGATATATATAGAGAGCCAAGACCGCTTTACTTGCTTTCGACTAGGACACTGGCAGTCCACTACGGGCTGTTGCGAAGAGAATCCTCAAGCTGTCCGGGGCAGCTCGGAACTGACGCCCGTGCTTTTCTCGCCAACGATCAAGGCGTCCAAGTATTAAGATCAACGTCAGTGCCTTCTCCCAGGCCGGATAACGATGCGTTTCTAAGGCCCTGGATATATGTCGAGAAAGGCAAGGACGAGGACCGGGAGTTCGAACAATCCCATTGGAGTCTCTTCCGGAGTACGAAGACCTAGAACCCCCTTGCAGCTGGTTCCTCGGCCAGCTAACTGATACGCCGTGCCTCCTTTGTGTTCAGGGCCTTATCATCAACCTACCAGGGGGCACAGCGCCATTGTTTGCAATTCATGACTCTCATCAGTCAACACACAGGTCAGCATGGACGACTAGCACTTCCTGTAGCCCGTTCAGGGATGCAAATCTTTCCTTGGGTCTTCAGATGCCGGAAGCCCACCGACGCATGGTTCTACTGTCAAGCGAAAGAAGCAATTGTCGCGACGTGGATGGCTTCTAAACAGGAGAGTTGGCTCTGCAGTGAACTCGGTTCTTACTATATATTGGGTCCTGTGCCTTTAACCAGGGCGATACAAGCCGCAGGTGTATACCTAACGCTTGAGTTGACCTCAGGTTTGTCTGTATAGCGCCTACGGATCCAGCATGCGCATTCAGAGCCAACCGCTGAGGCTGTTCGTTCTCTAAGTATCCCGCCCCACTATGTCCAGTGGAAGCTCCTTCAGGCCCGCGGCCCTAGCTAGCTTCCTGATAAGACACACCCTTCACCACATACCTTCTCACACCCCTACGATTCATCAGAAGCACTGATGAGCCACTGCTGTGGCTGTAAGAAGAATCCTCGAACGCTCCGAAACAGCCCAGCCCTCGGACGCATGCCAAGCGGACGCTTGCAACTCGTGAGATGCAGGCGGCGCTTAAACAAACCAGTTGATCATACGAATTAAAGCGTTTCTTTATATATACATATATATATATACTATGGACTTTATGTCAGTCTACATAGCGACTATGCTACCTGTGTTCATCTGACGACCGAGTCTACCTAGGTCTGGCCGGACATATTTACTTCCAGGTTGAGCAAGTGACACCTTCTCTCTGTTGAGCATCCTTTTACAGCATCGGTGTTTGACGCTCCACTAGACGCTACCATACATCGCGCCAGGGAAGCCGACTTCTGGACGTACAAAGGGAACCTAGGTACCTGTGACGAGTGATAGTTCCGGAGTTGACACCGGACATTGTCGCACTCGCAGGGGTCGTTGAGTACACCGGACCTGGAAGACCCTGGAGGGGCTTAGTATATACGGCCCAAGACTGTTGCCGCCCATTTCGAGACGAACAACCTTCAGCTTCCCAGGAGTTCAAACTTGAACTTGAAGATGACCCCGATTCCAATGACAACAGCGACGACAGCAACAGTGATGACACCCACAGCATGTGGTTTCGGGATAGCGATGAAGACACGGATGAGACGCTGCTTTGGTTTTCGGCGACGTTGATGTCATCAGATGAATCCGACTTTGTGGGACCACCACGATCGTGACGACGATGGAAGATTCGAACTTCGCTGCCATAGCCAACACCAAGAGACGTTGGAAGCCGAGAAGCAGATAAGTGGAATCTGTCATGAAGAGTCTTCTACTCACCGAAGCAACGCAAAGAACCTGACGCTTGACGGCGGTGGTGGTGCTGCGGAGGATACCTACGCAATCTCGCTCATTTACCGTCCCAAACACACCCTTACAATGGCAGCAATGCGAGAAAGTAGAGCCTACTGCATATATTTTATATAGCACATATCATTGTGCACTTTCTGTACACAAAACAGTACCAGAGTTTGAAGGTCCAGCGATCTTCTGAGGCTAAGCGCGACGCTCCAGAGTTTGCGACGGCTATATATGTCCACGGTATCCCCTCGAAGTATAAGCTGATAAGTATGCTTGGGCTATTCGAAAATTTGGTAGACGAGACGAAGACGTATCTCAGTGGCTGACACTGGGCAATGTCGCATTACAGCGCTGCGTGTGTTGTTACCAATACTTCTAGTCTGTACTGCTTCTGTACGACTACGATCCCAGTGACAATGCTGGACGCAAACCAACAAAGGAAGTCCCCAGCTGGAAGCTACAAGTTTCGAATATCTTGCGAGGTTTCGAGGTCACATCTACAAGGAGATGAAGGCCGGCAGCTGTGGGGTATGGTACTCAGTCGATCTCACGAACGAGGATCAGGATCAGTGCAGTGAGTATGTTGGAGACATTATCGACGAGAGCAAGTCTTACAGAATGACCCGGCGACACAAATATGCCTCTTCACTGCTCAGTATCAATCCGATCCACGCGAGATTATATCACTCTTCAACATATAAAGTCTATACTACTATAAGGCGACGAAGGTCTCTGATGTGGTATCATTGAACTGCTCTTCAAAAGCAGAAGTCTGATACTCGATAGACATCAAACATCACAACCTTTGTGCGGACAATCCATACATGCCATGTTTTCCTCTGGGTTAGGAGATTCACGTGGTGCAGTTACCAATACGCGACAAACTGTCTCCTCTGCGTCCCGTTCTGCTCCTGGCCCCCAGTCTGTAAACTATCCTGTCGTTCTTCAAGTTGGTGCCGATGAACCCTCCACCGATCAGGTTTTCTCACTCGATTACGGTTCCATCGGCTATAGGTCCGACGATGTTCTTCAGCCACCCTCTTCCAATGCTATCTTGGACGGATTTTACCGCTGTCTTATTATAGAGGCATACATCAGTAGTATATATACTCTTTACTTCTTTTGGTCAGAAGACTCTTCAAAGACATCCTCGGTTGAGTCTAGCACTATTGACGACACTCTCGATCAAATCCCGGTTTTCGTGAATTCCACGAAAGGACCACCGAACACACCCCCGCGCCACCGGGCAGAGTATCGACTGACCTATGTCATCCGTTGAGCCCTACTCCGATTAGCCTGGCAGTCACCCAAGACAATGCTGAGAAGATGCTTGCGCTACGAGTATCCTTGGGGAACCCGGAGAGGATCATGACAAGAGATGAGGCCAATGCGAGACGCGACTTGGCATTGCGACTACAGGCGGAATTCGACGACATTACGCCTGGAAACGAGATCCACGAAGATGACCTGCCGTTTATCATCAAGAGTCCTCGGCCTCGGATCCAGTTCTACAAACACACGTGCAACGAACGCGCTTATGCCTACAAGACTGTCTATGCTTATATATGTTCTACGACTCGCTGGATGTCCTGATACTACGGCCAAGGTGCCCCGATGGCTATATATATACTCTGTTCGACATCCCAGAAGAGATCTATCGGGTGAGACAGCAAATCGCGGCTGAGCTATACAATATATATATATATCCCGCCTTGCGACGTCTAGGGTTTTTGTTAACAATCCTCGCCGCGCGAATGGCAGGGTTTGAGGGTGAATGCAATGTATTCGCGTTGAACCCGTAACGTGGTGTGCAAGGAGCCTGGTGCTCTAGTCCATACTAGTGTATGGGCCTTATATATAACTTGTCCGTTCAAGGGGGAAAGGATCAGAAATGATCCTGACATACCACCAACCCCAACACACACCTGTGAACATTGCGGAAAAGCGTATATGTTGGAATCCTCCTTACTTATGCACATGGTCAAACACGAAGAGCGTACACATGCTTGCCTGTCAGTGACCAAGAGTTATAACCGGTCTCGACAATGATACTAGAGAAAACCGCAGAACCATACGAAATGATACCAAGCACCTAGTGCCGGATCTCAGTATTAGCTGTTCAGGCAATGCTGGCTTTTAGAGACACCACCTCTAACATCGATGCTCTAGTAGCAACGTTCGAGTCATCCAAGGAGCTGCGAGCACTCGATGCCGCAAAATTCGGAGCATATTATAAAAGTCCAGCTCGAGTCAATTAGCAAATCACCAACATAGCTACAGTCAACCAGTGGACCCGAGGTCGCGCGCTTGGATGACATTCGCAGTATCGTGTACCCACTAACACTGGAGCTGCTGGAAACCTCCTCCTCCAAGCTGCGGTCGGGGACTCCAAGGGCTGTCTCGTCTTTGCGATTCAAGGCGCAAGCCTATCGACATCCTCCCCCAGCCGCTCTCGATCAATGGCGACGATGAGGACACGTCTACCAAGGAGCTTCCGTTTACAAGCTGTCATTGAGCCTGGATTTCGATAACTGCCTCTCCGCCGACGGATGCTGCCATTAATATGAGCTATCAACGCCAAGTTAGCATTCCTCTATCGGTTTTAGTACGATGCGCTGCAGAAACGCCATAATTTGAGTTGGGTTCAATTGACGTCAATCAAACATCATGCCCCAGCTGAACTACGGGCGCGTTATCCTCAAGAACATCCCAATCAATGCATCACCGAATGAAGAAGCAGGACATATAAGATTTTACTGTGTAATAGATAGAAATAAAAAAATAAACAAGCATAAACAATCGCCGACTGAATCGCAGTGACATGACATTAAACAAGGGTCCTTATCCCGATCCAACGGCGATTGCAACCCCCCACTTTCAGCTGGTGTGTCCCGTCCGCCGCGCCGTCCCGGTCCCCCGATATCGCCAACCCCAGCTGAAAGAGCAGATCAATTTACATATTCAGGGGTGGCTTAAATATCGGTGAGCCAATGTCTTTGATCTTGTCTTTAGATGCGTACACGTTTATTCTTGGTGTCGCACACTTTCGGGGCTGACGAGACACAGCATCCATGCCTGAAAGTTGTCTCGTGGTACGGACGGGATGGTACAAGCTACATCCGGTGGTGTTTGTTGGGGCTTGGGGGGAAGGATGTCTTATCTTAGCTATTCGACCGTAGTCGTAACTTTACTTTATTCTCCGAACGGTACTCCATCTTTCTTCCTCTTTTTAATTACTTCTGCACTTTTGTTCGTCGATACTGTATTGTTTATACCCACGTGAAGATGTTTTCGGACGTTTCGTTGCTGAACGGCGATGGCTGTGTTGGTTGCGCAAAGATACTTTTGAATGAGAAGCGTTTGTCTGGAGAGACGATGATTTCTGAACATGGTGAGTTGGCAATTATTATTGATGGTTCCCTGTGTCTTTTTCACCGTGCCCTTTCCTGTTGGTGATGATCCCCTTCATGTCACTGTGAACGTTTGATGATAGCGGCATAACCCTCTACAACTATACCCTGATCAAGATCAAGCGGTCAACTCCATTATTACAAGCAACTTTTCGTATCTTTTCATTACCTCACTCAACCTCATCTCACTTCTGACACTCTGGCTTCATCTTGCATCAAGAAACAAGTGTGTCGACTTACAAATCCCCATCAATATGTCTCCGAAGGGTTAGTCCCGGGTAGCTTCCACACAAATTGTGGCTAGTGAGCTCATAAGGCTGTCCGAGTGGCGCAGCCACAACCAATAACAGCCCAGACATGACAGAAGGCTGCCTTTGACTTTACCAAACAGCAATTGGAAGAAGACAGCAAAGATTCTCAACGTTGAGAAAGCCTAATTGCGAATGCTCATCCTCTATCTCGCCATTTGACTCAGAGCATGTTCCTGTTCTCTAGGGCTGTTGGCGTTGCGAGCGACAGCCGCAAGGGATGGACCCTTGAATGGGACCCAGCGCGATCGCGTCATACTGGGGCCGAATTTGTGAGCGGTCTCGGCACTGAACTCGAGCTACCGCCATTGACTCCCTTCCTTATCACAACTTCAACACCACATTTTTACCTTCCACTTGGTGATATCACAACTTCTATGCTTCTCCCCTTCCACTGGGAATCTTCTTCTTAGCAGCGCAATCCATTTATCAAGCTGCATCCCATCCTCCTTCCTCTCTTCTGCCCCTCCCTTCAATCGTCAATCGACCAACCTAACAACCACAGAAATGCCTTCACGGACCGTCTCCCCGATTATGTCCCCCGGCCCATCATCACCCATCCTCTCCCCCCTCGAAGCCGCCGAAGATCCCGCTACGAGCCCCGACCTCGTCCACTCGCTCTCCCACACAAGCACCATCCTCGCCCTCGCCGTCAGTCCTCAGCACGAAACCATCTTCGCCGGCACACAAGACGGCGAAATCGTAGCATGGTCACTCGACACCTTCCGACAAGTCAAACGGGTCCAAGCACATAAGCGCAGTGTTCTTTCCCTCGCGCTATCACCCGATGCAAACCTCTTATTCTCCAGTGCTGGAGATCCTATCATCAATGTCTGGGATCCTAAAACTTTGACGAGATTGTACGAGATTTATGGATCGTATGATGTTGGTGATATTTTTTGTACGGCTTATAGTGCGCAGCATGAGACGGTTTATGTTGGTGCGCAGAATGCTACTATTCAGTGGGTAGGGCTTAATGATGTTACTGCGAGAGTGTCGCCTGAATCACAACAACATCCCGACCGACGAAACCATCGCTTCTTCGATTCCAAGGCCGTCGGCGGCGGCGCGAGTACACCCCGACGCAACGACGATCGATGGGGATTGATTCCCAAGGCACATAATGTTCTTGAGATGCACTCTGGTTGTGTCAGGAACTTTGCGCATTATGGTTATGTATACTGCATGCTCATGGCCAAAGGTCCGACCGTCGATGTTGGAACCGACGACGATGTCCTTATCTCCGGTGCGGGCGATGGAACGATCAAGCTTTGGAGCTTGGGACATACAGTTGAGGACGATGAAGAGCTTGGCGGCGGTATACAAGAAATCATGACATTGGGCACCGACGATGGCGAGTCAGTCTTGTCAATGGCACTTGATAGCTCATTCTTGTACGCTGGCAAGCTTGATGGTATCGTTGAGTTGTGGGATCTTGATACCGCGCAGCGATTGAGAGTCATCAAGGCACATGACTGCGATATCATGTCGATTCAAATGGGTTGGGGGTATTTGTGGACTGCGGCAACTAATGGTTGGGCCAGCGTGAGTACTCCTCCTAGCAGATGATGCTATTTTGCTAACGAGATGCAGAAATACAGCACAACCCATTATGGCAAATACCAACACGCCGCCTCCGGAGCCGTTCCCCAGAAATACCAGTGTCTTCTCCGATGGGAAGCTCACCAGGGCAAGGTCCTCGCCTCAGCTGTGACGAATTACAGGAACAAGCAATACTTCATCACGGGCGCGAACGACGATAACATTTCTGTGTGGTCCATCGACACCGATAAATGCGGCACAAAAGAGAAGGAAGTTTCGCAAGCTTCGGATAACCTTTTGCTATCGTCCCTGCGAGATTTCGTATCATACAAGACCGTTTCTTCACGACCGGAATTCGCGGAGGATTGTCGCAAGGGCGCTACGTACCTTGGTGCGCTGTTCAAGAGACTGGGCGGACATGTTGAGTTGCTTAGTACGGAGAAGCATCACAATCCTGTCGTCTACGCGAGGTTCTCGGCTAAGAAAGAAGCTGCCGAGACACGAAAGCGCATTCTCTTCTACGGTCATTACGATGTCGTCGCAGCCGATAGTCGCAAGGGTAAATGGGAGACTGATCCATTTACCATGCAGGGCACCAACGGCTACTTGTACGGCCGTGGAGTCAGCGACAACAAGGGTCCCATCATCGCAGCGCTATACGCAGTAACCGATCTCATGGAGAACCAACAATTAGAAAACGAAGTCATCTTCCTAATCGAAGGCGAAGAAGAGTTCGGATCATTGGGTTTTGAAGAAGCCGTCAAGAAAAACAAGGATCTCATCGGCGAAGTAGACTACATCCTCCTCGCCAACAGTTACTGGCTCGACGACGAAGTGCCTTGCTTGACATATGGTCTCCGCGGTGTTTTACACACAACAGTCTGCGTCGACGCGCCCAGACCAGATATCCACTCCGGCGTCGACGGTTCATACATGATGAACGAGCCTTTATCAGACCTCACCCAAATCCTGGGAAAACTCAAAGGTCCTGGCAATAAAGTCCAAATCCCTGGTTTTTACGACGGTATTCTTCCTATTACACCAGAAGAAGAAGCGCGCTACGATGATATCGCTCGGATTCTGATCCGGAGTAATCCTGAGAAGGGACCAGAGGATCGATTGAAGCAAAGTCTCATGGCACGCTGGCGCGAACCGAATCTTACGCTGCATCGGTATAAAGTTTCGGGACCGGATGGGAGTTTGGTTAGTAGTCACGCCAGCTCACATATCAGTTTGAGAGTTGTTCCGGGGCAGGAAGTAGATCTTGTGATTGAAGCTTTGACAAAGTTCCTTGAGAATGAATTCAAACAGCTTGAGTCGCAGAATCAACTTACTATCACGGTGGATAATCGTGCAGAACCTTGGTTGGGTGATCCTACGAATGCGATTTTCCAGACCCTTGAAAAGGCGATCTTGGAGACGTGGGAAGATTGCTTTGAGACATCCGGCGAAGCAACACCCGATAAGACACCCGACCAATCCAAATCCGAAGAAGATGCTCTAGCGGTAAAGACAAAGATGGGAAAACCGCGCAAACCACTATACATTCGCGAAGGCGGATCAATTCCCGCGATTCGATTCCTTGAGAAGGAATTTGGTGCGCCGGCTGCGCATTTACCTTGTGGGCAGAGTAGTGATTCTGCGCATTTGGATAATGAGCGGATTTGTTTGGTGAATTTGCTGAAGGCTAGGGAGATCTTTGCAAAGGTTTTTGGACGGCTGTGATATGGTTGTAGGTTTGGAGGATGGGGATTACAGGAAGGATGGTGGAGGAACGGATTGGTGAGGATGAGTGTGAGGGAGGTGGACACGGATTTAACGCTTGATGATGATGTGAGATGGAAATGTTATTTTAAAAATTGGGGAATGATAATGAATGAATTGATACCCTTAATAGCATTGCGTCTGTGCAGCAAAGTTGTTATGGAGGGCGAAGAGTGGTACGGCAATATCGCTGCTTCCGGACTGACAGCATCATCAGTGAGTTCAAGATGTAACCAACATGCATATGTCAAAGATGATGTGCATCAGCGTCCCTGCCAAGCCCCTCCCGTGTCCATAGGGCTGTAACATCTTACCAACCCATCAATCTCGGAATAAAAGATCTTGAAGATAATCTGCCTTGCAGGAGCATCATCTGGTTTCATCTTACCATTCCATGACTCCCATAAATCCCATCATCTTACCCTGCATCACAAGCCACAATCCGACCAGTCCACCTATTATTAGCACTTTCTTAACGAATCAGATACGTCTAAGATGAATCCGTGCTGCGCTTTAATGGGGCGGTCGATCTTACCATCTGGGGCTGTTTTAAACTCGTTCCGGACTGGTGCTGACGAAAGGATCGTCGAGCGCAATTAAATTAGATCCATGGGAGTGGTGTTCCGATTACTTCATGATGGGTTTGTACGTACCGCCTAGTTTCCGTGTTTCTTGTTTTTTCCCTCTTTTTGTTTCTTCTCCTCTTTTTTTCCCTCCTATTCCAACTCAGTATCGATTCAAACAACATCTATATACCTAATTAATTATCCGACACTCGCTTTTTCACACAAGTCATTCGCTTTTAGAGTTTGATTGCGTTACTTTTTAACTGGGTCTGGTGCTACGAGATCTAGCGATTACCGTGGCTGGAGCTGAAACCGGGTATATCACCAATTTGTTCGACCTGTCAGCAAGGGATTTTTGAGCTTTTCCCATCAACAACAACAACACACGATCGTTACCAGCCAATTACTCTGCCCGCCATGGCGTCGCGCTGGTTTACCCTCGCTCTTCTTCTAACGCCAACACTGGCTCTCGAAAACGACTTCTCCCTCTACCCCAAGGGCGCCCAAGCCTGCCTCAAGAAAAACGCCGCAGACGCCTCCTGCACCGGCAACGACTCGAAGGAAATGAACTATTGTCTCTGCGGCTTGGGAAACTACAACAATGACTTCATCCTTGGATCTGCAGCGTGTGTTGGCAAGGAGTCGCCTAATGATATTGATGGGACGTACGATATGATGAAAACATCGTGTTCGGAATCGCAAACACCTATGAAGACTACGAAAAAGGAATTCCAGCAGGCTGCGCATGATGGTGTGAGCACGACGTCCGCTAGTGGTACTGCTACTGCTAGTGCTACCGAGAGTGCTTCGCAGAGTAGTGATACTGCTGCTGCTTCTACAACCGATGCTGCGGATGATGAAAGCACGGGATTGACAACGGGCGCTACGATCGGTGTGGCTGTCGGTGCAGCAGCAGGCGGCGCAGCAGTCGTAGGCCTATTCATCTGGTTCTGGCTCCACCGCCGCAAGAAGAACGCCGAAGAATCCCACCCAATGCTCCCCAACTACGAAACACAAAACTCACCATACGCACCCAGCGAAGCCAAACCCTCCGGCTGGCAAACACCCGATCCCAATGCAGGAGGCTACTACACACCGCAATACAAGCCCAACGCCGGCCCTGTCGAATTACCCCCCGACAACGCTGTTGCTGCGCCTGCGCCTATATTCGAGATGGATGGGACTTCGAGTGCTGCTGTGGAGATGCCTGGGTCTACGCCTGTTGATGCGTATGCTAGGGATGGGTTTAGTAGAGATGGATTGCATTCTTCTGCGGGGGATTCGGCGATGGTTTCGCCGCAGACTGCGCCTGGGACGCCGTATCGGCCAAACGGGGAGATGCTGAGGTAATTAATGGGATACATAGAATGAGGTATTAGCCTTGGAGTTTGGGATAGTGTGCCGTTTACATATCGGATGGCATTTAGCGTACATATTGAGTCTTTACAATTGTGTTTCATTCGTTCTGTAGTTGTCGTATTGAAGGGGATGTTGCTGATGTGTACAGTGGCTGTTCTGTCAGGTTCCTTCCTCGTCAAGTTCCTGCCTTAAGCTCCTTCCTTCCTGATCTCTTGCATCGGCCTCTCTTCCACACGATGTCGGTGAATCTTCTCCTTCACTTCTCTATCTTCCCCTTCGCATTGTCTCCCATCCGCATCTTCCTTTAATCTCCAATTTTTATTGACGTCCATCCGAAGCGTGAACGCATCCCGAATCAGGTTTGCAATACCATTCAACGACATCAAAGTTTCCTCGTCGCAATACCCCCTTCAATTTCCTGTCTCCCGTCCTGCGACTTCCTTGTCTTCACCTACGGCCTCGCCTTCCCTCTCCTTATCTGCTTCATTCTCCTCGAAATTGCCCCACCATCTCTTCTCCCACCCGCTTCAACTTCCACCGACGTCAATCTAACAACGCGAACACAAACTTGAAGTTGCGCTTCCATCGCGTCGCATGCCTTCGCCCATGATCGGTACCGCAAATGATGCGACGTTCGCCGCAATGACATCTGATTCTGATTGGCCTATCTTCCCCTGTCAGCCTCGAGAAGCTGTAGTCAGCTGTGCGCCTTGAGGTGGGGAATGGCCGCAGCCAACATTCAGGCGGATGCGAAATATCACTCGAGCTGCTCGGCATTTCCGCGTTCCAACGCTCTTCTTCACCACCTCTTGGATCGTTCAGTCAAGGATGGCACTTTGCGATCCGTGTTATAACCTGGTTCACATTCTCGAACAACACCACATTCGCCCAAAACAGCATCGCGAACAAGAAACCCTCAAAGAGACATGGGAAGACCAATATGGATATCAATACTTCCCCAGCAGTAGTAGCGTCACTGCGTTTCGTGACTGGCTTTCAGCCCGAAATGACAAAAGCTCCATCCCAGAAACCTTGCCGCAACTCCCTGGACTCATACATTCATCATGGGATTCATTCTGCAAGTCCCTTGACAGTTTCTGCCCAGTCTGTTGGGTTGTTTGGCGTCACATTAGGGACTCGCCTGCGACTTCCTATCATGATGAAAATCGCTCAGGGTTCTGGCTCTCGTTTCACCACGGTCTCGATTTGACGGGCAACACCGGCTTGATAGAGCTGAATTGCTCTGCGGATATAAGAGACGCTGATAACATAGTATTTTCCTACGCGAGAACGACGAAGCAGCGGTTCCAAGGTGATTTTCCTCAAGGACACTGATGAGAGGTGACTGATGACCTCCTGTAGAAGTAGTGGCTGGAATTCCTCTGGAGGGGCACATGGGCTCGAAAACAACAGTGAATACAGTCAAGGGCTGGCTCTCCATGTGTGAGGGGGGTGACAGATGTGTCGCAAAAAGACGTGCTGTTAGCGATCCGATAATACCTACGCGACTGATCGACGTTCACACCTACGGCTCTCAATTCTGGTCCGTTGTCGAGACAAACAACCACCAGAGCTTTTCCAAATACGTTGCACTGTCGCATCGATGGGTAGCTGACACACCCCGTCTCCTTAGAAACAACTATCTCGCCTTTCAGATGGGCCAGTCTGATGACGTCGTGCCACGCAGCTACCAAGATGTCTTTGTCCTCTGCCGCAAACTAGACATCAGATATGTTTGGATTGACTCGCTATGCATCTTCCAAGATTCCGCGGATGATTTCCTTCACGAAGCTGCCACCATGATCGAGGTCTACGCAAACGCCTTTTGCACTTTCAGCATAGGTTGGGAATCACCTCATGGGTTTCTACGACCTCGGAACACTCGTGCTCTTCTCCGATGGAATACTGACAATTTAAACGGCCTGGTACCTCCAGATCGACACTTGTTTGTCCACGACCATAGGGAATTGCGTGAGACAATTGGTCAGACGCCACTCAACCGACGGGGATGGGTGCTCCAAGAGCAGCTTCTATCGCCAAGGATCCTGCACTTGGGGAACGATCAATTGTATTGGGAGTGTGATGGCAGAATATCCTCTGAGACTGAACCTGATGGGCTTCTTCCACACGGAAGTGACTATAGGCGAAAGATGCTCGTTGATAACGGAGAGAGCGAGAGCTCGACTTGGCAAGATCTTGTGGTTCAGTTCATGAGACTGGATTTGACATTCGAGAGAGATAGATTACTCGCTGTATCCGGCATCGCAAGATTCCTGCTCACTTCGAGTGAAAACGGGCTACCCGAGGGAAATGGCTCTTACTCTTATCGAAAAGTCGAGCGAAAGGTTGACCCAACCACTGAGTATGTTGCTGGCTTACGGAGGTTTCACTGGATCAAAGATCTCCTTTGGCAACCCATGATTTTCCCCCAGCGTTGGATTGAAGACGACGTCAAGGTTAACAGGGGATCGTTCAATCGTTGTCCTGATAACATCGTTCCTTCATGGTCATGGGCTGCCTGTCCAGGACCTATACGATGGACGGTCGAGCCTTTTGACGTTTGGCACCATGATGTATCTGACGAAGGAGGTCCCGTGGCATGTTTGCGTAACATCAACTTTGAGCTCCTAGGAAGCGATATCTACGGTCTTCCCAAATCAGCATCATTGGATATATCTGGTCTTCTTATTCCAGCTAAACACACAGAGCTAGACGGCCCTGAGTACCACCCAAACGGCGTTGAAGCCACCAGTAACCAACAATATTTTTACCTGTACACAGATGGCTTCATGTACCCATTGCCATACCCACGAGTTCATGGTGATGTTCGATCCTTAATCACGGCACCTTTAGAATCGTGCGACAGTTTCACGCCAACGTGCTTCATTATACCTCTAATATCGCTCAGTATATGGAAAGATCCGAAGACCATGGGCCTGGTAGTTCAAGAGCGACCACGAGCTGGTGATGGCTTGAGAGAATTCGTGCGCGTTGGGAGTTTTACAAGATATCACAAACCAGATCACAATCGCCAGGACTGTGCGGGCCTGGCGATTATGAACGCCATTTTGAAGAACGTCCCTGCCGATGGCGATAAGTTTGAGCAGAAGTTGCGCGACTCTGCATATTGGTGGGAAGATTATGAGAGAGCCGGTATGGAAGATGGACATGATGCTACGGCTAAGGCTGAGTGGACGACCATTCGGCTTGTCTGAGGGCATATGGAAGCTTAATACTGGTGCTGAAGTGCCGGTTCATACCTCCGTCCGCGGCGACCGCGATTGAAATGGGTGTGCTTGGGGATGGGACTGATCGGCTTCATTTGAGTGGCTTCTTGCCATTGCTTGGTGATCGCGATCAGTCGTGAAAGACGATCTTCATGTCGCGTCGAAAAAGAAAAAGTGAAAATGATAGCCAATTTAAAAGAAGGAAAGAGTCAGAGTCTTGTATTTATTATAGCGACACGCCATCTGTTGAGAGCCAACAGACTGAAGCATCTTCTGTACAGCTGCTCAGCGAAATGTGGCTTGTTGCCGCTCACTGTGGCTGTGCACCCCGCGGGCCTCGGTCAGCGGGGACCCGCGGATTTCACCGAACAGCGCATTCGACCTTCACATGTAACAAACGTTCTCCTCATTGAACGAACTTCAATTACCTTCAATTGCAGTTTCAACACATCAATTCTCCAACATACCGAGGAATTTTACTTGAACGTCGACTGTCAGGATCATGGTTGAGAAAAAGACTTACGTCCTGATTACAGGGTAAGAACTCCATTGCAGAAAAACTGAGTGAACAAATGCTAATGAGTGTAGATGTTCACCTGGAGGCATTGGACACTCTCTCGCCAAAGAGTTCAATCGCCAAGGTCAGCCATCAGTCAATCATCGGGAATTTGAAGAATGGGTAGCTAATGAAATGAAGGCTGCCATGTCATTGCGACCGTGCGAAACACAGACATGATCAAGGACCTTGAAGGTCCTGGCATGAGCTGCTTCCCTCTTGAAGTCACTGATCCCAAGAGCATCAAAGAGTGCATGCAGAAAGTTTCTGACCTCACCGGAGGACGTCTCGACATTCTCGTCAATAACGCGTACGTCTCCCTCTCATCAATTGAACCTCACTGACATTCCCAGCGGCCGAACTCATACCATCCCCGCGTTGGATATGGACCTTGACGACGTTCGCGCCACCTACGAAGTTAACGTCTTCGGCCCCATGTCCATGGTCCAAATCTTCGCACCTCTTCTGATTGAAGCGCGAGGTCTCATCATCAACATCTCCAGCACTTCCACTTTGGTTCCTTACATCTTCGGCGCCATCTACTCCTCCTCCAAGGGCGCTATCAACGTCTGGTCCCGCGCCCTCCGCCTGGAACTCAAGCCCTTCAACGTGCGTGTCATGAACGCCGTCACCGGAACAGTACGCTCCAACATCGCCAGTCGCACACACCGGTCTCTTCCCCAGAACTCACTGTACAAGCCTGTTGAGGACTTCTTTCAGCAGCGATTGACGTTTAGTCAGCGTACTGCTACGATGCAGACTGAGACTTATGCCAGGAAGCTTGTTACTGCTGCGCTAAAGGGTGAGGGGTATCTGGGTGGGTTGATTGGAGGTACGCCGGATTGGTTCTATGCGGGAGGTATGGCGACTAAGGTTTGGATCTTGAGTTGTCTGCCTAGATGGGTCAGTGAGAGTGTGATTGGGATTTTCTTTAGCATTGGGAGTTTGAGTAAGAGGATTCAGAATGCTAGGCAGAAGTCGAGCTGAGCTGGGTTGGAGCTGGCGCTATCACTGGGGATCAATTGAGATGAGTTGAGTGTGTCGCGTAACGTCTCGCGATGGGAAAGCTATGTTAAGTATATGTGCCGAAGCGAATGGTGTAGCATGCTACTCTATGTCTAATCTAATGAGTGGTATCAAAGCCGCGATGGTAGTGAGGAGTTGTGTAATGTCACCACCATCGCATAAAAATGACCGAACTTTTCTTCCTCTTCTTCTCTTCTTCTCCAATGGTCTAAGCCCACTTTCCAAGCAGACTCATCAAAACCATACCACAAAGCAATCCAAACATAGCCAACGTAGTAGTCAGCGCATTGGCATCACTAAGTTCACCACCAAGCATCCAATCCTGAGCCCACATCTCGACCAAACCGACCCAGACAAGAATACCAGCCGAGAAGGCATCCAGGGTACCGATGGCGATGAGAGTAGAAGGATCGTTGCCGTTGAACACATTCAGAACACCGATACCGATGGCCATTCCGATGGGTGTGATGATGGCGAAGCCGGAGGCCAGGACGAGCTTCTTCCAGAGTGGGACAGTAGATGTTCCTGTTCGTTCGACCGAGGGTGTGGGGGAGTGGGAGTGCGAGTGGCCCAGAGCGAGGGGCATGGCGCCGTAGCCTAATGATGCGATACGTGTTCCTAAGGCGATACCTTCGAAGAGTTGATGGAAGATGATTACGATTGAGAGGGTGATGAAGAAAGAGTCTCCAGCCACGACGAGGGTGATACCGATAACTGTCACCATTAGTCAATTGACTCAAACACCAGTCAAGGAAAAGAACTCACGCAGAGAGTGGAAGATGATACCAGCCTCCATGATACTAATATTCGCCATCTCAGCCTTCTCAACAGCCTTAGGCGACAGAGTAACAGAATCCGTTTCGGCTTTCTTGCTAGCTTGCCAGCGCATCGCGCGATGAACAAGGAACTCGATCAGGAAGGAGATGAACAAGCCCGCCATGACAATAGCAGCAGTCGTAGCTTCGTAAAGTAATTCGCCGAGACATTCGTTGCCGAACATCATTGTCGCGTGAGTGAAGAGCTGCAAAAGTCAGTGACTGTTCCCCAAACCTCCCATGGAAGTAAAGACAGGAGAGAGGGGTAGGGGACTTACATGGACAAAAGCAGTAGAGATAATAACACCCGTACCAAATTGCTTCAACACGATAAGGAACAGATTCGACTTAACAGGCGTAAACCTCGAGAGTAGAATAGGTCCGTAGACACCAACTGATGAAGCGACAAGGACTACAAAGAGCATGCCGATTCGGATGCCGATCTTGTAGTCTCTGTCTGTTCGGGTGCAGGATCGTGCACCACCTTCGGAATGACCGCCGCCTACGCAGTGTCTGGGAAGTGTTAGTGATGCTGAAGTGAGATTATTGTGGGTAGAGAGGGTGAGGGACGGAGACGTACTCTACTCCTGCGTGGAAATGGCAGTGTTCCTCTTGGGGATCAGCGGCGCCGGATTCAACGTCTTCGGCTGCTAGGATTGGTGCTTCACCGTCGTCGGACATGCAGTATCTAAATGATCAGCTTCAATACAAGATACCAAGGACAAGTGTACCTACGTCTCGTCGCCATGGCTGTGGCAGCCTGTCAATTGAGCGGGATACTCTTCCGTGTTTGTAATGGTAGTTTGGACGTAGTACTCCGAAGAACTGGGGCCTATGCAGTATAGAGACGTCTCATGCATATGACAATCCGACACAGCAGTGATCTTGTCTGCTTTCGCAGAGCCCGTCTCCTTAGCAGCTGTCTGAGTAGCGCTGGCGTTTTCGCCGAGGACTTGGACTTCTCCGCCGCTTGGGTTCATGCAGTACGTGTCTGAGCCATGGTTGTGACAATCTGTGTACGAAGATGGGAGGTCTTGAGTAGCTGTCGCTGAAGCTTCTGCGACGATTTGGTACTCGTCTGAACCTGCCATGCAGAACCTGCGACCGTCAGTAGATGTTGCAGGGTGTTGAAGGGGAGTAGCTTACTGTGTAGGACCATGCATATGACATCCAGTCAAAGACTCAAAGCCCGTCTCCGTCTTACTCGCCTGCCTCTTAGCAGCTGCTCCCGGTGCAGTCGCAGAAACAGCGACTACAAACAAGAGAGCGCCAGTGAGCATGGCTGCCTTGCGGCTTTGGAAGAAGGTCTTGACGCGGGCCATGGTGGACATACAGATCTTCGGTAGGGAACAGTAAGCAAGGAGGGGATGTGAGGGTGGTTATGTAGTCTGCATCACGAAGCCAGCCCATCGGAAAAGAAAATCTGCGTGGGGGCAAATTGTTAATCGGCCGAGATGTCAAGTGAACATCAAGGTCCTCGTTTGTCAGTGAAACTTGATCGGATGCTTGGCCGGCTTGTGAACCGTGGGGCCGGTTACCTGGATAGCCCAACACTGGACGACTGGTCTACGGGGAATACTACCGGAAGAGGAACTCGTGAAGATTCTTCAGCTGCAATACGTCCAGTGGCAAGACAGACAAGTCTTTATCCACCAAGTCGGGCAACGAACGGATGGATCTTCAGCGGAGGATTCGCACTTACACCAACCAACCCACCATACCATACCCCAATCCACCACCAACTGCCACTAAAAGAGAGCAACAAGGTAAGCTTGTAAACAAGGTTACGACGGTGATAAACCGTAGCCCATTCCGAGGAAGTGGTACCCTTGCGAATCTCTCCACTAGTTGGTGATGACCGGTTGTGAGAACCTTGATGGACGCAGAACCTACCCACAGAATGAGAGATTTTCCAACGCTTTATTTCGGGCTTATTCTACTGGCTAGGCTATAAGAGTTTGTTAGTTAATGCAGGACTAGAAAACAAGGTTATGTTTATGGATAAGTTGGCCGTGCGTGGGGTGAAACGTTGTTTTGACCGTCGGTGGTACACTACGGACGATTGACGTTGGACGACGATGGGATGTTACGATGAGGCTCAGCTGTCAATCTGCCAAAACGGAGTTTATTAGAGTAACTTGTCTTGTGATACTATGACAGTGTCTATGTTACCTCAATTACAGTCTGTCAATTACAGCCTATCACTCAATCACCAGCGAAGTCACAGTAGCATGTTCAAGACCGTCAACACAACAAAAGCGCAATTGAGTATGTCAAAGTAGTCATAATTAATGATCATCATGATCTATCCTCAGAAGAATATACACATCTATCATGTCTTTTTATCCTCCTCTGCAATCCAGGCGTCGACACGAAAGACCATCCCAGACACTCTATTTTAAGCACTCCTCTTACAGAGCCAGGACAGCAGCAGCGACCATTCCTGCGAAAGGAATGATCTGGGCGCCGACACCGCTGTCGGTGATAGCGGCAGCGTCGCTCTCGGTGGGAGTAGCAGCAGCGGTGGCGGGACCGTCGCAGTGCCCTGTGATGAGTTAGTGGGTGATTGAGATGATGGACAAGAGGATGCTTACAGTGGTCGCCGTGGGGTTCACAGCCGACGGACTCGGTGGGTGAAGGGGAGAGAGACTCGGTTGCGCCAGAAGCGTGAGAGTGCTCATGGTCATCGTCGGTAGCCTTTGCCTCAGCACCAGTCTTGGCAGCTTCGCAGTGCCAGTGGTCACCATGAGGCTCACAGCCGGTGGACTCAGTAGGAGAGGGAGCAAGCGACTCGGTACCAGTGTGATCGTGGTCATCCTCATCGTGGTCATGGTCGTGCTCGGCCTCGGTGGTAGCCTTAGCCTCGGTAGCAAGCGTAGACTTTGCGCCCTCGCAGTGCCCTACATCAATTAGCAAACACTCAATACTGTAGAAGGGTATACATACAGTGGTCGCCATGAGGCTCACAGCCAGTGGACTCAGTAGGCGAAGGAGCAAGCGACTCAGTCGCACCAGCAGCGTGAGACTCCTCAGCGGTACGAGCAGCCTCGCAGTGCCAGTGATCACCGTGAGGTTCACAGCCGGTAGACTCAGTGGGAGAAGGCGCGAGAGTCTCGGCGAAGACGGCGGGGAAAAGACCCAGAAGGGCGACGGCGAAAGTGCTGGTCTTCATCTTGATGGTTTGTAAAGAGAGTGTTTACGTTACAAAGAGGATTGACGATTGAGAGTGAAGTGAAGATGAAGATGCAGGAACGAAAGCGCAAGGGAGTGGAATTTTTATAAACAAATGCGCCGCGCTGCTAGACAAGGTATGGCGAGGTACAGTAGCTTGTGCCAAGGATGCTTGCCACTGCCAGGGCTGGGAGTGATGGGCAGATGCGGACTAAGAGCTTCGGGCAAATGCAAGACAGGGAGTGTTGGTCGACCAAAGGACGCAAGTAGGTCAGCGTGGGGGTGTGAAGGATTGGGATTAACTACGGGGACAGTGACAGAGGGGCGAATGAACTTGAATGCTAGCTGACTCTGTTCCTGAGTGAAGATGCTCTATCGTCTCTTGGTGTTGATGCCTCTCTGGTGTAAGTCAACCGAGTCCATCACCTCTCCCCATCTCCCCAGCTCATCCAGTTCAATCACTCCAACCACTCCATACAAGGCACGATAAACAGAGACAGCTGCCCCAAAAAGTCTTCTCGTCTTGCTTCTGTCCCTGTAGTCAATCCATGGAGTCAATATTTAATCTTGGCAGTCTTGGCATGCCCATCAAGGTCCTCACCTTAAAAACTGGACCCGGCCCCACTATCGCATCGCTGACTTATCGGCGCAAGAAACAAATCAGGAAACTTTTAATCCGACAACAAATGAAGGTCCTGAATGGTTGGTGCTTTCTTTTTACTTGAGATTGTGGATTGGCCAATTGACGTCGGTTAAATACCTTGATATCTGGCCCTCTTTTCTGTTGGTGATATTCTCTGCACATTCACAGCAGCCATGAAACTACACTTGATAGCCCTCCTAGGGCTCTTGACACCGCCATGCTCAGCAGAGAACATCAAGGTTGACGCCTCAAATCCTGACTTGGCCTCCATTCCCAACCTGGTTTGTCTCTCACTCCTTCTAGTTACAGCATCAATCGTCATCCGAAGGACCATGTATCCCGGAAACACCCAACTGACTCCTCGCCACTCACAGCAAGGCTCATTGCAAGATGCCATCGTACCGTTGGATCAAATTTTTGGTGCACCAAATACACCTACCCATGTCGAAGCCAAGAAGAAATTGGATAAATCCATGGCGAGAGGATGGGGAAATTGGAATGTGCATCATTCTAGACATCGCTTGTTGGATGCATTGTATGGATATTCTCGATACTATGAGCGTCAAAAAGCTGAGCTCGATCGGCTAGAAGGACTTTATAAGCACGTATCCAAAGCTCAGAAATCAGTAAATCTCCCCATCCTACTTCATTCTACCAAATACTGACCTTTTAAGCTCCTCGAAAAGTCTATTCAATACTCCAAGAAATTCACCCGTATAGACAGCCTTCTCAAAAAGAACCAAGAACTCTGCACACAAATCGTGCGACACGCCATGGTATTCTACGGCATCAGCCAAGATGAACTCGACAAGCATATCAAGAGTCTTGAAGCTTCTGGAAGGCTGGCTGATAAGATCTCTGTATCACAGGCTTTGAAGCATTATGTTCGGGATTGGACTGAGACTGGTGAGAGTGAGAGGAAGACTACGTTTGAGTGTTTAACCACAACACTCAAGGAACTGTTCCCTGATAGGAGTGGTGATAAGCCTGTTAAGGTGCTTGTCCCAGGGGCGGGATTGGGAAGGCTGGGACATGATATTGCGGACCTTGGAGGTAAGCTGATATTGGAGATTTCTTAGGATGGTTTGCTAACTTCTTAGGCTTCGATGTTACCATCAACGAATGGTCAATGTACATGAACATAGCCTACCGCTATATCGAAACCAACCGCGCAAAAAGCAGCCACTCCCTCCACCCCTTCATCGACTCTTGGTCCCACCACTCAACACACTCCAACCAACTCCGTCCCCTCACCTTCCCCGACACACCTCTCAACAGCACATCCGTCGTCCTCATCGAAGGCGACTTCACAACAGTCTTCCCCCAACCAGGCGAATTCGACGTAGTCGTAACATACTTCTTCATCGATACAGCCCGCAATTTGATGAGTTACCTCGACACGATTAAAAAGGTGCTTAAGCCGGGTGGTTACTGGATTAACCTCGGTCCATTATTGTATGGAACTGGTCCTTTTGTGCAGTTGAGTTTGGAGGAGATTTTGATCGTGTGTGAGGGGTTGGGATTTGAGTTTCTGGAGACGGATGATAAATGGGGTGAAAGGACGATTGAGGGCAGGAATGTCAGGGGGATGCAGGCTGCTTATGGGTTTGATGATCTGGCGCTGACGACGAGTGCTTATAATGCGCAGTTTTGGGTTGCCAGGAGGTCAATGAAGCCTTAGAGATGACGGATACAGAGAAAGAAATGGCCTATGACAGACTTATGAATGATAGACCCCAAGAGGAACATAGACTTATAGACCATGATAGAGCTTGGGAAGAATCTCAAGCCAGAAACGATATACTGAGTACTACCATAGGGTTCAAACATCTCGTCCATCGATCACCTATCGAGCTGTCTACGGCCATGATCTAGAAAAATAAAGGAGCCCAAAGGGCCAAAGTGATAGGTTATGTCTCAGCGTAATGTGGTTTAGAGTCGAGTGATAATCTCATCATCTACATGACGAAGCCATTGGCCACTTCAATACCCAGGTCAAGAGCCAGGTTAGTGATAATCTCATCATCGACCGGATGAACCGACTCGTCATCTCCATGATGAGATTTCTACTAAATGCTGCAAGTCAAAATTGGATATAATTTAAATTTAGTTGTAATCGCATCATGTAAGGGATGAATAGATCGACCATTTCAGTAGTTAGTTGGATTAAGAAAGACAACTTAGTGATGATCTCATCGTCGACCTGATTAACCGCTTCGTCATCTTAATGATAAGATTTTTACTAAATGCTGAAATAGGTTCATCAGCGAGATGATGAGATTATCGCTAACCCGACTCTCTTAGAAGTACAGCATCCTGCTTGAACCCGAGAAGCAATCTCATATCTGAGATAGCCAACCGCTTCGTCCGGGCCATGATGAGATTATCACTAACCTGACTTTCTTCATTTAGTTGCAGTTTATCATGTGGCTGATGATCGGATAAGACTGATTGATGCCAATCTATTCCTCTCCATTGGCTAGATGTAAGTTTCGGCATCCTGGCGCTATTGCCGATCTCTCGCTTCCGTTATATGTCGTGCAGTGTCGCGGGGAAAGTGAAAGATAACCGCCAATCTAACCAAATATCGGTATCACGGCAATTCTATATCAACGGAAACCCCAAACCGGATACCTTGGCACTGTATCTCCCCACAACAACGTAACTTTTCCGACCCCAAACCATACCCAAAATTGGTGTCCGCCTCCCAACCGCTTTTCCGAAACTGCAGGGGTTCACTTTTCCGTCCCCCAAAACCCACGATCATCGTAAAGTGGACCCCTAGATATCCGCCTTCACAGCGATATATATCTCCTCAATTAACAAACAACAGCAATGGTTCTCTCTAGTGTAACGAATACCGCAAATATGACTATCAGACATGATACCCTCACTGAGGCGAAACCCGAGCCGCAGCAGCCTTCGCAGGCAAAGCTGTTTACGCTCGATGAGATGATCCGCCGGCGTGCGGTGGAACTTGGTGATGCAGTTGTTTTCGGAGCGCCGGAGAAGGGTGTGGATGATTTTAGGGAGCATAGTGCTGTTGATATTGATCGGTATGCTGATGCGGCTGTTGCGAGGTTCTTGAGTCTGGGACTCAAGTCTGTGGTACGTATCTTGATCTTACTATGATGAAAGTGAGTTGACAGTGAGTTGTTAGGATCCTACTCTCGAGAAAGCGCCTGTTGTCGGTATGCTAGGGCAATCAGGAATTCACGTCATCGTTCAAATTGTCGCTTTAAACCGTCTCGGCTATTCGGCGTTTCTCATCTCAACGCGTCTTGCTTGTCCTGCTATTACACAACTTTTGAGTCTAGCAGACTGCAACATTATTCTCACTACACCAACTTTCCATCCCGTACTAGGAGAGGTCCAACAAAATCGCCAACTGGAGATATTACCTTTATTCCAACCCGACGATGTCTTCAGGCATGATGCGCCGCGCTTTGTAAGAGACTATTCTCCCGAAGCAGAATCTCGCAAAGTAGCAGTCATAATCCACTCCTCAGGCTCAACCGGTCTACCAAAGCCCATTTACCTTACCAATGGAAGCTGTATTGGTGCATTTGCGGTGCACATGAACATGCGCGGCTTTCTCACATCGCCATTCTTCCACAGCCATGGTTTTTACGAAGTGTTCAGATCGATTTACTCCGGCAAGCAGATTTACTTTACGAATTACAACCTACCACTTACGCGAGAAACGGTCATGGCGCAGCTTAGAGCTGTCAGGCCTGAGATCTTTCACTGTGTGCCTTATGTTATTAAGCTTCTTGCTGAAAGTGAGGAGGGGATTCAGATGTTGGTGGATATGAAGATGGTATTGTACGCGGGCAGTGGATGTCCTGATGATTTGGGCGATAGACTTGTTGAACGGGGTGTTAACCTCTGCGGAAACTATGGAGCGTGAGTACTTTCCCCACGTTAAATGAGATGATATTGACGATCATAGAACTGAGACTGGAAGATTAGCTACTTCCCAACGTCCAGAAGGCGATAAGGCATGGAATTACATCCGCATCCTCCCACCCGCCCAACCATACACCACCTTCGACGAAGTAGCCCCGGGCCTCTTCGAATGCATAGCCCTAGACGGCCTTCCTTCAAAAAGCACCACAAACTCCGACGATCCACCAGGCTCATTCCGCACGCGCGATCTTTTCCACCGTCATCCAACACGTCCTGATTTATGGAAATTCGCCTGTCGCCTAGACGATCGCTTCACACTAATCAATGGCGAAAAGGTCCTACCTCTCCCCATTGAAGGACGCATTCGTCAAGAAGAAATCGTTAAAGAAGCCATTGTTTTCGGAGACGGGAGGACATATCCTGGAATTCTGATCGTTAAGGCTGATCGTGTGAACGAAATGTCTGACGAGGAGTTTTTGGAAGCGATTTGGCCTTCTGTTGAGGACGCTAACTCACGAGCGGAGAGTTTCTCAAGAATTCCGAAGGAGTTGGTTCTTGTCGTTTCCGCGGATGTGGTGTATCCCAAGACTGATAAGGGCACGTTTATTCGAGTTCCTACGTATCAGCAATTCGAGAAGGAGATTGACGCTGCGTACAAACGCTACGAAGGAACCGACGAAACAGCAGGTTCTCTCAACCTTTCCGGTCAAGAGTTGGAGAACTGGCTTCTGGAACAGCTCAAGACCAAATGCGGTGTCGAACTTGAGTCTTCAGAAGCAGATTTCTTCGCAGGTGGTGTGGACAGTCTGCAATGTATCCAAATGTGGAGTCTCATCAAGCGAGAAATTGACCTCGGAGGCAATCAGTCTTCTCTCGGACAGAATGTGCTGTACGAAACTGGTAATGTCAAGTTACTGGCTCGACAGCTGGAGAGATTGAGGAGTGGTGCTGGGGATGAGGGGGAGGATCAGTTGAAGATTATGGAGGGTCTTGTTGAGAAGTATTCTTCGTTTAGACCGCATGTGCCTGGGTCTGTTGGTCAGCCTGAGAAGGAGCTTGTGGTAAGTTTGACATTCTACTGGGAGTTGTGATGGACGCTAATGGAGTAGCTACTTACTGGTGTAACCGGTGCACTCGGCGCACATACCCTCGCCCAACTAACAGCCCGACCCCACGTCGGCGCAGTCTGGGCACTCGTCCGCGCCTCAAGCGACCACGCCGCCAGCGACCGCCTCGAAAAGTCCCTTCAAACTCGCTCTCTCACGCTCTCTGACTCGCAACGCGGCAAAGTCCTTGCTTTACCCTGCGATCTCAGCCGTCCAGACCTCGGTCTCAGCGAATCCCACATCACCGAGCTCCAAAGCAAACTCACAACCATCATCCACAGCGCATGGGCCGTAAACTTCAACATTTCAGTTCAAAGCTTTGAGGATCAACATATCAGAGCAGTGCACAACCTTATTCAGCTAAGTCTTGATGTGAAGACTCCTCAACCTGCCAAGTTCTTCTTCTGCTCGTCCGTCTCATCAGCTGGCGGTACACCAAGACCTGGAGAGGTGAAGGAAAGCTTAGTACCGAGTCCGGCGCATGCACAGCATACTGGGTATGCTAGATCCAAATATGTTGCTGAGCATATCACCGGTAATGCATGCAAGGCAGGTGCTAGGGCGAGGGTGTTGAGGTTGGGACAGCTTGTTGGTGACACTAAGGTTGGAGAGTGGAATACTACTGAGGGTATTCCTTTGATGATTCAGACTGCTGTTACGCTTGGTGCTCTTCCAGCGTTGAACGAGGTAAGTCCCAGACGCGTTCGATTTGGCGAAACATGCTAATGATGACTAGGAAATGAGTTGGCTACCAGTTGATCTCGCAGCATCAACAATCCTCGACCTATCCACCACATCCCGTCCAGATTACAGTCTAGTCTACCACATCCTCCATCCCCAACGCTTCCACTGGGGTAAGCAGATGCTTCCCGCCATGAAAGCAGCAGGCTTCAAATTCGAAACCCTCCCAACAAGCGAATGGATGGACCGTCTGCGCTCCTCTGATCGTGACCCTGCCAAGAATCCTCCTATCAAGCTGTTAGACTGGTTTGAGAGCAAGTACGGTAACAAAGCTTCTACAAAAGCTGAGACTGGACCCTTGGATTACTTGACGGAGATTTCGAGGGAGGATAGTGCCACTTTGAGGAATGTGCCTGATGTCACGGATGTGGAGTATGTGAAGATGATGCTTGGACGGTTGCAGAAACGGTGGGAACAAGGTGCTTAAAGAGTAAATGCTGGCGTTATATCAATTTGTCTATATGCATCTAAATGATCTATAATTCTAAAATGCTTCAGTCCTCGCTTTCATCCTCATCTTGAATCTGTTGCTCTGACAATCTCGGATTTCTCAAAGCCAATGCAAATATAATCATGGGTATACAGACGCAAATACCCGCAATGCAAAGCAATCGCTGCACAGAACTATAACTGTTGATAATCGCATCTCGAATTTCTGTTCCGACGGGATAATCAGGGATGATGGAGAAAGGATTGTTGTAAATCGCCTTGGCAAGACCTTCATCCGGTTGGAAGGCCAAGTTTCGCTTGAGGGATTTGTAGAGAGTTTGTGTCCAGATGGCTCCGGAGAGACATGTTCCAAACGCGCTTCCCACGTTGTAGAAGGATAAGTATAGACCTGTTAGGATCGCAACGTGTTCTCGTGACGCAGAAGCTTGGATGGAAGCTTGTGTCGGATAAGCAAAGAAACCACCAGCCACACCAAGCAGAATCTGCGCCGCGATAATACCATCCTTTGACGATACCGATGCTCCGCCAGGATATGCTATCAAAAGTCCAAAGGCGCCCATGAAAAGAAGTGTACCGCCAACAATGATAAACTTCAGTCGTCGAATCTTGAAAATAACAAGGCCGGCGAGAACACCGGTGATAACACCGAAGAATGAGAAGAATGATAATATGCGTGTTGCGTTCTCGATGGAAAAGTCGAATGCGACGATGAGGATCGTGTAGAGATAATTTCCTTGTGTGCACCATGCCAGGTTGAGTAAACTTCGTACAGCGAGAGCTGACCATACTCCTCTATCGCGAAGAAGGTGGAATGGAATAAGCGGATGTCTCGCGCCGCGCTGCTCCCATGTGATGAATGCACCCATCAAACAAACGCCCATCACTAAAGGTAGAATGATGTACCAGCTTTGCCAATGACTTGCTGTTCCGCCTGCAACGGTCAAAGGCGCAAGGATGAGTGAGAATGCTGAGACGAGAAGAACAAGACCGATAATATCGAGTTGATGGAAAAGATCTGCTCTTCCTTTCTTCGTCTTGAGAGATAGAAGAGCAACTTCTTCACTTTCTTTGCCACCTATCCAGGTCTTTCGCTCGAGGAAGTAGAGACATGACAGGAGAGGCAGTGAAGCGAGGGGATATATAATCACCCACATTCCCAAACCCCAGCGCCAACTCGTCTTTTCCAGGACTGCAGAAGTGATGTTTCCGCTAATCCACGTATTGATCAAGAATGGGATGGCGGGTAAATAGCTGAAAAACACTCTCGCTCGCATCGATGAAAAGTCGGCAATAAGAACTTCCAAAAGCAGCACAACACAAGTAAACCCCGTCTGATAGATAATACTCCCCGTACAAAAAACCTCAACACTCCCCGCCGTCGCCTCAATAGCGATACCAAGCGTATACAGCACAGTACTTATAGCAATAACCTCAAACCGTCCAAAAACATCCGCTATCTTCGCAGCGCTAGGCTGCACAGCGACCGCGATTACATTTCGCAAGACGTTGATGGTAGAGAGGTATGAGTGGAGGTCGAAGCTGGATGTTGCGTAGGATTGGTATGCGAGGCGTGTTTGTGATTCGAGGCCGTAGGCGTAGCCGACGAGGAAGATTCCTGAAAAGAGCCAGATTTGGTGGGTGTTTGTGAGGGAGCGGGATATCAGGGCCATGCGGGCTACGCCTGCGGATAGACGTTTTGGGTTTGCTGGGCGGACATTTTCAGTTGTGGTTGTCTCGGCGGTCGGGAGAGTACTTGGGCCGGGACCGCCTAAAAGAGGCGCTGTCTCAGGCGAAGCCATGGTCTCAGTATCCCTCAAAATAACTGAGGACTGTAGATGCAAAAGAGAAAAGAAAAAATCACGAAACAGAAAAACAAATATCAGGTAACAGGGGTATCATTTTTCGCGCATTGTTACAGGAATCCCTGTCATGTGCAGGTGCTGGGTGCCTGAAATAGCAATGTGACACCTGATTCTGACCTTGTGACATGGCATGACAAAGCGGACCTTCGGAAATCTGATAAGATTATGTCCAATGGCGGCGGATCTAACCGTCGACTAAGTGGAGCATCCGTCGGAAATGGACGATGGGAATGCCGAGATCGGTTTATCTGATCGGTGATGAAAAGTATAATTTTGAGTTTTGGTGGTGAAGATCGGTAAGAGATTGATAGCTGAACTGATACTCTGTAGACGTGACTGTGATGGGGCTTTTATCCTGTTGGGATATGTTTAGGTACTGGCTTACGGGCTGCTAATATGGAGCATACGTCTAGGGTAATGATGAGAGTGAAATTTGTGCCATACATTACACAAATTCATCTTTGTGACGTAGATGTTATCCCTGGACAAGTATAAAGGCGATTGTATTGCAGCTTCGTAGAACTTATATTGAGGTTAAGTTTACCGATTCCTCTAGATGCGGTCCCAAAACTGCAGGTGCTGTTGGTGGTGTTCTCACAGGTTCACTTGCTCAAGCATGTTGATCTTTAACAGCAGAAACGGTAAACCTTTGTCTCTTTTACCAGTCCTTTGCGTTTTTGACAAAAGAATACTTACTACGAAGCTTTAATTTGTAATTGTGTTTCACTATGAACAGCCTTTGTATCTTCAGTCTTCGTACATGACCTGAGAGACGATGCCCAAGCTGACCCGAGAGGTGCTCCATACATGACGTAGTTTGAACCAATCATATGTCTGGTTGCACCTCTCAGGTGAGGTCTAAAAATGGAGCACCTCTCAAGTCAACCTGGGCGGCACCTCTCGGGTCATCTACCCCGGCAATGAAGTGGAGCCTGAGTGTTCTTATCAATAACCGTACCTTAGCCGCCGCACCACTTTCGAGCTCTCAACCTATCTTTTGGGTATCGGAAGAGACTTTTCCAGAATTGGCCTGGCTTTATCTCTTGGCTGCCGACATCACCATCCATGTTCAACGCGGACGGAGAGAAGATTTATGAGAATCATAACTCACAGCCAATTTGAAATCATAATATATCAATAGCAATTATGTAAGACGAACATCTCTTGAATATAATAATACATTTTAAGATAAATACGAGAAGCGATAGTTATTGTACATCTATAGAAACAGCAGCTGTGGTATCAAAAGCGTTATTTTGTTGAGTACGCCTCTGTGGATATTTACAATATGTTACTGTTGCAACCTTTATAGTTCCAGATGTAGGTCTTAGCCGGTCAAGACCCTCCTCGCCATCCTTACTGATAATGTCGTTTAGAACTTAAATCCTTCCATGACCCCTCCTCTTCTTCATCATCTTGCTTGAACGCATAAGCCGGTGTAAACGCGATATAGCCCTTCTCATCTTTCGGCTTGACATCCGCCAAATGCACCCTCAAGCTTCCTAACGCTCTAGCCCTTGCCGGTCCATCCAGCGCCGATCCTCCAGGTGGTAATTCCATGTATACATTCTCACGAGTGAGAGAGCTAGCGAAGCCAAGTATATCAGGTCCCCGAATGAACAATTGCAGTATAAGTCCCAGAATACCCAAGAGACCTAGAATCTCCGTGATAATGATGAGGATCGTCAACCATGTCTTGTTGACACGATAAACTTCTTCTTTGCTTTTGACTACTGCTTCAGTGGTGTTCATTGCAGAGCCTCTATTTGTCCCAGGCAGGGTGTCCTCGCCGGGCTGGAGCCGAAAGGAAGCGTAGGTGTGATCCGTATAGTAAACCGTCGCGTCTACAAAAGTATTGAAGGCTGTTGTCATGCGAGTCGAGAACAACTTCTTGTTAAAGCCGTCATCGAATGTAAACCGAAACCTCTCTGTGTTCGCTATATATTGAGGGGTCAGAAGCCGGTTGTATATACCCTCAGCGGCGCTCCATTGTCGGTGTATCATATCTTTCTGGGACAGGATGGTCATAAGGGCCGTGTAAGGATTGTCTTGTGAATTGTAGTATTTTTTGGCTTTGCGCTGATGCGTCGCCAAGCAGCTCGTCGAGATGACCGATGAATTACACACGATGTCTGTTTCTACAACAACGGGATGGATACTGCAGTTGAAAATCGTCAGAGGCTTCGTGTCATTCTCGAACTCGATCCACATGTCTACAAGTGCGTATAGCAGGTGGGAGGGTGGCAAGTCGTCCAACAGTGTTGGGTTGCTTTCGGGGTTCGGATAGAGGTCTGTTAGGTTCGGACTGGAGATGAGGGCGGCGAAGGAAGTGGGAATGCCATCCGGCGGCTCAAATAACTCAGTCATGTTGCTCCAGGATTCGGGTATCTTGTTTGTCGTGTTGTTCAAGTAGACCCCAACCTCTGGTTCGTTGCATGAGATATCGTGGTATAAAGACTCCACGCTGAACTGGTACTGAGCTTCTGCATTGAATTCGTCCAAACCCTGAATGTGAATGCCAAGAAGGGAAGCATAAGACTCCTTGCCCCTAGCAATATCATCCAAATGAATGGCGCGCGTTGAATCCGGGTCTGCGTTCTCTGGCCATTGGGGAATCCGCGGCCAGTCCCAGAAATCGACAAGATTCTTCTTCATAGACGACGATGACAGGAAACTAGTACTGTAGAGCGCAGTAACGCTCGATCGACTGACTTCCGAAGCTACTCTTTTTAAATCCTGCGAAGCAGCGTGCGTGTAAAATACGGTTCCATTTTGTATTAGGCCCTCCTTTCGCAGTAACCTAGCAGCGCTTTGCCCGCCGATGGGTGATAAACACCAGATTAAAAGAATAGCAATTCCGATGGGGATCTTAGCGCGAACAAAAAGGAGCCGCTCAACAGCACCGGCAAGGTTCTGGCTGCCAAACACTTGTTCAAGGGTAGCCAATTCGATACCCTGGCGCTTCTCCAGACGCCAACGTGCCAGATTCTTGAAGAAGCGACTGGCGACGGCTGCGAAGACGATGGGGTAGACTGATGGGCTTAGAATAGTCAGATTCACAACCCTTTCGCCGTATAAGGAGATTGGCTGATGGTCGAGACGGAGTGCGGCTAATGCCAGACCTATGGTGGCATGTTGAATTAGCGAGGAACCACTCTACAATGTTGTCTGGCACTTACCGAAGAAGCATGCGGGCGCCAGGGTAAGAACAATATCGTAAGACCATGATATTATAGTTTCAAATCTACCCAATCGAAGCGTGCTGGGTCCATTGTGCCAATTTGTTGCGATAGAGGTCTTGTGATCTGTATGTTGAGACTCCGCGTGGTCGCCACGGAGCGTGTCTGGAAGCGACTCGTAAGACATCTGAACACGAGATCAAAGATGCAGTAGAAGTGACAAGATTGCCAAGCGGGGGAATGCAAATATTTTGTTTAAAGCCGTAACACAGAGCCTCGTTTCGCTTTGACTGTGACTGGTCGCCTACTTTATATTTTTAGACGCTGACTGCAGATAAACACGAGGGGAGTCACACTGATTGGCGCACGAACCACTAATTTCCAGCCATCTTGTTCCTGCACTCTTTCAGCTCTCTAAATTAGGCACTGCTTCTGTTGATCAACACATTTGGGGGTTAAATGGCTCCCTGGCAATGTGGCGTTGTTTACTCCCAAGACGCCACTGTCGTTGATTACACCATATCTCCTCACGGCAGGTCTTTGGCAAGGTCACTTATGATATTCGACACAAGTCGCGTTATGCAAACACAGACACGTGGTGAGATATACCTGGTTACCTCTCAAACAATACCCATGTATATATCATTTCTATAGATTTTCAAGTTGCTAGGAGGACGATTTCAAGTTGTCATCCCAGAAAAAGACTCAACCAGATCATCGTTCCGTCCCTTTTCAATCTCCATGACCTGTATCGCCGCAATAATCCGAGCCCCAAAGAAAACTCCACCGGCGTGATCATACCAAACCTTCAAAGCAGGCGAGAATCCATCACGGATGTCCTTGAACTCAACTGTATCTTTTTCTTCTTTATAGCCTGATCGATATCCCGGGGTGTCAGTCTTGCTTCCGTCAGAAGCAAGAAATCGCAACCGCTCGATGTCCCCATATTTTCCTGTATAGACTTTGAAGCCCGTAAGATACGCTCTGTTCAAGTCCCAGTCAAAATGCTTGTAGTGTGGTGACTTCATCATGACAGCAGGTACAGTGACGAGCTTTAGCCGGCATGGACACCATTCGCCCCCAAAGGCAGGGTCCAGAGGTGGGTTGAATTCTGTCGGGCCTATAGACTTGCTCGTGCCGTCTGAGTAGTTGGACACTAGGCTTGTCATAGGTATTCGCTCCTTGTTGCTCGTATGGCAGAATGTAACTCTTATCGACTTGAGGGGCCTGCCGCAGTTGAACCACGCAACTGAAGCATAGTCACTCAATTCCGACTCATCCTTGCTATTGAAACGTCCTTCACCATTTACTGGATTGCCGAAAACAGGGCCAATTAGACGTTGTACGCTTCGAGGAGGACTGGGATACAGGCTTTCATTACTATCAGACTTCTGCTAAACCGAATGCTTGCGAGACACTGTTTCCTGATGTAAAAGTGAGAGTGTAGGTACACCCAGAGAATCTGATATATAGCGAAAACTAACCTGTTGAGATATGACAATACATTTCTCACGAATGTTTTGTCTTTTCCGCTTCATCGAGCTTGCTACGAGGTATTCGTCGAGTTAGCGCAGCGAGATCTACACAATGATGTTGTGAATCGTGTTCTGTACGAAGCACTGCAGGCACACTTCATGAACCGCGAACACAAACAGCAAATGCCCAAGGATCTTCAACTACAACACGATTTCTCTACCGACTGCATTGAAGGACCTTATGGTTTGAATAACCGAGAATTCAATGACTTTGCCTTTTGTGATCCGCATGACATCTCACCAAAAGAGTGTAAACGGATGATGCAGGACATGCAGCAAGCTGGAGATCGTTGACTCAGGAGCCACCCGGTCCCAACAAAGCTTCAGAAAGATGAAAACGGAAACCTCGTGGTCTATGCGGAATTATGGAGAAACAAGTTCTACGCTGATGCTGAGTTGTCATGGGCCACGGGCTGGTTTCCTAAAAATTCCACCAAGACTGTTCCTAACTGGTACCGGTTCTACGACAGGGTGGACTTTACTGGCAAGTTTGGCGATATGAAGGTGAAAGATGCTGAAAAAAATCATGAATCGATACCGTGTGGGTCTTCTATGTGGCAAGATTCTTGAGGAGGGTTGTGCGATGGCGACTAGTTTGCTGCCTACTCCAGCTGAACTTGCGTCTGAGAAGAAGCATGGGAAGAAGGTATACGCACAAAGCTCTATGTTGGATCCAACCAAAGCAGAATTCGTTCCTGGACAATCAAGCATGAATGACGTTCTTACAGATGCCTTCCCTGGCTACATGTCTGAGCTAGCATGGTTCGATCCGAAGAGGCCATCAAAACCCGGAGCTATCGGACTTCTGCAAAATCTTGACAATGCTATCGATGCACAGCCATCTATCAAGGTCTTCTGGACGGATGAAATGGTGCTTGCCGGTATAGGCATAGCATATGAACCGGAACAGACGGAAATCGTTATCGGTTCACCAGAGATCTTCCGCACGACTGAACTACTCGAAATTCCTAAGGATGATTGGCTTTGTGGCCTGACTTTCACAACCAGCGCGTCGCTAGATTTCATAAATGGACCACGCCACCGTCGAGTCGTGGGTATCGAGTTTCACTTCTTCAAGGCAAAGACAGTGGCGATGGGAGACATGAGCGGCCAAAAGAAGGCGATCGTTCACCACAGTGACTCATTCATCGTGGGATTTTCTGGCGTCTGGAGTGCAGGAGGGCCTTTACATAGCGTTGGCTACTGCAACAGCCTCTTGACAAGGCACCCATCGAAGCATCCACTCACCGACTCAACCCCGAAGTCAGGAGCCCAGGACAAGAATCGAACGTTACAGATCCTGAAGTTGCAAACTTCCTATGGGCAAAGGAAGTACCACGGGGCAACCTTCAAGTATCGCCCTGCTATCCTTGCCAACCAGACCCCCACATGAGAACAGAAACCCTTCTATTTGATTCCGACACTGTTGAAAATCATAGCGTGGATAAAATTGGCATTGACCCTCAGCTTAAATTCTTCAAGGTCTGGTTCCATCCTAGGAGATATTCGGCCAATCGGTCAATGGGCTATTCCTCGCAGGCGATGCAATATCTATCTCTTGAGAGGGGTGAGGTCATCGTTCAATGCTACGCCACCGGCGTTAAACGGGTTGAAGGTTTGCGGCTCACTACTACCCATGGACGACAGATCATTATCGGCAAGGATGGACCGGACGCGAAAGCGCTTGTTGACCAGGTCAAGAGGCAATGTGTCATGGGATTTTATGGTACCTGGACTAATTATGGCGCTCTGAAGGAGACCTTGCTATCATTTGGTGTTCTCACTCGTGATGGACTAATTTCACTAGGCTATGCCCTAAAGGATACAGAAGTTGATTCTCATAATTATCGTTGGTGTCCTAGTGGTCCCGCCCACAAGCCTTCCATGAAAGAAATCGATCCAATCTACGGCACTATCACAGCTCCTGACCAAACGAGAGTCGCCTGGCTAGACTGTTCGAAACCTATTCAGACTGTCGAAGCGACCATCTGCCACCGCACATATCGCCCAGGTCTCCCAATAGTGTCAATCACACATCACTTCGCCGACGGTTCGAGACCATCAAGCTTTAGCCCTACCGAGGTCCACGTGTGGGATGGTGATAAAGGGAACCGATTCCGTTGTCACTGCGGTGACGACGATGATGGAAACCACTATATCAAATACAAATGGGAAGTTAAAGGCGCCCGCCTAGAGACTGTGCGTCTGTGGATGAACAAAGAAGGGATCCTGGAAGGGCTGCAGTATGCAACGAAAGAGTACCTCAGTCCCTTTTTGGGAAGACCCACTCATTCGGACCACTCTGTAAAGTTCGACTTACCATTCGCATACCCAACAGGCCCAGCACTAAAGTTCTTCCTTTCCTCAGACAAGAGGAATAGACGCGGTGTTGACTTTGTCGTTGCGGCCGTTCAGCTTCTCAATGTTGAGGTGAGGAATAAGCAGAAGATAGAACGCAAATGGATCGACCCAGAACTAGTATGTTGACCTTTTCTATATGAAAGGAATATTTGCTAACGCTTAGGACAGTACATGCAACAGAACCTTACGAGGAACAGGATGCAACAAGATCAGCAGTTCGGTGCACTGATGCGGGGGCTTGAGCTCTCGATCGAGAGCTCGAAGGAGTTGATGAGGAACTCGGGGCTTTTACGATAGAAGAGGTGGCTTTAGACTGTTTGACTTTTGGGGTTAGTCGGAATTACGATAAAGCTCTTGGTCGTTCGATGCCTTTTCGATGTTAAAATGATGATAGGAGGTTGCCGAGATAGTAGGATATCACTTGTAAGATGTTGTCAAGCTAGACAGTTTCCCCAATGTCATCGCTCTAAATCCTTAATGAATATGAAGCGACGATATTTAGTGCTCAACTGAACCCACGTTGTTACGTTGAGAGCACAGCCTCAATTATTTATCTCGTAACGTTACTCTTACGTAGCAGGCACTGAATCATCGTCACATCCCTCGCAATGCTGACCTACTTAGTAAAGGTTATTATAGTCTAGAGCGAGGCCAGCCAGCGGTGCGCTCTAGAACATGGGTGACTTTCCTCGGAAAACTTCGTATAGGCTAAGAACTGAAGGAAGCGACGGCACCTTTTGGACAGACTGCCACGTTGTGAGTGGACTACGCCGCATGCCAAGGTGGTAATTTTCCTTAGGTGCAGGGACTGTGGATCGTTTGCCTGGGGCTGAGAGCACTGGAAGAATTTGCTGTCCGCCTTCTCCAGTCGGAGACAAATACTGAGCCACAGACAAGAGAAAAAAATGTTCATTCGTGGATCGTCTAGTTTAGATATACATCGATGGATTGAAATGTCGAAACCACTGGTCAAAAGCCTAGGTACTCATAGCGTCTCCGATGTCCCGAAAGGTCCCTGATTTTGCCCTGTAGCCCTACAGCGGGTGGCTGAGGCTAACAGTGGACCTTGCACAAGCGAGTGAGATCTTAGCGCACGCTAAAGAGGAAACAGCTCACTGAAATGACTCTCCTCCGGATAGCCTAACCGTTAACCTTCACGGCAACATCTCAACTAGGTAATCACCGGTACTATCATCCGACTACCCACACGCCATGCGACGTCGGTGATCTTCGTTATTGGAAGGAAGAGAATTAGGCTGAGGACTTTTGGAGAGGCACAGTAGTGGTGGCCTAATTTGCCTTGCAAGGCTAAGACTTCACGATGGTGACCTGATGCAGTTTTGATGGATATAAAAGGCCCCCAATTCTCCATGAACAATTGCCTCTTCTCATCAGCTCACAACCATCCACAACAATACAGTCTATCGTTTCAACCATCAAGATGAAGTTCTCTATTATCACCTCCCTCTTCCTCGCCAACGCTGGCCTCTCCCTCGCCGCCCCAGCTGACGCCACAGCCAAGGAGCCAAGCAAGGTCCTTCTCAAAGCCACAGCCATTGAATCCACAACAGGTGACAATGGCATCACAACCCCCCTCCCCATCCAGCCCGGCATGGTGAAGGACTGCGACCGCTTCTACCTCGTCCAAAAGAATGAAGTGTGTCTTGCAATCACCAACGAATTCGGCATCAGCTTTGAGCAGTTCAAGAAATGGAACCCCACTGTCGGCGACCAATGCGAATACATGTGGGCAGATGCCTACGTCTGTACCCACACCGTCGGGTACACTCCTCCCAAGACTGTGAGGTGCTACGGAAGCAGCATTGTTCACCCTTGGGGTGCTGACAAGGCTGACGCCCTTGCTGCCGCAAACGAATGGTGCTACCGTGGTGGCGGCGGCGGCGTCTACGATAGGTACGAGAAGAGAGAAACATGTGTCAATGCGCCCTCTGGAAAGGGAAGTTTCACCTTTATGGTCAAGACCACTACTCCGGGAGTTGGTACTGGTCTTACTGGTGGACGATGCCGAGATTTGCTCAACCTTGGCATCAACGGGTGCACCTCGGGATCTGATGGAAACAATGGGTTCTGGATGTTTGAGTAAGCCACCTTCATTTTGCCTGATTTGTGACTTTGATACTGACTTCAATCTAGGGCTGCCTTCATGACTTATAAGTGCGATGAGTGAGGGGGTGGAACCCATACTGTCGACGAAGACGAGATCATCTCATTACAAATGAGGTTGTCCACCCGTTTTAGTTCTGTGATAGATCCTGGACACATGGTATCATCATAGTTGGCGATACGATTTTGATGAAGATTCACGTATATAATTAGCTATCAAAAAGTATAAGCAAAAACTCTAGTTTACATATCTATTGAAAAAGACACTTATCTTTTCCTGTATCTTCAAGCATACAGTATTTCAATCTTGTAGTATTTATAGTTCTAGAATGTTGTTAGTTTTCAGTTAATCCATGTGAACCGATCAAACTGTGGGCAGTATAGGTACTGATGGTTACATGGCAGAGTCCCCTGTAAGACTATGATAGCGACTAAAGATAAGCGACATCGCCAGTTAGCGACAGCAGCTAAAATGATAGCTACAACAGGTAATCTACAGTAACTGGTGTAGCTGTAAAGACTTGACGATCTCGAATTCCTAAGTGCACCTTGATCGACTACTCGGTTTGAAGTTTCAAACAGCGTAGAAAGAAGTACATTTTTATCCTTCCATTCAGTACCGCTAACAGACTTTCAAGCGGAGTGAGTACACCCTTCAGTACAATTAGCACCTCACTACTTTTATGCATGTCGTTAATTTTCAGTGCACTTAGTAGGGATCCTACTGTGGAGGTTACGTTCAGTCCCATCAGTACAGGTATGAGTTCTCGCATGTCGTGCCCGAACAATGATTTCTATTCTTTTAACGGCTGAGATTTCTTATCAGGCCTGGTCTTGGCTAAGCTGGCTTGCATGGGTATATCCAACCTTGATTGGTTGAACGCGACCAACAGCCCTCGTGAGGCAGAGTTGCAGGCATAATGGTCTGGGGCACAGCCTGATTCTCTTTTTCCGCTGACGAAGCTGGAAACTCCAATTGATCTCACTCTTGTCCTCCAGCAAACATTCTTTCAACCCAAGTCCCCCGAGTTCAAACACGCGCACCAAGATGTCTCGGCGACGCGCATTTGAGGACAATGAAATCACGTTATCTCACCATAACAAAAGGCCTCGCTCTGGACTCACCTCTTATGACTGCTACACCGTAGCCTGGATGTGCGCGCTTCACATCGAGATGGCAGCAGCGCGCGCAATGCTCGACGAAAAACACGACAGCCCCCCAAAGACAGATAGCAACTCCTATGTTCTAGGGACTATTCAAAAACAGTACGTCGTCATAGCCTGTCTACCTGCTTCAGCATATGGTACCAACAACGCGGCTATCGTTATGAGCAATTTAAAACGGACTTTTCCAAACATCGACGTTTGTTTAATGGTTGGTATTGGCGGCGGTGTCCCTACCAAGGCAGATATACGACTTGGAGATGTTGTCGTCGGAACGAGGGTTATGCAATATGATCTAGGAAAGACGATTAATGGGGAGCTGCAGCGTACTGGAGTTTACAAGCATCCTGGTTCTTCTATCCTCACTGTCATCTCGAATCTGCGCTCGCGACATGAGCTGGAAGGGAGCAGAGTACCGACCATTCTGAAAAACAAGATGGAGGGCCATGTGGCGTATGGATTGCCAACGGAACCGGATCGGCTTTTCGAATCATCCTACAATCATCCTTGTCCAGACTTTTCTTGCGACGAATGCGATCAAGATAGACTAGAGGCCAGAAAGACACGAAGCTCTACCGACCCGGTCGTATACTACGGGGGCATCGCATCCAGCAACCAGGTGATGAAGGATGCCACTTGCCGAGACAAAATCGCTAGTGAACTTGATGTTCTGTGTTTCGAGATGGAAGCTGCTGGATTGATGGATATCGAATCTTGTTTGCCCATTCGTGGCATCTGTGATTATTCGGATTCTCACAAGGCTAAAGGCTGGCAGCGATATGCCGCTGCAACTGCAGCTGCTTACGCGTATGAGCTTCTGGAAGTGAGAGGACAGGATACACGAGATAGAGAGGCTGATCACATCTTGAGCACTGGTGAGTAGATTATCTTCTAATATGACCTCCTGTATCAGACCTCTGACCTCAGCGCCAGCGGAACAAAGACCATCGGGTTCAACGGAACGCCATGGCCAGTTACTCGAGGCCTTGAACTTCGAAGCAATAGATGCTCGAAAGACAACCATCAAGGCTGCTCACTCAAAAACGTGCCACTGGTTCCTAAAACATGAAGACTACTTGGCATGGAAAGACCCTGCAAAGGTATCGGAACATCATGGCTTCCTCTGGATACGTGGTAAACCGGGAGCTGGCAAGTCCACCATCATGAAGTTTATCTACCTTCAGACCAGGAAGAAGGACAAGAAGAACCAGGTTTTAACAGCATCCTTCTTCTTCAACGCCCGCGGTGAAACCCTGGAGAGAACTATCTCTGGCATGTATCGCTCTCTACTACTGCAATTATTCAAAGGCTTTCCTGATCTGCAGTGCGTCTTGGACGACACTGATATTCTTCCCGAAAACCAAAACAATTGTCCGTCGCTGAACTGTCTCAAGGACTTACTCCGCAGTGCCGTCTTGAAACTTGATCAAAGGTCACTTACATGTTTTATCGACGCCCTCGACGAGTGCGATGAACAACAAGTCATGGACCTAGTCAGCTTCTTCGAACAAGTCGCAGAGACATGCACAGAGAATGACGTCAACCTTCGAATCTGCTTCTCAAGCCGGCATTACCCCTACATCGATATTGACCGGGGTATGCGCCTCACTGTTGAGAACCAAGAGGGCCATGCCAATGACCTGGAGAGTTACATCAAGTCCAACCTTCGGATCAAGGACCCGGCTCTTGTTGCACAACTCCAAGAGAGGATGTTAGTGAAAGCATCTGGGGTCTTCCTGTGGGTCGTTCTGGTCGTTGACGTACTGAATGATGAGAATCGTCGTGGTCGACTTAACCTTCGCAATAGACTCGAACAAGTGCCCAATGGCCTGAGCGAGCTCTTCAAAGACATTCTTAGAAGAGACAAGGCCAACGCCGAAGAGCTTCAACTATGCCTTCTTTGGATTCTTCTCAGTAAAAGACCTCTGAAACCAGCAGAGTACTACCACGCTCTTTGGTCCGGGCTATCAGTACAAGGACTGGCGGATTCTGATATGCCAAGCGTTCATACAAGTGACGCTACTGACTGCTTTTACAAAAGTGTCGTAAGCTCTTCCAAAGGACTTGCTGAGATTACTAAATCGAAGCAACCGATAGTTCAGTTCATTCACGAGTCCGTTCGTGACTTTCTTGTCAAGGATAACGGTCTTGCTGAGATATGGCCGGAGCTGAAAACTGACTGGGAAAGCTTTGGCCACAACAAGCTGAACCTTTGCTGCAATTTTTATTTCAGATCCTACGTGATTTTCATAAGGAAGATTACTGGGAATCAGCCCGCAGAGTTTTACTCTGAAGATACTATTCAAGAGCTTCGTGGGGGTATCGAGAACTACGCCTTCCTGGGGTATGCTTGTCAGTTCGTTTTATATCATGCAAACCGTGCCGCTGTTAGATACTGTCAACAGAGGTTTATGGGGGAGTTCCGAATCCGTACTTGGATTGCTGTTTTCAATGGGTTTGAAAAACACAAAGTTCGCAGGTATACTACAGAAGCAGAACTGTTGTACATACTCGCGGATGGTGGATATTCGTCTTTGATCCGGACGCGGCTTAAAGCCGACTCACGCATAGATTTGGCCAGTGATGGAGAGAGATATGTGTACCCTCTCATAGCTGCCATGGCTCGAGGACATAGGGACAGTGTCTTAGCCCTTCTAGGGCTATCTTCTCCACTTCATAACGGAATAGACGTTATGGAAGGAATGAAGTCCAGGATTCATTCTAGTGGTAAACGTCGCACTCCCCTTGCTTGGGCTTGCCAGAATGGTTATCTTGGTATTGCCAAACTACTCGTCCAACGTGGTGACTCCACAGAAACGGATAACAAATGGTCGTTGTTAATACACGCGGTAAAAGGCGGCAGTTTTGACACAGCCAAGTGGCTGGTGGATTTCGGAGAAGAGTTTCGAGACACTTCAATCATTTTGCGGGCTGTAGAGAATGGTCATGCAGATATTGTGGAGTTGCTCCTGGAACGGGGTGTCGATGCTAATTGTATCATGTTCAATCGAAACTTGGTGACTCCCAGCCACTCTGGTTTGATATCAATACCTGAACTCGCCTTAGACCGCGATCATGAGGCGGTAGCGGACGTCATACTGAAGAAAGGAGGGGATGCTGAATTTGCGGATAGTACTGGCAAGCGCCCCATACACTATGCCAGGTCGAAGGCAGTAATGATGACTCTGATACGCCATGGAGCTAGGATTAATCACTGCGATGATATGGGCCAGACGTGCTTCTGGAACGCTACGAATCATTTTGAGTTTGGAGACTTCGAGTGGTTGATCAGACAAGACGTGGATATCAATACACGAAGGAATGACGGCGAAACTTGTCTTTTCAGAGCTGTGAAGCTTGGGGACGTCGAAAAGATTGACCTCCTCTGCCATCATGGGGCAAAAGTTAACGCTGAAGACAACGAAGGCAATACATGCCTGCATTGCATTCCTATACTTCAAAATTATGTTCCGGTACTTCAAGTCCTTCTTAAAAATGGGGCAAATCCAAACACGGCAAACGCAAAGGGCGAGACAATGCTGCATCAATTGGCTAGACGGAGAGACCAACTGAGACACTTGGGTCGTGATGACTGTTTCAATATTTTTCAAAAGCACGGGATGGACATAAATGCCCGTAATAGTCACGGCAACACGCCTTTACATTTTGCCGCAATGTACGCCGAGGATGACGTGTTGGACGCTTGGCTTCGTCTTGGTGCGGACATCAACCATTGCAATAATGAAGGTGAGAAGCCACTGGACTATGCCATAAAGAGTTTTAACGAGGAGGGTGCAAGCTTTCTTATTCAAAGAGGAGCAGAGAGTGGCCTTCGGATATCCAATCATCAACATCACACTCAGCGGATCTAGTTTAAGGATCATGGCGGCCAAGCTCGTGGTCCCTTGGTGTTCTTGGAATTCGCAGTGTAGCACTGGTGTCGACACCATGGACTAGGAATGATTTGGTATCAAGCACAGGTATGGTAAATAACAATCAATCCTCAGTCCATATTCATTCATTTGAAGGTGTATTGAGATCTGGCACCAAGTGCAGCCACAATGGGCTTCTAATAACAACTATTCCCTTCCCTATAGAGCAACCGTAAACCAATCTAGACCCTCTTACTAGTTCTTATCAACCTGATATAATTCCACCAAATCTCAGCTTTAAAGTCCGGATGCTTCGTCACCATCTCTTCAACACCCATATCAGTGAACTCCTTCAGCCAAGCGACCGCACCATTCCACTCCTCACCTCTTGATCTCTTCAGTATATCTATCCAGAACCATCCTGCCGCGGCCACCAAGTTTTCTATTACCACAGTTGCATACTTCCTGAAAGCCTCTTCTTTTTCGGAGTCGGCTGCATTGTTGTAACCCTCCCAAGCTGGCTGCACGATTAACTTGGATTCGAAAACCTCGACTTCCCATAGTGGTGCCACGGCTTCGTCTTCAAGTGCAGCACGGACTTCGTCGGGCGTACGTTCGTGGCTTGGGAACAAGGCCATTTGCATCAGCTCAGGAAGTGAGAGCTTGCCCTCGCCCACCATCCGCATAGTGACAGCTTGCAGGATATGCCCGCCTGGGTTCGAAGGTCGGGTTTCCCCTTCAGGCTTTTGGCCGCCGATAGCAGCGATAAGATAACCACCCTCGCGAATTTCTTTGGCCCTGAGTTTGAGCAGCTTGATTAGATCAGTATGAGCCGCTGTTGCGAGGGCTTTATGGCGAGCGATGGCGTAGTCAGTCGGTGAGGCCGTCGCGTCGAGAGCGATGGTTGGAGTGTTTTCGAGATAGTTGAAGGATGACCATGTGAAGCCAAGGTCGACGGATTTTGCTGGGACGACTTGTTGATAGAAGCCGATAGGGACAAGGCTAGGTGCGATGAAGACCTTCTCACTAGTACTGGCGAAGTGGGTTGAGACTGTCTTTGCCAAACTTCCAAAATCGTTGAAAGGTGTGTCTTCGAACATGAGAGAAACAGTGGCGTTTTCAGGGAGACTAGACATGACCCTTCTCATAGGTTCGATGCTTGCAAACTATTATTACGGAACGGGTCTATGATTGGACTTTGGACTCACGAGTTGGCTCCTTGAGCACATCCATAGTCAACCACGACGAGCTTGTCTTCTAGTACGGCTCAGTATTGTCTTGAACATGATCAAAGTAAATACACGTCTAACTCACGGCCTGAGAAGTCGGGGATCAATCCAAGTCCTGCTTCTACAGCAGCTTGCTGGATCTCGCAGTGATTATTGTAATACTCATCGCGCATGGCAATGCGAACTTGGCCCTGAGTTGAAGCCATTATGGAAGTATAGTTTAGATGCCAATGGCCAGAAGAGCGTGTTAAGGATAGAGACATATCTGTCATCTTATACCTCACCTGCGCAATACGCCGTGCTTACAGTAAGCAGAGATCTGAACGGCCTATCAAAACGAGGTTATTCGTCATTATGATCCTATCTCTTACCATCGAGACCGCAGGATCTGGTGGTCAGACTGTGTGCTCTGTGCCATTGGTCCATTACCAGGGGCCTTCGAGACTAACCCAAGAACGGCAGCCGAAGGATCTAGTCTAGATGCTCCCTTGAACCACCTGCTCGTTATAGCGAATACGAGGTTGTATGGCCCAATGGAAGGGCGTGAAAATACTTCGAGTTGAGGGGGACAGCATGGCACAGTGATGATTGATTTAAACAAGTAGCTAGCTTGGACCAGGAACAGACACACGCTACCCAAACAATATTTTGAACCCACTTTTTTTACTGACCAGGAAGTTTAGATAACCAGTAAGATCCATAGCCATAGAGTGTGATCACCTGTGTTGTGCGAAAGAAGACACTGACAAAGTCTTTGCTAGCGCAGAGACTCATTCAATTCTGTCCGTGTCACGACATTTTTGAATATAACTGCTAGTGTTTGAGCTATAACCCCCTCATTCATTTTAAGCCCATCATTTTTCAGGCAATACACCCGCACTTAAGTAGCGAAGCGAAAGTCGAGCCTGGTTTTAAAAGTCAGTTGACTGGTCATGATACTAAACAACAGATCCATACCGCTTATTGCCTTTATCAGAGGTAGTTGTCCTGTACTGGTGCTGTTCATCTGGCGTCATTGCATCCCATTTCTTGGCCTTTTGGTTGTTCCGCCACCTGTAATAGAAGAATGTGCCTGGGTATTGGATAAGCTAATAAAATGTGAGCTTCCTTCAAGCGCGGTATGAAATAATAGTAATACTTACACACATCCAGATGCAAATAACAAGTAGGCCCTTGTTTGCTTTAAAGTATCGTGGAGAATCATCAGGCTGGTAAACTATAAATTGTCAGTGAATAATCTCTCGAGGCAGACTTGAAATCTTACTATTGGCCCCAATCATTCCACTGACTTGAACCCACATGTTGTAAAGACTAGAGGTCGTTAGCAGCGGTCATGGATAATGAAGGGTCGTCTTACGATGCAGATACTGTCCTGTTTTGTACTGACCCAGCATTCCGACTGGTCCAAGCGACTTGAATCGGGTGAGTACTAAGTATTGTTAGAATAGTCAGCCTTCCGCTGTAAAGTAACTTACTAAGGGAATGACAGCAGAACAGTCGAGATTGCAAAGTAAGCCCAAGGGCCAATCGGATCTGGAAGGGCGATTAGTGCCACAAAGCACGGAAGTAACCATGCATCCTCCGCCATAGACACAAAGCTTCGGTTGTTAATAAGCTCACTGAAGGCTGTGATGGCCAGCATTGTAATACAGGATCCAATGATGTACGGAATCGATAACAAGTTGGACTCGATGACATTGAAGCCGAGACCACGGAAGGATAGGGTAAGGTATTGGTTGACAGGGTACTTGGGCAGCCCAAAAAGCAAGCCGAGAGCATACAGAGGCCACATGTCGTAGTCTTTGGTGCATTCCCAGATTTGTCGGATAGATAGACCTTGTCTGTTATTCATGCCTCCCTTCTGAGGGTCATCTCGAATAACTGGAGCGGATTAGAAAGGGGACGCTACCCGTGGCGATTAATCGGCTTACCGGAGTTGACAATGATTTTTTGTTCCTTTTTGTTGAAGTAACCCTTGGGACACCAAAAACTCTCAGTCCTGGCAGGTGACTGAGGCATCAGAAAGAAGGATGCGATTCCGATCAGAACTATGGTGATGTTAGAGAAAGTCGGCTCAAAGGTAAATCGAGTGCTCACACGTGAAGGCGCCCTCAATGAGGAAGAGCCATCTCCAGCCTTCATATCCAAGCAATCCTCGCATAGATACCAGACCGACAGCTGCAAAACCAACAGCTATGTCCACTATCATTCTTGTTAGTATCCGTTTTCAACAATAGCCTGATCACATACCAAGTTGAGATGACCTCCAGAACCAGGCTAGTCGGATTGGAAGCTAAGATTGTCAGTGGTAATTCGAGTGAGCTCTCATCCGAGCCAACATACTCTTGTGCCAGTGTACCAGTAACTAAGGTAGAGAATTGTGTCGCTGTGACTCGTCAGACACACGATAGGATGCTTCATGCAAAGATGTGACCTACGGAATAAAACCACCTTGAAATGTGGCACTGAGAAGTGAAGTTAGTAAGGCTAGTCGCCACGACTTGGAAGAAACTTACATCAAATATCGGGTAGCAAGAAAAGATGCACGGCCCTTTAAGAAGAATTGCATAGCTGAAATGAAACTGAAGAGGCAAAGCTGGATTGGGATCCACATATCGGGGCCAATGCTGGTAACGTGTGAACTCAGCGGAACAAGTCGTGGTAGTTCTATGACTTACCGTTTGGAGATCAGCTGGGAAGGTAACTCGGCCACGAGAAAGCCGACCCGAGAAATGGTTTGTCCGATGTTCTGGAGTAGATAAGTACTTCTCCCAGTACCATTGGGGTGAGCTTGTGGCAAAGAGCAACTTACATAGTCACCTTACGTGATACCCAAATCATCAAGCATGTTGTCCGATACAGCGTTCTGAATGTTGTTCCTGTCGATGTTCAAGGCAGCAAACATGACACAAACCCAGATCTACCAACGTTAGTCTTACTCCATGACTGTTGTTAGACGCTACTTACCATTATCTTCCAGTCAACTTTGCGTCGTACTTTATTCTCTTCACGCCAGGTCCAGCGAAAGTTGGGATCAAAAGCTGACCAATTCTCCCACTCCGGGTGGATATAGAGTTCTTTGTATCGCTCGAGGTCTGGCGAGTCCCAAATACTTGGCTGCGTAGCGATCTAGTTCGAGTTAGGACTTTTGGTATACCATGGATATGTAAATTTCGTACCGCATCGAGGTCGTAGACATCGTCCTTTCGTGGTTTTCTGATTCAGAGAAATCGAAGAATTGCGTCGCCCATTGCTGATTCCATTCTTTGACCCTGCTGTGCTGCCAATGCTGGCGCTGTAGGAGGCACAGAATCGTTGGTGGATCCATTGTTATCTACCTTGTCTTTCGCTTTGATACTGCCATTGTCAGAGTACGGCTCGGAATTTCCAGACGAAGGAACGATGGTAGGTGATTGAGGCGACATTGTCGAATTATGCAGCCTGTTCACTGTGTAGTGATGAAGGAATTCGACGGCAAGATGTACAACAATGCAATTCCGGGCCACCACACAATATTTAAACAACTTTTGATCATCCCAGCACCCTGGAAAAGGTTGTATCGCGATAAATGGGGCCAATAAGCTAGGTAGGGCCCCTTATATGCCTTGCGTAGTAACCTGGGTCACGGAGTGGCACATCGCGATAGATGGCAATGTGAAAACTGCCTATCCTGGTTAATATAAGACACTTGCCCGAACCAAGTTCAATCAATCTCCGAGGAGGTACAGGGAATAATGATGAGATTTCGACCATCTAGTGAATGCATTGAATTTGCTGGTTGCACCATCGATTGGCAATCTGTGGAGACGATGTCGTGATTGTTTCACCCGGGTCACTTTGGCTGATGCAAGGCGAGAAGGATAATAGCGGAGGACAATTCTGGCAACAAAATTGCAGCGAAAATAAATCTACATTTATCACGTAACAGAAGCACTTAGAAGGATATCCATGCCATCTGCTATCGAAATTGACCGCTTCTTAGTTTGTGACTTGATGAGAATATTCAAAACAGATACAGAGCTTAGATAAGAAGAGAAAATTCCAAACATCAATGGACACAGGAAAGCAGGATATGGCCAACACTGAGAAGGACCCTCAGAGTAAAGATGACGTGAATAAAGTAAATCATACAAATTGAAATAAATACCGAAACATGGGTTTTACGTAGAGCACCAAGCGTGATGCCCTCAAGTGATTGAATACAAAAGGAATGACAACCAAGCGGGAGTTGGAAAGTCTCAAGCCTTAACCAGACCCTTGAGAGGAACTTTATACGAATGCTGTTGTCCCTCAATCCTTATGCCGGTGTGAAAGACCAGGTTGCCTTTGGGACTAATCCAAGAACGGTAACCGGAGTATATAGTCGCTCACTAGGACCATTTCCCTGCTTGCTATCGTGAATGCAAGGTTGCGTGGCCTAATGGAAGGGCGTCTGAGAGTGGATCAGAAGATTCTGGGTTCAAGTCCTGGCGTAGCCGTTTGTTGATGTCGACACAAGGAGCGCAGAATTCGATGCTTTGTTTCCTCCTCTTCTTTTTTCTTTGTTCAATCAAACATAGGTCGGCTTATATAAGAATGAGAACGGTTGATAGAATAAAAAGAAAAAGGTTGAATGGGCGATAGATAAATATTTTCGAATCCATTGATCCTTCAATGAACCACCAGGCCTAGTGAGGACGAACAAAAAACTGACTGATCTTGCTCTGGACTGTGGAGGAACTGATCAGTCGCTCTTTTTCCATCAGACTCAGCCAAACACGCGCTCTGTTGCGAAACTGGAGGCGAGTCCTGGTAGAATCATGTCGACCTTTGTCGTTGCCAAGATCCTGAATAAGAAAGTGCAGAGTGCGCCAGTTGATAGAACGCTTCTTGAGCTGTGTTTCAGAGGGGAGGAACATGGTGAACCACCCATGATTACCGTATAGATTGCTCTTCCAATATTCGTCTTCTGGTGATGGTTCAGTAGACGGATCTCTGGTAGCCTCATCTAGCATCCCATTGACTATGGTCCCATCGACCTCGATAGGATCCATGACTATGGACTCTGAGAATTTCTCCACGCGCCAGTTCCCGGCTGTTTGAAATCTCTTGGCCTGACCGTAGTCATAATTCAGAGCAAGGGGATCCATGCCATATATCTTTACACATCGCCTTGAGAGGGCTGCATGGAGAAGGTTGAGTTTGATTTTGTCTTTTGATGCTTTTTGAAGAAGCTTTAGGCAAGAAAGATGCAGAGGAATGACGGGTGGTCTATCCTTTGTAATTCGATATCTACTCCAGTTAGTGATTTGACCAATGACTGACATAACGACACGTACACTTTAATAACGCCTCTTCCAAAGTTATCAGGGTGCGTCAGGACGCGTGATTCGCTCCAATGGCCAAAATTCCGTCCTCCCTCGTGCTCGGGTTCATTGCAAGTGGCGGTCCTGATTCAGTTAACATCCACATCCATATCATATGGAAGAATTTTGCTTACCTTCCAGTCTTCCGGTTCACAGTCAAAAGCTTGACATCGGACATCCAGTAGATGTCATCAAGTTTGAGAATGTCAGGACAATAGGAGTATTCATCATCCGAGATCTCATCGATCACTCGACCGCATGGTACGCCGCAGATAGCGCAGTAACAATGTTTCTTTTGCATATTGGTTGTGTTTAGGATGAAAAGGTAGTAGGTGCTCTTTATTGCTCGGGCAGTTGAGTAGACTCGATTGTGAAAGATGTAGATGTGAAGAGGGAAATATGATGGGAGGTATTCGGGCAAGAGGCGCGTTTATATAGTCGAACCCGAGCAAGATTTAAAGTATATAGACGCGTCTGAAGGATAGACATTGACATGAAAAAAGAAGTATACCATTGTTCAATCAGAATTTGAGGACCAGCCTAAGAGACTGAGTAGTACAAATATTCTATGTCAGTTTGCACTGGGACTCGGTGTACTTTATTCTAGCGCCTCAAAACTACGTCATAGCTGAAGTACGGGGGGTTAATATGTCTTGCTACAATATATAATGTTTCACAATAACGCGTCGTGTGAGCTTTGTGTCAGCGATGAGAAGTGACGCGATTCCAACCTTTTGAAGGTCGGAAATGAAGATCGCAATAAAAATACCAAGTTGAGCGGCAGTGGCGTTACTCTAGTCGGTCTCACCCGTGTCTTGAAATCAGGGAATCCTGAGACCGGGGTCTTCGTGCCATCATGACGCCCCGCCCAGCGCGTCCTAAACCCCTCTAACTACTAACGCACCCACCACGCAACGGACTACACGATGACCGAGTCGACGGTTCTGCAAAAGTTCAATTCACTGATTGAAAATGGTCTGGTCTTCTATGATGACCACCAGCAGATCATTGAACATATTGACGATGGCTTGAAGGTATGAACTCCAACTGTAGCTCGAATGTTAACACTGAGAAAAGCCCAGTTCCAATTCCTTCTCACGTCTGCTCTGTCAAAGAAACCAACCTTCCAGACAAATGTCCCCCATCCCGAACGCGACGTCAATGCATTCGCGGAGAAACGGGATGGGAGCGACATAGATACTGCGGACTATGAGATATGCCGCATCGGAGACACTCACTTTCTCGCCGCCAACAAGTTTTGTTACGCGAGGCCGCATCTCATGCTCTTGACTCAGGACGGACACAAAAGACAGTACCAGGCACTCAATCGAGAAGACTGGCAAGCCTTGCACAGTATTCTAAGCAGTCAGAGTAATGAGTATGTTGCGTTTTACAACTGTGGTCAAGATGGAGGGTGTAGTCGATTGCATAAGCACATGCAGTTGATACCCAAGCCCAAGGATAGCTTCGCAGCCTTTCTGGATGATAAAGATGGGAATGAGCCTGATGTACCTTTTCAGTGGTTCTACCATCGGTTTAATTTCTTGGACATGTCACCAGAGGGGTTGCTGAGTATCTATCAAGACCTCTTGCGAAAAGCGACAGAAGTTGGAGCAGGGCTTTCTGAGAACGCAAAGAAGCTTCCACGTGGAGCTGCGATCCCGCACAATATGCTGGTCACCAAGCAATGGATGATCGTTCTTCCGAGGCGTCGTGCAGCTGTTAACAAAGAAGCTGGCGCGAACGCGCTTGGCATGGTGGGAGTTATCGCCGTTGCGACGCAACGGGAGATTGATAATTGGATAAACATCGGGCCTGCGAAAGCATTGGGAGAACTCAGTGTGCCCAAACCCTCTTCCACTACATAGTCTAGATACTACTGAAGAGTGGCAGAATAACTGGGAACTAAGGTTCTCCTGCTCTAAAGCATCGACTAAAAGGTGATTGCTATGAACAAATATGTTTAATGGTGGTGGATGGAAAAGAGAATAACTAGGAGAAAGCATGCAAGGCATTTTATGTAGTTGCCTAAACCTTATGCCGGGGAAGAATATAAAAGAACGAGTTATGATGCTACAAGAATAAAACTTAAATGTGATTATTCCGACATTCCGAGACCTCGCCATCAAGAAGACCGACTTCCGCATTCGAGAATCTCGATCAACTCAATATCAACATAAGAGACAGCCCAATTTAGGGCTGCAACTACTTCAACGCCCGCCTGCACGAGAAGTTTGACGAGTGGGATGTGACGTGCTTTCGTGTCTTTGACGAGTTCCTGGCGGAGAGGCAAGCTGTCTTCGACGAGGTCGGAATCGGAGAGGAGCTTGAACAGCATAAATCGGTCATAGTCGTCTTGACAGTGTGATACGAGCTCGCATGCCTGATGACGTATGCTGAGAAACATCTCATTGGAGGTTCCGTATGCTAGGATGATTGCTGTGGCTTGGACGTTGTGTAGTCGAAGAGCGCCGAGCAAGAGCGTGTCAGAAGCCAGACCTGGGCGGTTGGAGAGAAGAAGTAGAAGAAACGATATCGACAAACAGCCTCCAGCCTCAGCTCTAGAGAACTCTTCATCGAGGCATTCTTTCCATGTTTGATCGTCCATAGAATTAGGAGCCGATAGCAGCAGTTCCACCAACTCAAAATTCTGTTCCTTGATCTCATCATTGATCGTGTCTCCAAACCCAGAAGCCACGGCTCCGAAGCTGAGAAGCAGTTTCATCGCCCGTAGAGATGGTTTGGACAAGGCGATACCAAACGCTCTGTCCATAATCTTCTGACTGGCTTGCATCTGGCAGAGAAGGTGGATGTAGTTCACATTATCATGCGACACAGCTTTATCCAACCAGTGCATCCCACCATCATCAAACTCCACACTCACCCGCTTACTCTTCATCCTCTTCTCCAGCGTCGCATCACCCAAATGCGCCCAAAGCTCTCCCAACGACTTCAAATCCACTGCCGTCAACAAAGCCTGTGCCACACCCGCAGGAGGCAAAACGGGCTGATCCATCAGCGTATCGAAAGCAATCGCAACTTCATGCTTGGTAAACGTCCAAGTTGAAGTATCGCACACTGCGACCTTTTGTTTTTCGGAGCGGAGGAAGTGTAGTTTTTGGTCTTCCAGTTGGATGTAGTTTGGAGAAGTTACTCGTGCTTGGACAAGGAGGTTGTGGGCTATTTCGCTGTTGGGGGAGGATTGGGAGTAGAAATCTTGGGATGGAGGAGTTGTTAGACGTGTTAGGCGGAGTGGAGGTGAGAGCGAGACTTGGGAAAGGAAGTATATTGTTCGACGAACGTGGGCCATTTTTGTCTTGGTTAGTGCTTGTCGGTGGAATGGGATAATCTCTGGTGACAGCCTGTACAACTTATATATGCAATTCAGTGGCGATATGGCATCATGGTAGCAAAATCATTCTCCTCTAATATCTAGGATGGCGGGATAATTAGTCTAAAGATCAGTCTAAACTCGCATAAAATGGTCACATTATTTTATCTCTTAGGTCATTTGCAATCAACTCTCACTGCACCGTCGCCATTCGCATGGCTCAATCTTGAGGGCTTGATTCTCAGCTTCTCCATTGACAGACGAATCACAGTGTTGGCCAGGATGTTGAAGCTGTTGGTAGCTGTCACCGAGTCAGATCATGACAAACTCGGCATCGGGCATCCCGAAGCACGACTACAATAGGCAATGCTTCTACCCGATTAGTCAAATGCCGACGCCCGATTGATATGGACGCAGAACAATTATCCCCGTCAAAATGAATGACTTTGAATCGTCACCTTGGTTAAGCCTAAGTGATGAAAGAACTTAGGATATTTGATGCAAATTTAGACAAATAATTATGATTCTTTCATTCCTTAGTCGATACCTCAGTACTTATAGTCTAAGCCTTCTTCTCCCTTAGAGCCACCCATGTTTTCTTTGGATCTTATTTCCATTGATCCTGGCCCGACACACAGAGCATCTGGAATATCGCGCGCCCTTAGGATTTCTCGAATCCTTAAGCTCTTTCTCGTTCCAGATACATGAATAACACAAGCCTTGCTTTCGCAGTTCTTCCGTTTGCGGGGCTTCGAAGATTTTCTTCCCATGAAGGTCACAGACCACACGCGGCGCCTCGACGTGTGCTTGACCGCATTTGATGCAATATCTGCCTCGTGGCAAACGATGTCCGCTGCAACGCAGCGCTATTCTTCCTGGTTCCAGCGCTGTACCACAATCTAAGCAGTAGAATTCGGAAATTCGGGGTGCTTGGGCTGCACGATGGGAAGGTCCGGCTTCGATAGCAGGTGCGGGAGCGGGAGCGGCGGGAGGATCAATGTTGGCTGCAGTTCCGTTCTCCTAATTAGAAGGCTGCGCGCCGCTGCTGCTGCCACTCGGAGGGTTATATACATTGCTCTGTGTTGTCTGTTGGTGATCGAACGTCTGAAGGAGAGGCGGCTGCTGCTGGTTTGATGGCTGGTCTTCGACGGTCTCAGCAATCGGCTCGAGGCCGTTGGGGAACCCCTGAATTCCTGCCCCTTCCACAAGACCCGGATCGTCACGACCGTACAGGTGGGGGTTTCTGTCGATCTCCGCTTGATATGCCTCCGCTTGATCGAAGAAAGTGGGAGCAACATCCCTGTACTCTTCAATGACCCTGTCTGTAAGATTCATGAAATCGGGAGCATCAGCCATCAACTCAGTAAAGGACTTGTGTGATTCATGCGTCGTGTAATCGATCAAGTCAGGCTCGTCTGGGTTGGGAATGGAATGGCCTTGGGCCGGCTGTTCGGGCGCTGCATTGTTGGGAGGGGGGTGAGTTGTTTTGGAAGAGCTGCTGGCAGAATTCTTCTTGGTAGACTTCTTCTTGGTAGACTTATTCTTGGACTTCATGCTGGTAGAATTCTTGTTGATAGATCTCTTGTTAATAGAAGAGCTGTTGATAGACCGCAATTCGGGGATCGTCGTGGGATCAATGTTGTTGTTGGTCAAGTCTTGTCCGGGGAAGGTTGGGAAGTTCATCTTGGTGACTGTTTTGTAGAAGAGAAGTTGAGTGCGCCCGTGAGGAAGGAGCCATCTTGTCCTATTTATCTGTTCTGTGTGAGTTTGCATTACTGAAACCTTGAAGTGGACAGGTGCACCTTCTGAACTTAACAAAGATAAACTCGTCGCTTGGAAGGCGCGTCATTGGACGGTGAACAGGATACTTCCGTGGCAGCATCTTCCATCACCTTCTGTTGTCGGGAAGACGAACGCATCTCACGTTCGTGTGATCAAAAGTGTTGTTTTATTAAGTACGCATTGCGGGTATCTTTCTCATCTCACGTGGTGATGTGGGTGGAACGAAGAGGGAAAAGAGCCGGATCGAAGCAAGGAAGGCATTTTGACCAAACCTCATGTACAGGGCAGCGCATAAAAAAAGGTTATGCGTGTGCAAAGAAGTCATAATATCTGCACAAACCTTGTCTGATCACATCTCACGTGAAAGACCCATTGTAGTAGAGTTGGGAAAGGGTAATGTCATGATGTGAGGCATCTCTGGTGGGTGAAGGAAGGAAGATCATGTCACGGGTGGCCATGCAAAGATTGTGTGTGTGATTAGCTGTCAATTCCCAATAACTCCGGCTAAACTAAAACAATAATGATTTAGGCAATTTGTGCCCATCAATTAGGATATCCCATCCTAAAGCAACAATAATTTAGACAGTTTATGTCCAACAGATAATATTCCAGCCTAAAGGCACAGCGCACAGAGCTCGATTGGAAATAGCTTCCTCGACTGTGAACCTCTAAGTTCAAGGTCGAACAGGAGATATCACCATTCTGCTCAATGCCTATGCCTTTCTGGGCCTCTTTCCTCTCATACCATCTTCCTTCTCCGGAGTGGGCCTCTTTCGTCGCTTGGCATTGTCCTTCTCCCGACAATCATCGCACTTGTTCCAGCCACTGGGATTTGGCTTTCTGCACTCTTGGCAAATGCCCTGACTTTTGGCCTCGTCCTTTCGATTCTTGTACCCCTGGTTCTTAGACTCCCGGCAGTTCTTGCAAGTCACGCCGTTCTCTGCGTCAACCTTCCTGCACTCGGTGCAGATGCCCTCTGCCCGAAAGGTCTCCTTCTCCCGATCGGTGTATTGGTACTTCCCCGTGTGATGTTCGTCGCAGAAGATTCTGTTTGTGCCAGGCTCAAGCTCTTTCTTGCAGGCGATGCACGAGCGACCCACGAGGTTGGGCGCTAGCCCATGCATCAATTTGCAAGTGTCGCATCGGACGCCGAATTGCTTCATAGGGGCTTTGCATCCGATGCAATATGCGCGAAGTTGATGGCCTGGTTTGCTGTTGGGTCTTTGGCAGAACGACCGGTAGACCTCTGGAGAATCGACTGTGGGGAATTGAAACATACCGTTTATGGGAGCTGAGGCGTTCCTGGCTTCGTTCAAGACAGGAGCAGGAGCACCTTGGCCAAGGGACTGGAAGGATTGATGCTGCCCCATACCATTCACCATTTGGTTGGCGGGAGCCATCTGGCGGGGGGCATTCAACGCAGGAACTTGTGCGTTTGTATTCCAAGTCCCGTTGACGAGAGGGGCAGGTCCAGCTTGTCCAAAGGACTGGGGAGCTTGATACTGCTGGGGAACGCTCAGCATAAGAGGCTGCCCAGCCTGGCGTATGTGCCCGTTCAGCTGGTGATGGCTCTGGGCGGGAAGGTGGCCGCTCTGCATACCCCAGTTAGAGTTGAGGGGAGTGCCGGCTTGAACACCAGGCTGGGCAAAGTTCGGGGCGGGGGGGTGCATGACAAAGGTAGGCATGTTAGATGGAAGGGAAGGGTTGAACCCGGAAGCATAAGGAGCTTGTATCTGGGCACGCAGGGCCATCTGCTCCATGCCTGCTTGTCCTGCCATCCCGGTGAAGTAGTCCTGTGGCGTGGGGATATTGCCAGCAGGGGAAGGGCGAAAAATGCCGTTCATTTGAGGCTGCATGCCCTGGCCATTCCACATATTGTTTTGTGGGATGGGCACATTGCCAGCCGCGGGAACAGGATTGTTGTTCCTGGCGTTCAACTGGGCAACATGTGCATCTGCGTCGGCCAGCACATCAGACACGTAAACAGGGTCGTTCAAGGCAGCAAGAATGAGGTCTTCGTCAACCTCGGGAGCCATGGGAGGAGGAGACATGACCACAGGAACAGGAGCGACGGCAGGAAGAGGGTTCTCGGCAGGCACATCGTCGGGAAGAGACTCGTCAACATTTTCGGGCGCTGGCATCTGGACAGGAGTGTCCAGTGCCTCAGCTGCTCCGGCAGGGGAAGGGGCAGGGTCGTTCCTCTCTGCATATTGAACGGGCACGCAAGGAAGACGCATGCCGGTGAGCTCCGAGGCAGTCTGGGGAGCGGGCCTCTCCTGTGCCTGGGATTCCGTGTCGGGAGAGGAGCTTGTGTCGGCACAGGAGGCTTTCTCCTCAGGGGACGCTGTGTCGTCAGAGGGCTGGTGGCCCTCGATAGGATCACCGAAGAGAAGAAAGTCGTTGTCGAGGCCATTAATGTCCATGTCCTGATTCATTTCCAAATTGTCTCCCTCGATGGGAGACGGTTCTCCGTTAGCGGGGGGCACCTCATCATGTTGTAGCTGAGGGTCCGCCACAAAGAAGTCCCCGAGCACCTGCGGTTCGAGGCCCTCGTGGAAGACGTCAGCGTCAAATGCTCCCTGACCCTCGGGCATCAGGAATACGGCTTGGGGATATGCTTGGAGCGGAGCGAGTAACCTCGCCCAAGCCGCGTTGTCAGGTGACGCCATTTCGGGAGCGGGAGCAGGGGAAGGGGCAGGAGCAGGAGCAGGGGAACGAGCAGCAGCAGGGGAACGAGCAGCAGCAGGAGCAGTAGCAGGAGCAGGGCCAGATAGGTCAGGTACTTCGGCGAAGAGGTTGAAGTCCGCCCCGGCGTAGGTACCATAGAAGGACATATCGAAGGAGGATATGTCTACAAAGGTGAAGGGAGAGAGTGTCTGTAGAAAGGGGACGGGAAGAAGGTGTAAGTGAGTGAGATGTAGGTATAAAGTTTATCTCAAAGAGGAGAGAAAAGAAGAGGAAGAAGAGTAAAGACAAGTGTCTGATAGTATAGACAAATGTTTGATGATTTAGACAATAGATAAATGTCTAATGAATTGTTTAATGGGAATAGGCTTGCTACGAAGAAGAATGAGAACTTGCGTTGCGAAGACTGATGGATGAATGAATGAAAGAAAGTCTACGGCCAGGGGAGGAAGGGGTGATTTATATACAATAACATCAAAGTTAATCTGTAGATGTCCCCAATGCTCTTCTTTCTTTTGTTTCAAAAGGTTTTCAACATTTAGGAATTCCTTCTCTCCGATGGCGTCGTTGCGGCCATTGTTCGGACGTTTAATACAGGTTTTTTGTACTGGTGACACAGTTCTATAACACGGCATTGGTCAATTACTGTAGGGGAAAACCTTTACTCCTTTAGAATTTTCATTCTTTCCGATACCATCCCCTATTCTGTCCTTTTGATGAAATGGTATTCTTCGATCTTCTATCCTGCCTTAACTCAATAACACGCCATTGATCTATCACCATGGCGCAGTCCTCTTGCTCCTTTAGAATTTTCATCTCTGCCCTTTTCCATCCTCGTGATGAAGCAGAATTTTTCAAACTTCACACCGTGTTCCCGTCCACCACGACATGAGCCTTCTTCTCCCCCTGAGAATAATACCGCACAGCAATACAAAGCGTCCTGACCAGCAACTGACAATTCTGCACGTACGGTCCCGTGAAGTAAATATCCGGATTTCCATGGATTCGAGAATGCAGCGTAGCAAGCTGTCCAATATTATTGAACACGGCGAATACGAGCGAGTGACAAATATCCGCATCAGAAAAGGTTTTCGAATCGGCACCATTCTCACCCTCGGGCGCAGCTCGGTGCTCTAGGCTAAAAGCTTTGCAAAAGGTAGATGCGACTGCGGTCATTTTCATTCCGATTCTATTGTAGTCCATGCCGTAAATGTCGCCGATGAGTTTATCCACATTTGCATTGTTTCCTTTCTCTGCCTGGGAAAGCATATCCTCGTAGGTTCGTGCCCTGGTGAGCAGAGTTAAAAGACCGCAGAGTGCTGAGCCGCCGAAGGAAGAGCCGGAGATGCGTTTTGTTTCGGTTTCAGTTACTTGGAAGAATGACACGCCTGAGCCGATGTTGACGAGGAGATATGGGTGTAATTTTGGTGGTGTTGATGGAACGATTTCTTCGTCGATGAATGTGTATATCTCACTGCTTGTACCAGGAATTGGAGGACGATTGTCTATACTATGTGAGTGTGTATACATGATGGTGAGTGTGAAAGGCGTACCGTGGCTTGACCCATCTATTCCATCTGATATTTGCGCCGCATCCATAGGATTTATTAGATACTGCAGAGCATCCTGCATCTGGTCTCCATTAGATTCCATACCTACTCTATCTGGTACCTGTCGGTATGTCGTTGAAGAAAGTTGAATGCGGTGACAAAAAGAGGTTAGTGCGGCTGTAAAGGGGGGAATGAAGATGCCAAATTTTCTGTGGGGAATCGTCACGTTTTACGGGGTACGTTTGCGGGCAGATCCGCACCCAATCATGAGATAAAGAGTCATCGTCTACAATAACGTTCAGCCCCGTGAAGCAACAGCCAGCCATGAATTGACTTTTATTAACGCGGGAAAGTGTTTCATGTCAGGCGATCTACAAATTTTCTTTGCGACCGAAACTTACTTTGCGACTACCTTTTTCTCCATGACTGAACTTAGTTTGCGACTAGAAATCTCTTGGGCACTTTGCAATCTTAGGGCGCAATCCGATCTTCTTTGTGACCAGAAGCTTCTCGACGGTGTGATCGATGCCTAAAAGTGATATTGAGACGATGAGATATTTTTCGCGGGCAAGACTCTGTGCACAAATATCACGTGGTGAAGGGTATTGCTATCAATGCCATCTGTTACAGACAATCCATTAATCCATCGCAGGGTATCATCCATAGTACAAGAGACAGCCAACTACTAATTACTTCAAAGCCGCCTCGCTCCCATTCATGTGACAGTCTTAGGCAGGCACAGTCATTCCCTCATTAGCCTTATAACCCTCCGTAGAACCAGCACCCTGAGCCTCCCGATACTCAGCTTCCTTGTCCTGCTGAATCAAATCACAGCACCCACAACAACAAGCCGTAGCAAGATCAACAAGACAACTTCCCTGAAGATTGTACTTCTCCCTCAGATCAGCGCGTTGAAGAGCGATGGGAATCCAGTGAAGACCAAAGCAAGTGGAGCCGCAGAACAAGAGACACTGCAAACACGTTAGCAACTGATATCTCCCCGGTTTGGGGATAGAGAGAACGTACAGAAGTATTGATAGGTTCATAACCCTCAAGATTCCCGCCCTTTCGCAGCCGATGATGCGTCTTTCCAAAAGTCACGCAAGGAACACAGCATGTTATAGCACAGAGATCAATAGGGCTGAAACAAGCAAAGAGGCTGTTTTGCCAAGATTGAGATGTCGTGGGGGATTTGGAGTTAACGTGCTCCTTGGGACGGGTGAGGACATCGTTGAAACGGTCTTTCCACTCGTTCAAGTCATTGTGGTCGATGGGACCGTTGTTTGGCGTCTGGGCGGCCATTGAGTCTGTGTTGTGTAGAGAGGATGATGGGATGGTGTGAGCTTGAGTTTGTGTATAAAGTTAATTTGGAAGGTTTGGTGTTTTGAAGGTGAGGATGGGAACTTGGCTGGGACAACAAGTGAAATAACACGAGAACCCGACTCTTTTATCCTCCCAAGGCAAGCTATCAGCTCAAGGTCATCACGTTCCGCATATTCAACTCAGCTCAACTGCCTGATACTAGCGTCCTGATCAACACTGTCCATCCCCAATGCATCCCACGAAATTACAGAGGCGCGGAACATCCAATCACACCCACATCATGCGGAACGGCTTTTCAGCCCTGCGGCAGGGGAAATGGTATCTAATTCGGTACTTGGGCTCAGCTGTTCTGACAAGGCAAACTGAAGCGCCACCAATTTGGGGTAGGGCGTCAGATTTGGGGATCAACGACCTCAACTGTCGAAGGTGGAGAGTGTCAGTTTGTATGGTTGGAATAAAGTTAGCACAGGAGTATGACTTGTCATGATCTCTTTGGTCATCACAGAAACTTCATCGAATATCACAACGGCTACGGTATTCATGGGAACGATGAGAGGTTGCCAAGATAATGGTTAAATTAAACGCTTGCTGAAACGCGCTACTCTCGGCAGCTGGCCGTCGCGCTTCAATTCCGCTGCGGCTGAGAGTCGGCAATTGCCTCAAGCAGTTTAAACAATGGTCGATGTAATTAAATGTGAGTCACAGCTGTCAATTCCGCATCACAATGTCATTAACGAATCGCGGAATGTTGTCGCAAGTAGGCGAATTGTTTCAAGCGGGAAACATCCCTAAATTCTATCATTCGCTGTTTATCTTTGTCTAGTCTTGAATCGTAATAGGCTATAGTCTCGCTTTGATCTTGCCAGCAAGTCTTTAAGCCCTTGTATGTGTGTCGCTTGTATGTATGTGTCGTCGTGGAATATGCATTAGGTATTGTTCGTGATGTCGCTAAAACGCCCGCGTTTCTTCTGATGGTTTAGTCTTCTAGCCAAGTGCTATAGATCATATTTGTCATAGTCTACCAACACAAATTAGTATTTATTATTCAGATAATGAGGAATAAGGGTGGGCTACCTTTTCACTTTGTGTTGTGCTGTATGATGAAGTGAGTCTTCTATCAAAAGACCGTGTCTGTGGCTTGAGCGTCGTGCGAACACCGCCTACGACAACTGTGGCGCTACCGACTGTCAAGAGAAGAGGGACAATCCTGATTTGTTAGAATGGATACAACAGATAAGATAAGGGAGGCTCACTTTTCGACGGGCATAGCTCTTAGGATGGGTTGCATATTGGATGATGTGGTATTGCAGAGAAACCAATGTTGAATGATCAATTGATGTGAATATTACTGTAGAGATACCTTCCAAACCAAGAGATATCCTCGAATATTATATATCATTGCTCTATCTCGCATTGTCAATCTCTGTTTTCATGGCGTGGTGGACGGCGTTTCGAGGCCGTTGGGTGGTGCCATGAGAGTGAAAATTGGCCGGAACCCCTGGTCGGGATCTTCCGGAGGCTGAGAATCGGCACATCGTCCACAAAAAACCACAAGATGTTCCCAATCCAGAATCTCATCATGGCCCGACAATTGAAACTTCTATTCTGGGTCTCATTTCGATTGCCGATAAGAAGCCGTGTTACGCGCAATATTTATTCGACATGTCAGGTCATTGCTGTCTTAGCGAACGCGTGTGCTGAGTTTCAGTGAGGTTATCCACTGAAGCCATCCACTGGAGATGCGACGCGTAAAAACGAAACAATGGACACAACAGCGAGACGAAACGCGGCTCTATTCTGATACCAATTGTTCGCATCTTATGGCGTTTCAATCCTCAATTATCATCCAAATTACCATCTCAATCCAACGATACTCTTGCTGAATGGCATGTAAATCATTCCAACTTGTATCGCGTAGTCCCTCGCCTGAATAAAATTTTCCGATAGCCAAAAACCATCTGATACTTCCCAGCGGCGTCTGCCGAAGCAAGGAAATTTAACTGGATCGTAATCCGATCTGATCGCACATCAGGCAATGTCTTGGCCTTTAGATTCACCGTTCTTTTCATCGCGATAGATAAGGCCCGAATGTTTCTTATCGCGTTCCAAGTTTGACATTCATTATGATTCGATGATCGCTAAAATGTCAGGCAATACTGAGTATGTTGCCACAACATCATACTGTCCATCATTTATTCCCTTTTGCTGTGTTTGTATAGCTTCATTCGTGATAATTTATTGTTGGTGATGCTGTTGAGACTTGGCAACACAAAGCCACTAAACCGCGCAAGCTCGTGACGTCATGCCAAGTAATAGACTCTAGAATATTTCTCCCTTGAAGATATATAGACTCGTTTAAACACATCCCCTCAATCCCTAACCAGTATTTATCTCAAATATCTTCATCATGCCGTGGAAAGACCATCTTAAACGTCTCAAGAATGAATTCGAAAACCTAGTCGGTGAGCCAAAAGCTCAAGACCAGCAGCAGCAGGATCCTCACCAATATCCTCCACCGCCTCCTGTACCTCCTCATCCACTTCAACCTCAGGAACAAGGCCACGTCTACTGGCAGCCCCAATTCCGCCCCGATGCTCCCGTTTCCGCTGAGTGGGACGCAAAGATCGGTAACGGCCCGGATGGCTGGGGTAATCAGGAGCTACAGTACTACACCGCCGATCAACAAAACGCCTTCCAGTAAGCCCACCTCCCCCCAATATCATGAATTTTACTGACCAGAGTCTCAAGTACACCTGATGGAAAACTTGTTCTAAGAGCTATCGCAAATAACAGCGAATCTGACAATGAAAAGCGGTATACCTCTGCTCGACTCGTAAGTCGCCAGACCTTGTCTAGAGACCAAGGCGTGCTCACCGCCTACCTCACCTCACCCTGCGCAAGCGGCATCTGGCCTGCATTCTGGCTTCTCCCGCAGGAGCCCTTTTCCTGGCCCACAGACGGCGAAGTCGACATAGCGGAGACGTGGAACGGTGATATGGAGAATCACTCCTGTCTCCACTGGGGACAGCACCATGAGCCGGACAAGCATCGCGTGCTTGGCACCAAGATTCCCGACATGCAGCATCGGCCTGTGCGGTACGACCTTGCGTGGCTTCAGCAGGGTAATCAGGGCAGAATGATTTGGTATATTGATGGAAGACCTGTGATGAAGGGGGATATACCGGAAGGTACGAGGCCGATGAGGGATATGAATATTCTTTTGAATGTTGCTATGGGGGGAAATGTTTGTGGGGGGCAGACACCTTCTGATGGGCACTATGATTTTGTTGTGCATAGTTTGTATATGGGGAGTGAGCCTGAGTATGGTGGTTGGCATCGATTTGAGAATGATTGGAATGCTGCGCCTATGGGCAATACTTACTAGGTTGGATAGGCGATGCGACATAGTATGTAACATTTGGCCTGGTTTCACACTTTTTGTTGTTGTTGATTTTGTTGCTGATGGACTGAGTATTGGGATCATCAGCTCATCCTGTAGACAAATCAGCAGATGCACAACACATGCATGACATACTGTGATATAGATTGAGATCTATATCGACTGATGCTTTGTTGTACAAGATTCCCAACTGATATGACCGTTATCAAGATAAGATACTCTATCGATAGAAGTATCGATAAGATAAGGGCAATCACTGAAACCTTGGGATTACAGCAAAGAACAGTGTTTGCGCTGTAAATGAGACGGGTATCCTATAGTTACATGTTTCCATATCCGTTTATGTGAATCGACATGTGTTCATTTGTGTTAGCTTTTCTGTTGGCATTCTGGAATGGCCATCGACTCGGGTAGAAGAGCTGAAGCTGTGTTCGTAACACTTTTGGAATCAATGAAAGAACGATGACAAATAAAACAGAAGCACAACGTCCTACCACAGTCCACTCTTACAATTCCTCTTTTCTTTATGACAGTAAATGAGATAGTATAACAAACCAAAAACGATGTTCCAGATATAAACGACCCTAATTGGACGCGTTCCTTGACAAGTTCTTGAGTTCATTGTCGCGTCACTTACCCTGAACTCAAAGTATCAGAACAGCGATGACTAACAGAAATTACCCCGCACGATTGGCCCCAGATCCAGAATCTCTGAACTCAGCTCCACTTCCGATGTTCTTATCAGATAAAAAATCAGATACCAGACGCGTTCACTACCGGAGACAATTGACTGATTGCCATACTCGTATATCCTCAATCTAGACCAGCCATAAGCCCTTCAATGAACCTCATAATGCTATCATGTCCCTTGCCATATACCAACTATCGACTTATTAGGATAGTTCAGCCGACAGCTCGCCACCCTTATCCTCCGTAGCGTTAGATAACAGACATCCTGGGGAAATGTGACGCTACGTAGATTAGAGATGGGATCCAAACCGCTTTTGGAAGGAACATGCGACAATGTCCGGGGGCAAAAGTGTCGAAACCGAGAGCTCGGGACGTTTAAGAACGTCTGAAGTCCCTCAATTGGCACTTCAACCGTCCTTCTTTTCCCTGACAGGCCGACACCATGGACGACGCTCGAAAGATGGATATGCACAAGGGCCATGACGACAACGATGCCATTGTCAAAACACCCTCTCGGGATCTCGATATCCACGTCGAAGCACCACCCCAAAACTTCACACTCCTCTCCCTAGCAGGCGTAGGTCTTGTCGTCGGCAACGTCTGGCCCGCAATCGGCGGCTCCATCCTCGTCGCAATCTTCAACGGTGGACCACCAGGCGTGTTATACGAATTCATCGTGGTCTCAATCTTCTACTGGACCGTCGCTGCCTCTGTCGCAGAACTCGCCAGCGCGATTCCATCTTCTGCTGGTGTGTATCATTGGGCTTCTGTCACGCCGGGCAAGAAATGGGGACGCGTGTTGGGGTTCTTTGCGGGGTGGTGGAATTATCTTGCTTGGTGTCTTGGATGCGCTAGTATGTCTAGTATTCTCGCCAACACGCTTGTTCAAATGTATGCTTTGAATCACGATGGTTTTGTTGCGGAGAGTTGGCATGTTTTTGTCACGTATATCATCACGACGTGGTTATCATGCGCGGCTGTTTGTCTTTGGAACAGCGCTATGCCCGCCCTCAACAAATTTGGCGTTTTTATCATTCTTGCAGGTTTTGTTATCACGGTTGTTACAGTTACTGCGATGCCTGGCCACGGAGGTCGTCCGCCGCATGCGAGTTCTGCATTTGTGTGGAAGGATTGGACGGCTGATATGGGATATCCTGATGGATTTGTTTTTGTGATGGGGATGTTGAATGGAGCTTATTCTGTTGGGTCGGTGCATGCTACGACGCAGTTAGCGGAGGAGATTCCTAACCCGAGTCGGAATGTGCCTATTGCTATCTTGTTCCAAGTAGCGACTGGTTTCGTTACTGGGTTGTGTTATCTCATTGCTATCATGTACGCCATCAACGATTACGACGCGCTGTTCGAATCTGCGTATCCTATCGCGGAGATCTATCGGCAGGCAACGGGTTCGGCGGCTGGTGCTACGGGATTGTTGTCGTTGGTTATGATTTGTATTGCTTTGACGGTTGTTGGACTTTACATCACCTGCGGACGAACACTTTGGGCTCTTGCTCGCGATGGTGCTACACCTTTCCCTTCAGTCTTTGGCCATCTTAAGGAATCTCTCGACATGCCACTCTGGTCTACGCTAGCAACAGCTGTCCTCGTCACTATCTTGGGCGCCATTCAAGTCGGCAGCACAACAGCTTTCAACGCACTCGTCGGAACATTCATTTTACTCTGCAGCTGCTCATTCCTATGCTGCATCCTTCCCAACCTGCTCAGCGGAAGGAAGAACATTACCTACGGGCCTTTCAAGATGCATGGAATCACTGGTTTTATCATCAACGGCATTGCTTGTGCTTATCTTATCATTTGGAGTGTCATTTATTGTTTTCCTTATAGTTTGCCAGCTACACCGGAGGGTATGAATTATACTTGCGTTATCTGGGGTGGACTAACGTTTCTGGTGAGTCTTTGGTGGTTTGTTAGTGCTAGGAAGGGATATATGGGACCGACGAGTACGGGAATGATTGTTCCTGGAGTAGCTGTCGATGTGGCTTGATTTATCTGTGGCTTTGAATCTCTATCGTACTGCATAATCTTGCATTGTATTTAGTCCAATAATCATCTTTTCCGTTCTCCGTCTTCTCCATAACAGTTTCTTCCGCCACCTGATTTTACAGTTGTCGAGGTAGTATAGTGGATTCCAGTTGTCCATCCTGCGTGGCATATTCACAGCCGCCAACAATATCAAGGCGAATCCCGATATCTACTGATCATATATCAATTGTGCATGTCTCCTCAACCTTAGTCATCACTCCCCATATAATAGGGCGAGACAAGACCAGGTCCAGGACTGGATGGCCTCAAAAACAGGCGAGTAAATCCGGAGCTCTTTTTTGTTTTTCTGTGCGTGTGACTGTGATACGATCCTACTGTACATACATGCTCCGTACATTCACGATCCTACTGTACCTATGCTGCATCGTGCTCGTGCTCCTGCTGTAGCCCAGGCAACAAAATGCTTCATGCACACGCGTAACATAGCAAAACTCTCCTGATGAGATCGAGGCCATTTGCAGCGCTTATCGTGGAGATGAAGGGGCGAGCTCAGCTTTGACCATGGAGGATGAATTGTTCAACCGTTCTCGATTGATCTAGCTTTTTCGGTATTGTCCGGTCTGGATTTCGATCCACATGACCAAGACAAGGAATAAGCTTTATTGACATTGCCGCGATTATCTTTTCGGCAATGTCCTTGTGGCGAGGTTGATTGTCACTGGGAATCACCTTGTTGTCTCCTGGTACAGCGCGTTTACGGCTGTTAATTGTGGCTCTGCGATGACTACGATTGCCAGCTAACAGGCGATGACTAGACGCCTGAGCCTCAGCTTACTACCCGCCTCCTCAACATTCGAGGCCACAGTAAATGACATCCGAGGCCATAGTCGTTTCGAATTTACAATGCAAAATCACCGAGGCCTTGGTTAAGGGCTTAGAAGAGGTTGGGCATAGTCGATCTGAAACTGGAACCCCCGTTTGCGGGGTTTTGAAGCCGCCGAGATTGATAGCGATACGGTAGATGGAAGTGATCAGCGTCTGGACGTGAATAGCCTCAAATTTATTAAGCGAGGGCCTGTTTTCCCGACCTGACCTGACCTGCGGCTTTTTACGCGCCTAACCAGCTCAGCCAGCCAATTCTAGCTGAACTGTCAGTGAGTCACAAAGGGATTCGTGTATATCTATTACTCACATTCCCTCTTCAATGCTGTCCAAAGAATTCTCTGCCTCACTTGAGTTTCTCTTGGTGCCTCTATTCTGGTGCTGTGCAGAAGAACTCCATTTTTACGACCCTTCTCGAACGAATCGGAAACCCCCACATAAACGTTGCAGCCCGACGGACCTAAGGTGGAATGGGGCCTCAAAAACTACAGGGACTCCCCCCTGTAGTTTTAGAGGCCCAAGCCGCTGATCAGTAGAGACGGAAGCTATTGGATGCCCTGATTTTGATGATTGGGCATGCTGAGTTGTGGGGGAGGAGAATCACGCAGAACAATCACGTCTAGAGACACAACATATGGAGACAGACAGGACACTATATGCATAGATCCATTGCATTTCCTGTGGACAATAAATAGGGCAAAAATAAGCGAAAAGTCTTTTCTGCACAAAATGGAGATTGTCATGTAAATGTAATGTATGTATTTCTGGTATGGTCTTGTACACGTAAGACACACAGCGGTATGGAGTCTTGCATTCATCTTCTCCCCTTTCTTGCAGAAAAGAGGTTATCGCTTAGTTCTCCGGTGACTAGCTAGTCACTGCACAGACATCTTTCGTTCGGCCTTGTTTCGACAGCGGAGGGGCCGGGGAGGACCCTCTACCCCTGCCGCTTGTTACTGTTACCTGTTAGACTTACCGGGGATAATTCCCTTCAACCACGCCTGTCCACATGGCCAGTTGCCACTTGAGACTACTGTAGAATCAACTGTCAGAGCTTAGCCTCACCCCGCGTCAAGTCCAATCGAGACCTTGTTCAACTAAACTAGGGGCCTCTTTTTTTTTTTGTTCTGTTCCCGCTCTGCCGTTCAGGGATCATGCCTTCACGCGTCATGGTCACAGCCGATTCGGTAGACATTGGTCCAGCTGTCCTGCGCCTGGCCGTGCCCAATGTAATGTGCAATTGTGGTTGGTAGTGGATCAACCAACTGATTTCTAGAGGAAGACTCTCAGAATGGGTTGGGCTTGGCTCGGGCTCTGGTGTCCCCCGGTCTGTCTTCTTTCTGTAGATCAAGGCAAAAAAGAGGTTGAACAAAACTGGCGGCTGCACACCTTATTTCCAGTCCGAGCTGATTCCTTTTTTTCCCTCTTCTTCTTCTTTCTCTTTTTTTCCCTCTGAGAATAGCTCTGCACAGAAAACAACATTAATCCAGCGAGGCCTCTTTTGTTCCTTTTATTGTGACCTCTTCACCATTTATGTAGTGCACCATCACCCATCCATCCTCACCGCCGACTGCCGATCACATCACCCACGGACCCTTGTACCCACGAGCGAGAAAGAAAATAAACTCGTCTTTTCTTTAATATTATCAACGACACATACATACACACACACAAACAGTCTCATTCAATATGAGGAAATCATCACAGAAGACGGCGACAAAGCCGGCGCCTTCCCGTCGGCCTTTTGATCCGCTGTCACAATTTGAACAGCAAAGACAGCAGGAGACTGCCATGGCCCTCACAATCCGGGGTAACCCGCCCAGGAACAACTCGGACGACAGTTCAAGGAACTCAAGGAACAACGTCAACACGTCGACTGCCCTCACAAGAAACCGATCAGTCTCTCGTCCACCACCATCTCGTCGACCAGATGATGATGGTCTGTCTACCGTCTCCGAAGCCACCACTGCCCCATCCGAGGTCTCCACCGTCTCTTCAGCCAGTGACGTCTCGTCCATATCACCACCACCTCAGTACAGACGACCGGAGTCTGGTCGCTTCGGATTCCAACCTCAACAGCCCTTCCAACCTCGGCCTCCTCAGCTGCGCTTCCGATCTACACAGGACACTGGATCACCGGAGCCTTCACCCAGAGCTCAGTACATGTCTGATGACAACTGGGATTCTGCATCTGAACTAGGATGGGGCAGTTCATCCAATGTCTCCGTCTCCACACGGGCTACTACTGTCATGAGTGAGAGTGAGGATGACTACTCCAAGACACCTACTCGATCACGATCTATTGTTCGTCAGACTGGTGCCCTCTCTAGACAACAGTCTCGTCCTGGTGAGAAGAGGGTTGAGTTTGAGGAGGATCGTCAACTGGAGAGATCTTCTGGACGTCAGACTGAGCGTCAGCAGGAGAGGACCAAGGAGAGATCACGAAGTCGTGGTCGCACCTATCACATTCACATTGAGCCTACTGCTCAACAGGCCCTCGTCAATGCTCAACCACAGCAACAACAACAGCAGCAGCAGCAGACCATCACACAACAGCCTCAGCAGGTCACCCAGCAAGCTACCATCCAGCAACCGGCTACCAACCAGGCTAATGGCACCCTCGTCCACTCCAACACAACGACGACGACCACATCGTCGTCGTCCACCTACACTCAGCACCCAGCTGGCCAACCAATGATGGCTCAAGCACCTGCTGTCGCTCCTCAACCAATGATGACCCAACCCATCATGCCCGCCCAACCAGTCATATACACTGCTCCCATCAGCCCTCCCATCACCCAGCCCATCCAGCAACCCTTCGTCCAACCTGTGATCCAGCAACAACCGCAGACTGCACCTCCACCTCAACGCATCCCCGAGGAACGTCAGCTTCCTCAGCCTGAACGTCCTCCTTCTCGACCTCGAGCTCGCTCACGCCACGATGTGGAAGAGACCATGCAGGCTGAGCTCGAGAACCTCCGCAAGGAACTCAAGACCCTCAAGGAGAAGCAGAAGGAGACGCACAAGGATCTCAGTGATGCTCGGTACAGACTGTCCAACATGCAGACTGACAAGGATGAGCTCCGCGAGGAGAGGAACAAGGCTCAGGCTACACGTGATAGACTTGTCACCGACTTCGAAGAGCAGACTCGTCTGCTTGAGCGAACAAGGACAAGGCTCGACGAGCAGCGTCGCACACTGGAGCGATTCGAGAAGGACCGTGACATGTCGATTGACAAGGTTAAGAAGGATCGCGAGCAGGTCCTCGACAGGTTCAAGTACGAGCGTGACCAAGCCATCAAGAACGTCGACAAGTTCAAGCGCGAACGCGACCACGCTGTGGAGCAAGCCCAGAAGAATCTGGATTCTACCATCTCCAAGTCCAAGAAGGAGCGCGACGCTGAGCTGCACCGTCTTCAGCGTGAGCGCGATGAGATGGTCAACCGCATCCAGCGCGAACGCGACTCTGTCGTCGACAAGCTCCAGCGTGAGCGTGACTCCACTGCTGAGAAGGCCAAGAGGGATCTTGACATGACCATCGCCAAGTCCAAGAAGGAGCGTGACTCGGCTATCGCCAAGCTCCAGAAGGAACGTGACTACGCTATCGAGCAGGTCAAGAAGGAGAAGGATCAGATCATCCACCAGGCCAAGAAGGAGCGTGACATGATCGTCTCCAAGTTGACTCTCGAACGCGATGAGCTTATCAAGACTGAGGCCGCTTTCAGCAACAGGGTCAAGGAGCTTGAGGACCATCTCACCAAGCACCGTGAACTCAAGGCTGCTCTTGAGAGAAACTATGAGGATCTCAAGAAGAACAGCATGGAGGCTACGCAGAACAACAGCAAGTTCGAAGCCAAGGCTATCAACCTGGAGCGCGAGCTGGAGGACATCAAGGCTATTCGCAAGTCTCAGGCGACCGCCTACGAAGCCCGCATCGCCACCATGGAGATCTCGCAGGAGTCCATGCAGTTCCGTGTCAGCAACATGGAGACCGACCTCGTCGAGAAGTCCAAGGAACTCGGTGAGATGTCCGTCGACCGCGACCGCTTCAAGACCGAGAGTGAGAACTCCAAGGGCCAAGTCGAGTCTCTCAGCAAGGACAAGCTCGGTCTTGAGGAGGACAAGAAGAACCTCCTCAACCAAATCTCTGATCTGACCACCGACAAGACGCGACTCCAGGAACAGCTCACCGGCCTTGAATCCGACAAGAAGGCTCTAGAGGTGCAGGTTACAACACTCCAAGCGACAATCGACGATCTGATGAAGGACAAGGAGACCTGGGCCAAGGACTCCGAGGCCAAGGAGGCCCAAATTGCTGGTCTGGACTCAGAGAACGGAGCGCTCAAGTCGCAGATTGAGTCCATCAGCAAGGAGAAGGAGGGTGTTGCTAAGGAAATGGAGGAGATGGAGGCGAAGCGCAAGTTGCTTAAGAAGAAGTACGAGAAGTTGCACGGTGAACGCGAGGGTTTGAGGGAGCAGGTGAAGGGTCTTCTGAGTCAACAGGATGACTCACAGGCACAGGTTCTGAGACTGTCTGTCGAAGTCAGTGGCTTGAGGTCTGAGAATCTGAGTCTGAGGGATGATGCGGGTAGTGTTGTGTCCAGCTCTATCTCGACTATCTCTAGTGGCATCAGCACTATCAGCGATTCTACTACCGCGTCGGATGCTACTGCCAAGACTGAGCAGACTCTTGAGACTGTTCAGGAGGAGCCTGCGACCGAGGAGGTGAAGGTCGAGGCTGAGGTTGAGGCTGCACCTGCTGAAGCTCCTGCTGAGCCCGCCACCGAGCCTGAGGCTCCTGCTCCTGCTCCTGAAGACCCTGCCCCCGAAGCTGAACCTGCCCCTGCACCTGAGCCCGTGTCAGTCGAGACTGTACCCGAGGAAGCTCCTGCTGAGCCCGCTCCTGAGCCTGTGGCCGAGGACCCAGCTCCCGAGCCCGCAGCCGAACCTGCACCCCCAGCACCTGAAGAACCTGCCCCTCCAGCCCCCGAAGAACCCGCCCCTGCCGCCGAAACACCCGAGCACACTGAACTCAAGGAGAAGCACCACGATCTAACCATCAAACTCGAAGCCACCGCCGAAAACGCCGGCCGTCTGCAACTCAGCGTCGACACCCTAACCGCGGAGCGCGACGAGATCACCCAGAAGCTCACCACCCTCCAAGAAGAAGCCACCGCTCTCCAAGCCAAGGCTGACGAAGTCACTACCGACCGCGATGATCTCAAGGGCAAGCTCACCGCTGCCGAGGAGCAGATCGCCACCCTTATTGCCGAGCGCGACGAGCTGAACAAGAAACTCGAGACCGCGGAGCGCGAAGCTGTTATTCTGAATGCCTTGAGAACCGAGAACAACAATCTCATGAAGAAACTCGATGAAGCCAAGAAGGCTCAGAAGCAAGCTACATCCAAGGTGAACTCTCTCGAAACACAAATCGCTGCCTTAGTGGCACAGATCCACAACGGTGGAGGTGTCGCGGCTGTGAGGTCTAGTTCCAAGGGACGAAAGGGACCCAAGGATCCCAAGCGTGCGCAGGAGCTTGTCATCGTTCGGGATCCTCGAGATGGAGGAAAGGGATTGTAAGTTTGTCCCCTCTACCCAGTGTTACTCAGGGTGTGTTACTAACGTGTGTACAGGAGCTCTATTGTTAGAAGGAAGAACTTGAATTCTGCTGCTGCGAGGAGTAGTTCGCAGAGCGATGGGTCTGCGGATTCGTGACTCCTTGAATGGTTGAAGGAGGTCTTGCACGTGTCATGAATATGATGCTTGACTTGGCTTTTGATATACATGTACGGGCGTTTCTGATTTCAACCATGAGTTACTACGGGCGTTTTGCTTTTGATGCGAAACTTGTTCACTTGGTGGACGATTATACAAGACCATTAAGACATCTCCGGAGAGATGGGTCACCAAACAAGACCACTAACAACCTCATGAAGAGATCGGTCAACACAAAACAACACCACGGCATCACCGACATACCTCAACATAGAGGAGCGTGATCGTCGGCACTCTTTTGAAACATTTTCCTTTGTCAATCTCTCTTTTGTACTCTCGCTTTGTCATTTTCTTTGCGTCTTGGGTTGGAATTGTGTTATACTGGGCAGCGGGCATAGCATGTAGAAAGGGAACGTTTTAAAACATCATAGCGATGGGATTGTATTAGTGTATGAGGTAGATGATGGATGATAATGGGTTTACTAGCTGAATTGAGATAAATTGATGGATTGTTTATCTAGTCTTGCTGCTTCCATATGCCTTAAATGATCGTGACCTTGACTTGGCTATCCTCATTGAAGTGATGGTTGAGCTCGTAGTCCTGGTGGCGCTTACTCACTGCGCTGTATATCCACCGTCGACTGGAAGGTTTACGCCTGTAATCCATCTTGCTTCTGCACTAGCGAGGAATATAGCTGCGCCGACGATGTCTTGTGGTTTACCTGTCCCGTGCAAGGGATGTTTTGCACGGATGTCTTCTTTGCTGTGCATTTTGATGGTGTCTGCAAAGATGGCTGTTTCTGTGTCTGTAGGATGTCGTGTTAGTCTATCCGATGTACCAGCTCTGGGCGGTGGCTTCGGATTATGCGACTTACAGCCGGGACAAATCGCGTTGCAATGAATTCCATCCTTTGCGTAATCCAACGCCACAGAACGGGTGAGATTCGTGACTGCGCCTTTTGAGGCGGCGTATGAAGCTATACTGTCAGCACGCATCTACCTGATTGGAAGGTAGACTAACGAACGGTGTAGCCACCAACGACACCAAGGATAGAAGAAATATTAATAATCCAACCTCGATCTCCGTCCTCATTCTTGTCTTGTTTCAGCATTTGGGCGATGGTGTGTTTGGTTGTTAGGAAAATCGATTTGAGATTCACGGATATCGTCTTGTCCCAGCGCTCTTCGGATGTTTCGTGGATTCGTACAGGAGGCTGGCCCGCTTCCAGAGAAATTCCTGCGTTGTTTACCAAGCTGACCTATTAGCTGTTGTATCTTCTCTTGGGACATGACTTACACATCGATTCTGCCGAATTGGATGACAGCCCGAGTTACCAGTTCCTCAACATCCTTGACCTTAGTGACATCTGTCTTGACGAATATTGCCTTGCCACCGTTCTTTCTGATGAGTTCATCGGTGGGAATGGCTTCTTCTGTTTGGATGTTGGCGGGACGGGGATGCGGTTGGAGGTCTGCGCAGATGAGGTGCGCGCCTTCAGAGGAGTACGACAGTGCTATGGAGCGGCCGAGACCGGAGGATGAGCCTGTTACGATGCAGACTTTATCTTTGAGGCGGTTCATCATGAAATATGAATGCTTGGAACAGTTGGAATGCTGGAATGGGGTCGTACAAAGGACGATGGGAGTAGTGGATATATAATGATGGCTTAGATGTTACGAGGCATTTTATAACTATGCATCTTAGGTCTGATCAGCATATTCTCTGTCGTGAAATATCGGGTTCCTTGGTTTGAGGCCTGATACGTGACACTGCATATGTGGAGGTCGTTTTTGAGTTTAAGCTTTGTTGTTCTGTAAATGGTTATCAAGGCGAGGTGCAACTTCAAGCAGGCAGCAGGATTATAGCTATATCGGTAACTATCCCGAGCACGAACACAATGCATCGCCAGAATTACTGCATGCTTTATGAATACTTTTCTCTTTCCGGCTAGAATTTGGAAGGATAGAGAATCTTGCATTATGCAGGTTGACTGTCATTCTGACAGTTGAAGTTGGTAAGACATTTCCAATTATACGAGCTCTTTTGTCGCTAATAAGAGTACATAATGGTATGGAAGTGACAAATAGTCACCGCGAACGCTGTAATTCCACGTCCACCATTGAAATCACCTCACCCCTTCCAACAGCGGAGCATCCAAACAGCTAGCTGAAGACTGTCCCGCTCAGAAGTTTTACAAGCTTAACTTAACTAATTATATATTAAAGATTTGCATAAGAGCTTTTTAATAAGTGATGCTCCCGATAAGCAGGATACACTGCAAAATGCTTTTTGGATGTTGGTCCAGCTGAAATGGAACAGCTTTAGTCTAGAGGGCAATGGCGAAGGTCATTCCCTCACCTACTTGCTCGACCAACAAAAGAAAGAAAAGAAGTTCACTAAAATTATGCTTACAGCTATTAAGCCCCTGCGTAGACCGTTCTAGTCCGCCGTGGAAATAAAATGCAAACGACTTGGCATCAATAGTTTGGGTGACTATTGGCACTAGCCCGGCAATATCAGCCCAGACCCATTTTCACAACACAACCAACAACAATATTCAGCTAGAATAAATAGGAGGCCCCATGAAAAAAAAAACAGAAACTTAAGAAAACTCCAGTTTTGAATCTTACACTCTTTCAAACTCGCGCTGTTTCCAGTCGCCTTCATTCGCTATCCTTCAAGATGGGTTGCCGATCCATCCTCACCGTGGCCGTTGTCGCTGCTGGCTTGTTTGGAGCTGATGCTAGTCCTTGTAAGCCGGCGACATCGACTGCTGTTTCCGTTGTCCAGAGCGAGGCCTTGTCGACTGTCGCTTCCGAGGTTACGTCTTCTGTCTTGGTCGAGACTTCTTTAACACTATCAACCGAGACCACGTCTACTGCTGAGGGTTCGTCTTCGACGATCCTTGAGACTAGCCTGACTACTCTGGCTGAGACCACGGCTATTGCTGATGCTACTACTTCCTCCGCCCTGATCGAAGAGACTCCTACAACCCTTGCTGCAAGCACCACCACTATCGAAGCGGAAAGTTGCATCGAGACCCAGGTCGTTGTCAACCCAGGCTTCGACGACAACAACGACGGGTCCCCTTGGATACATGATGGTCAAGTGAAAAGCGATTACACCCCTTCCAATCCGAACAACCTGTAAGACATACCAACAAATAACAACACGACATACTGACAATATACAGAGAAGTAACAGTCTATAACGGTCCGCCCCAGTCGATTTCGCAGACCTTACACAACATCAAAGCAGGCGAATACCAACTTTCCTTCCGCTGGCGTATTACTTGGGTGGATAATGATTCTGGCAGCTATAATTGTTACATCATACCCAGGATCGGAACCAGTCGACTGCTCTCCGTGTTCGCCAACGATCCATCGGATATGTATGCTCATTCGACGGGATTCTGGCCTGCTTTCCAGGATCTCGACGAGGTGAACTTGTCACTCCAGGTTGTGTGTACTGGTACTGGAGACTTTAGTAGTGTCATCTTCAATTTCGATGACGTTACCCTGACAAAAGTTTGCGATGTTGATCTGTAACCTTCATTGAAATGACTGGGACCATCGATAGTGAGAGAATTGGCACCGGTATTGGTTGTATATTTAATATTTAACATCGATTCATTCAGTTCACTGCAGTCAGCCACAAGGCTGGTCTCGTATATAGTTGAACCCATCATTCATAATTCTCATCTTCAATTATCCCCGGCCACTCATCAACAAGTTTCGCCCTATGAAACCTCGTAGTCCACCCCAAATCCCTCTCCACATCCGCCAACAACTTCAAAACAGCTTCCCGCTCACCCTTTTCATAAAACACCTGGCCCGCGACAAACAAAGCTTGTACAGAATTCGCTCTTACGGGATCACTAGGATCAGCAAGACTGATACCACAAATCTCTTTTGCATAGTGATGTACATCCTCTTGGATCTTTCGATAGGAGCTTAATCGTGCCGAGACAGTAGAGCGGATAAAGGTGGATTCTTGGGGTTGGTTGACGAGGAGGAGAATCATGGCCATGTAGTAGTTTTGCATTGTTGCGGCGCAGATGGGGAGTTCGTACCAAATTTGCTCAAAGGCCGTGAAATAAGATTGTGGACTGGTCGGGTAAGGAGTCTTTGCATGGGGTGTAAATGTCGAAGGAAGACTCTCATACCACTTCTTGAATTCCGACAGAAGCATCTTCCAGCGCTCTAACAACCGCTCTTGAGTCACACCAACAGTCGGGCGTTGACCATGTGGTAGCGCATAGTCCGTCGGATTTATAGCATCTCCTGAAGTCAGATGATTCAATAGTTTACCAATCAGCCACGTCAACTCGTTACTCTTGGTATCCTCTTCAATATCGGCTGATGTTCGAATGTCGATTGGACTGAAGGGCATTAGACTCCCGTCTTCCGTGGTTGCCAGCCCGGCGTTTTGCCAGAGACGGACATCCTTCAGATCCAGTCTTGTTTGTGTTTCGCTGATGACTACTAGCTGTCAGATTACAAAATTATATAATCAGATGAGAAACTTACAGGCACAAAGTAAATCTTGCCTTGCTAGACTCCAGAGAATAGGACCTTGTATAGCCGTCCTAGGAATTACAACCGGTGAACCACCCGTATCTTGAAACAAAGGAAGTGCACTCAAATGTGCCCTCCACGCTGTCCCAGGCGCATTCATAAGTTCATAAATACAAAGGATCGCGACAGCTGCTAGCATATCTTCTTTCTCACTGAGGTCATTCTCGTAAGATTGCAGATCGATTGCAGTTTTTAGGTGGTTAATTGCTTCGTCGTAATGTTTTGCTGACTCGTAGCGCCAGTCATATGAGAGCCATCGATCGGAGGATGGATGGGGTTTGGTCTTGTTGAGACGGTATAAGTGCTTGGCGGATATAGCGCAGATGGAGGATTTGAGAAGAGGAGATGTAGCTGCTTTTACTGGGACTTTGCCAGAGAAATAACAGCCTGTGTCGAATATGTCGAACCTTACTTGTCAGACTTGATGGTGGCGATCAGGACGAGGGGACTTACCATGTTCCTGGTCCTTCTTTGTAATGCTTTATTAGATGAAGTGTTGCCAGCCTTGAAGTGATACCATAGTCGTCATGAGCAGGCGTCGGAGGTATGCTGGAGTCAAACTGAAGTTCCTCAGCTAGAGTGATAGAGTCTTGCTCTTGCCAGAACTCGGCCGGTGGACATGATGACCGAGATGTGTCTTCCGTTTCGATAGTGGTATCAAGTACTGTCTCTTCAGCATATGGATCCTCTATATGAACGAAGTGAACTGTACCATCTCATTAGCGACAAGATAGAACTTGAAGCATCTGTACTTACGTTCATCTGGGACTTCGACCCAAACGTGGTCCTGGTCAAATACATCCTTCCGCGATGGTCCGGTGTAGCTCTGGAACGGTCGGAAAACAGATCTTTTCGAATAACTGCACTCCCTCGAACTCTTCGTACAGGCTCCACATATCGGCTTCACTTCATCGCACTTGAGCTTTCTGCTTCTGCAAGTCTCACTATCACCACGTCAATCAGCGACCATTTCATCCCAGTGAGGCAATTCTTACCAGCCAGAAAAAGAACGCATTGTCCCCCGTCTTGAAAAGTGAATAAAGAGGAAGTCAAAGCGAAAGGTTATTGAGCCGAGCTGTATGTATAGTAAGTTTGCGTGGTGGAGGCTTTCGTCAGCTGTGGATTACAAGATTTGAAGTCGGAAACCAAGCCGAGAGTGCTGACGGAAGAGGTGATCAAGGCGAGGAGAGGAAAAGTGGGGGTCTCGGTATTGAGAAGACCGATGGCGGGGCTTGTAGATCACCTAAGCTGACTGATCTGATACTGAGAGTTGGATATATATTGGCTTGATGTACTTCACTGTCGTTTCCTCTTGAAGACATAGAATAAAATCAATTTAATTTGCGAGAATTTCCATCCATCTGTGCCTGCTCAAGATGTCTTCTCAAGCCAAGCCTTTCTCCGTCTCTGGCAAAACTGCCATTATCACTGGAGCAGGTTCAGGTCAGTTCATTCACCGTTCACCATTCTTCGAAAAAAGGCATTGACGTTCATCAAGGAATCAACTATGAACTTGCCAAACTCCTCCTCTCAAAGGACTGCAACGTCGTCATAGCAGACCTCTCCCTCCGTCCCGAAGCTCAAGCTCTTACCACTCAGCACACTTCCTCTCCCAAAGCAATCTTTGTCAAAACAGACGTGACCTCATGGAAAGACCTCTCCAACGCTTTCCGTACTACTGTCCAGGAATTTGACGACTTTGACATCATTTGTCCTGGTGCGGGCGTCTATGAACCGAACTGGTCTAACTTCTGGCATCCGCCTGGATCACCTGAAAGTAAAGACGACCCCGAGGGCGATGGGTATAAGTTACTCGATATCAACCTCACGCATCCCATTAGAGCAACGCAAATGGCAATCTCGTTTTGGCTGCACGGTACTGGGCAGAAAGCTTCGCTTGAAAATCCCAAGCGTGTGATTCACATTTCTTCCATCGCTGCTCAAATCCCCACCTTCCGAACACCCATGTACGGCGCCTCCAAATTCGGCATAACAGGCTTCGTCCGGTGTCTCTGGAACTTGGAAACCACCGGCATTCGCGTCAATGCCGTAGCACCAGGCGTTGTACGCACACCACTCTGGACAGAACACCCCGAGAAATTGAAGAACGTTAGTCAAGACGATGCGTGGGTTACACCCTTTGAATGCGCTGAAGCTATGCTTGAATGCGTGGAGAGTGATAAACACCCTGGAGGAACGGTTTTGGAAGTTGGAAAGGGAAATACGAGACAGGTGCAGGTTTTCAATGATCCGGGACCGGACTTTCAGGATCCGACGAAGGGATTTTCGACGAGTAATTGGGAGGAGGGTGATGCAAATGTTTGGGGTTGGCTTGGGGAGAAGGATATTTGGGGATCTCGTCTTTGAAGCTATCTACTTGGAATTATTGCTGCTGCTTAAAGTGTCCATGATAAAGCAACGCATTGGTCAACATTGATTCCTACCTTATTCTAATTGAGAACCACGTTCAAAGTTCTGTGAAGCTATCGTCATCTTGATAGAGGGGTTCCCATCTCAGATCATCTGCCTTTACCTCAAATCCCGCTTCAAACGTATTCCGTCTACAGCCTCACTTTCAACCAACAAGGTGATAAGCAACACGCATATGCGGATTACTAAATACGGTAACTCACGACAATCATATGACCCTGATGTCTGAGTTGTCGACCCCTCATGTTGTGATTCGTCACTTATACCTTGATTGGGAAAGTTGCAGATTCCCCGCGCGGACCCGCCTCCGCTCAAGGTCATGAATCTTGTTACTTGATCTGCCGAAGGTGGGACAGACTTGAGCTCGGCTTGACTTCTGAGAGAAACAGTGGATTTTCGGGTTGACTGCTGTTTTGAGGGGGAACAAGTTGTGATGAGTCCTATCAAGAACAAGGTACTCAGTCCTTTCTGTACGGTGTATTATCAAGGAATTTCAGATGCAACGAATGGCACAGGAACGAGACATCGTCCAAACTCGAAATTGTCATGAAACCGTTGGTATTGTAACCTATTAACTAAATAACTAAACAAATGCAATGCTATCCAATTTTAATCTTCAAACGCCTCAAAGCTTAGGCCCAGCCTTTCCAGCACAGCACGAACCGCCCTCCTCCTTCTTCTCTCCAAAAGCATCCTTGCTCGCAGCATCAACACAAAGCGCTGAAGGAGGAACCCACAAACCAGGGTTCTTCTGGTAGAAATTTGACGCGCGAAGCATCACGCTAACAGGCTCAGCAGGCATAACAGGGAAATCCTCCGTGCGAGGGAAATGCGTAAGGCCGAACTGGATATAGCATACGATATCCGTGTTCTCGATGTTGCCGTCGCGATTCACCCAGTCAATGATATTAGAGTTGTGAGGATGGTTTTCGATGCCTGTGGATTGACACACGTAGTCGCCGGCGGGGAAAATCTCGTAGTCCTTGTAAGGCGTTACCCAGAGGGACTTGCGGGCGAAGGCGGCGCGGTTGTAGACTACACTGCCGGGTTTGGCGAGGAGGGGAGGACAGTTGTTGTTGAGAATCTTGTAGGCGACAGGCTTCTTGGCGGAGGGGTTAATGCTGTTGGGATTCGTGATAGCCCAAGAACGCTGTGTCTCATGGGAGTAATTTGATGAAGCTTCCTTGGAAGTCTTGTACGGGGTGTTCTTCGCATAGAAGCCATTTCCGTAGGGATTCTCGGCAGATCCGACTTCTGCTTCTGAAGGTAACGCGTCGTTTTGAACGACTGTGTTGTTGGGGCCGTCGACTTCGGGGTCGACGCGTAGGGAGAAGATGTGTTGGTGGTTGTGCGCGTTGATGGTGGGTGCTACCTCGGTACCGTAGGGAGCGGCTGTCTCGGAGGGGTGCATGCAGTATGTATTTAACATACCCGTCAACTTAATCTCAAGCTTATATGTTCCGTCGAGAGTAAAAGTGTGGTAGAAGCCATACTCATAGTTGGCAGCTGTAATAATTTGGGAAATGATGAGTTTTCGATCTCGAGCAGAGATAACGCTTCCATCACGGTAATCAGTGTGCTTGTAGAGAAGACCGTTGTCTTCTTCGTGGATGCAGATGGCGTTCTTGATAATAGCTGGGTCACCATCACCAGTAGCCATGACGGCGTCAAGATAGTGAATAGCACCCTTGCAATCACATCCCAGCTTCAAGGAATTGGTCATGAGACCGGTTCCGTACTCGCCGACATCGAAAGCGTGCTTTCGGTGGTGAGGAGGATCGGGGTTGCCGTAGGGAACGACCATTTCTACAACACTGATCCTGTTGAAGAGAGTGCGCTCGCGATGCTCGTGGTGATCTTCCATTCGAACGTCAGATAGAACGATGCCTTCGCGGTAGTTGAAGCCAATGTGCATCTTGTAGCCTGCCCAGGAAATTTCATTGCCGCGCATGCGGAAGGATACACCTTGGGGCTGGGTGATGTTGATGGGCTTGAGAGTACCGTCGATGTAGTTCTCGCCGATGAACTCAGGCATGTAATTATGCTGAGTGAGAGGAATCTTGGTTCGTTCACCGTTGACGAGACGGACATCAACAGCAAGGACCTCCTCCTTCTCAGTATCGAGCACGACGGAAAAGTCAAGAGGATGGGCGTACTGGTTATCGTTGGGTGAATCACGATAATACACCAAACCCTGCTGAAGACGTCGCTCATAACCCCATCGATCATCAAAGCCGATGGCCCAAGCATCGATAAAGATCTTCTCCATGTCGGTAATACCCAGCTCCTCACAAGCGCGAATCACGCGAGGGTCCTTGCGGGCGATACGCTCGCAGACGTCGAGGTCTTCAAGGGTAAGAGTAGGACCGACGTCGGAGACATTCTTCCACTCTTCGACTTTACCGTCGCGGATGTTGGCGATGACTTCAGAGACTTGACCAGATCCCCGCTCAATCACGATTGCGAAAGCGCGACGAGCGGGACGAGGACCTGTGCGCGCCTTAAAGGCGGAGTACTCGGCCTTGAGGGGCTCGCGGAGGGTGAGACAGTTGAATTTCAAGGTTTTGGGGGATGCATAACTGCGGATTAGTTTTGTCGCGGCACGGATCTCATCAATTGAGAGGGGGTCTGTGAAGCGTCAGTAAGAGAACAATTGAGCGGTAGTTGGATTGAGTGGTGATTGGGACTTACCGAGAGGATGGGTATGTTCAATTGACGACAGATCGGGAGCGGGATCGTTGGGCTCTTCCCGAAAGATGGTGTAGCCGGCGATGGAAGAGGTGTCTGGAATCATTGTGGTTGTTGTTTGAAGTTGTGTACTGTGCCATACGGGTGCGTCCAAGATAAACCTGGTGGTCTAGTAGTATAAATGTTGTTGTGTATGAGTGTTGAGTAAGAGTGTAACTTGTAAGACAAAATGATTTAAAGGAAAATAACTTCAATTGAGGATGACAGCTTCTTATACACAAAAAGGTCCAGACAAGAACAATGGAAGAACCCACTGTAGCGCCGTTCCGTGACACCGCTCCGCTTGCAATGCATCTCCACTCTCTGCCGCTCCGCCTGTAAGTAAGACGAAAGCTTCGGTTGTCCGCCCTATCTTTTACTGCACTGCATGATCAACATGACTACGGTATTACAGTTGGCCGAGATCGATCAGATCCAGATTGCAACGGTTTACCCCAAAACCGTCAAACAATTGCATTTCTATGACTCCCAAGTCCGGCAGTTCTATCCGTGAGCTATCCATAGAAGGGTATTACATTGAACATTCTACCGCCCCGCTAATTGCCTTATCTCGTCGTTATCTAGCATTTATCGTCAGCTATCTAGTGGCTGGGGAAGGGGGGATTGTTTGTCTGAGGCTCTCGTCACTTGACTGCCGATCCATCTAGCTTCACCTTTCCCCTCATTTTATGTCTGTCTAACCGTTTATGGTAGCAGTTTCTCAGCTTTTGTCAGTCCACATAGACTAAACTGTTTCCGGGCAATGAATTGAAGGTTTTTGAAGGGCGAGATAACCGAGAGAGGTCTCGCCACTGACAGTTGAAGGATTGTCTTTCACCCAACCCATGATGACCGGCCCGGTCAAACGACAACGTGATTGTGTCCCTTTAAGGAATAGAAGATCATTGTCTTGCATCACTGTTCAATTCATCACGTAATGGAATGCCATTCAATCGTGATTCCCCATGGGGTAAATTGACGTTTCTTCTTCTTCCCCGGATGACACCTTGAAACATCGCTGAACTTGTGACAATTGATGCTTTTATTGATGGTTTTGTCGCGTCGTGTAGAATGAATGCACTGACTGTGTCCGTAAAAAATGGACAATGACGCAGTGAAAATTCTTCAGCAGGGCACGCACAGAACCAGTATGGACTGGGGTCGCAGATAACAGTGACACACCCTTATCTCTGCGCGCCTTTTTTTTCAATCGCAACCAGGTTTTTTCTCCCACAGCCACGGGAGGTTACCCTTTGATTACAGTGAGGAGTAGGGCGCAATTGGGTTCTGGTCTACGCTCTTTACAGCAGGTCTGTACAGTATTTCGGCTTGGTTGTCACACGATAAAGAAACCTGGTTCCCAATATCCGTACGAGATACCTAATCAGCGCCCAATACTGTACTGTACCTATCTCTCTGTAACACAGAGAGCTGAGGTGGTCCGGTCGCCGACGTAAATTGGATATAAGCAGCGTGTCGGGCCCTTTATTTCCTTTCCCCTCTCCAATACCACCATCACATCCTCATCATTGGATTCACCTTTCTACTTCATCCAGGCTGCCCGTCGCCTTCATACACATACGTCATAAGACGCGGTCATCAAACACGCGATGGACGTCGAAACAAACACAACCCTCAAACGCCCTCCTACCTCGCAAGAAATCCGCGATGCAGAAGATCTCGCAAATTTCGGCCATGACCAATCCCTCACCCGCAAATTCTCCATGTGGAGTATGCTCGCTCTGGCATTCTCTGTCCTAGGAACATGGAGCACTTTCGCACAAGGCATCGACAGCGGTCTTTCAGCAGGCGGCCCAATCGCCATTCTCTGGGGATTGGTCTTGGTGTTTGTTTGTAACATCTGCGTTGCTGTGAGTCTGGGAGAAATGTGTAGTAGCATGCCTACTGCCCTTGGTCAAGCATATTGGATCTCTAGACTTTGGCCTACACCTGCCGGACGATTTACGAGTTATTTATGCGCGTGGATCAACATGACGGGTTGGATCACTCTCTCAGCATCTCAAATCGCTTTTATGGGCGAGTTCATGCTCAAGATGAAAGTCCTGTTCAAACCAGACTGGGCAGGTGCAGACAAAGGCTGGGTTTTATTCCTCGTCTACCTCGGCGTCACACTTCTGATGACAGTCTTCAACATCGTCGCTTGTCGAAAGGACAAGATTCTACCCTGGTTCAACAACTTTGTCGGAATTTCTTTTGCGAGTTTGTTCTTTATTATCAGTATCGCGATGCTGGTTTCTGTCGGTGTCAAGAGCGACTTGGAGTTTCAACCGGCGGATTTTGTGTTTGGAAGATGGATTAACCAGACTGGTTGGCCGGATGGCGTTACCTGGTTCATTGGTCTTGTTCAAGCGGCGTACGGACTTACTGCTTTTGATGCAGCGATTCATCTCGTTGAAGAAATTCCCTCGCCGCGAACAAACATTCCCAAAGTCATCTGGCTATCCGTCACCATCGGCGCCATCACTGGTTTCATCTTCATGGTGGTCTGCCTATTCTGCATGGTCGACTCGAGCATTTACCTCGATCCAACCACCGGTCTCGCATTCATGGACTTACTCAAACAGACTGTCGGTCTTCAAGGCGGAACTGTTCTCCTGACGCTGTTCATCGTGAACGGTATTGGACAGGGTATTGGTATCGTCACTACCGCTTCCCGTCTGACTTGGGGTTTTGCGAGAGATGGTGGATTGCCTTTCAGCGGATACTTTGCTCGCGTCGACGAAACCTGGAAAGTTCCCGTTCGCGCGCTCTGGCTTCAAGGTGCTGTAATGGCGTTAATCGGCATCCTCTACACCTTCGCCTCAACAGTCCTGGAAGCCATTCTGAGTGTCAGCACCATCGCTCTGACAGTATCCTACGGCATGCCCATCTTGACGCTCCTCCTCGTGGGCCGCGACAAACTGCCACCCGGGGAATTCTCGCTAGGTCGTCTCGGGCCGGTGATCAACTGGGTGGGAGTAGTATACTGCGCGATAACCACGGTATTCTTCTTCTTCCCCGGCGCGCCGAACCCCTCCGTGGCGGACATGAACTACGCTATTGCCGTTTTCGGAATTATGTTGGTTATCACGCTTGTGTTTTGGGTTGTCAAGGGCCGGATTACGTATCTTGAGACGGAGGAGGCGCAGGGGAATATCATTTATGCGCAGAGGGCTGAGCGGGCGAATTATGTTGATATTCATAAGGATGGTAGTGCGACTCAACGGCAAGGAGGAGAGGCGAGTGGGCAGTGAATTGTGGGTGTATCATAATGAGATGGATAGCTGTTGGTAGTTGAACGAGAGAATGAAAGGGATGTGGGAGGAGGTCTCTTTAAATTACACTGTATCTTTGTCCTATCTTATTACCCCATCTGGGATAGATCGTCTGAGTCACCGTGATACCCCAGATTTAGGCAATGTTTTGTAGAATTAGCAGCCATCGTACGACGTGATCCAACATCACCAAACTTGATGTTCGGCAGTTGTAACGGAGTCATCAACCAACAACCCCAGATAACAACCTCCAACAGACTCCACTTACAATAACACCGATGCTGTATCCACGATGCTAATCTTTGCATTTTGTTACCCCAAAACTGCTTAAATCTTGTGCAAAACGACTACCCGATCTGGACACGAGAAACATCTTTGTCTGCAGGGTATCCCAGCATCTCCCCACACCGAACCGGACATATCCACTAAACCGAAAACGGGCAATACTTTTCACGTTTTGTCCTTCACCCGCCGCTCCCAGGAACGCGCATCAAGATAAAGATGATCGGCAAAGGAATGACAGCGCGTTGATTGTACGAATTGGGACAGCTGCTGGGTATACAAGGTTAACTCTCCTCGGTTGATTTCCCCAGATTCTGAACCCCAAACATCACCACATCCACAGCATCATCCACAATGAGTCTAGACGTTCAACTCACTGCGCCAAATGGCCGAACTTACAAGCAGCCCACCGGATTGTTCATCAACAATGAATGGGTAAAGTCCTCGAATGGAGAGAAGATTGCTTCCATAAACCCAACGTAAGTCGTTCCCATACACACGACCACGGAATTGGATGCTAACAATAACAGCAACGAACAAGAAATCACCTCCGTATACGCCGGTTCCTCAGAAGACATCGACAAAGCCGTCCGCGCCGCCCGTCGCGCCCTCCGCAACCCATCATGGCGGGATCTCCCAGGCACAGAACGCGGTAAACTCCTCAACAAGCTAGCCTCGCTAGTCGAAGAACATAAAGAAATTCTGGCGACGATCGAAACTTGGGACAATGGAAAGCCCTACTCCGTTGCGCTCAACGATGATGTCACTGAAGTCGCTGAGACGTTGAGATACTATGCTGGTTTTGCGGATAAGGTTTTTGGTCAGGTTATTGAGACTACGGGTGATAAGTTTGGGTATACTATTCGTGAACCTGTTGGTGTTTGCGGACAAATCATTCCGTAAGTTCTCCATCTTGACTGTTTCTTGGAAATAAACTCACATTCTGGCAGGTGGAACTTCCCTCTTGCTATGGCTGCGTGGAAACTCGGTCCAGCACTGGCATGCGGCAACGCCGTGATTCTCAAACCAGCCGAGCAAACCCCGTTATCAATCCTCTACTTCGCCAACCTAATCATCGAAGCCGGCTTTCCCCCTGGCGTCGTCAACATCGTCAACGGTCTAGGTTCCATCGCAGGCGCAGCCTTAGCATCACACATGGACGTAGACAAAATCGCCTTCACAGGCTCTACACCCACAGCCCGACAAATCATGAAAATGGCCAGCAGCAATCTCAAAAACATCACCCTCGAAACAGGCGGTAAAAGCCCCCTCATCGTTTTCGACGACGCCGATGTTGGACTTGCTGCGTATTGGGCGCATGCTGGTATTATGTATAACCAGGGTCAAGTTTGTACAGCTACTAGTCGTATTCTTGTCCAAGAGGGGATCTATGACAAGTTTATGGCTGCGTTTAAAAAGCAGGTGCAGAAGATTTCCAAGGTTGGTGATCCTTTTGAGGAGTCGACTTTCCAAGGACCGCAAGTCACAAAAGCTCAATATGATCGAATCTTGGATTTTGTCAACATCGGTAAATCTGAAGGCGCAAACTTGACGCTTGGCGGCGCACCCTTCAAGTCATCCTCTGGAAAGGGCTACTTCATTGAACCAACAGTCTTCACAAATGTGACACCGCAAATGCGGGTGTTTCAAGAAGAAGTCTTTGGACCGTTCGTCGTGGTGACCAAGTTTTCCAAGGAGGATGAAGCAGTGGACTTGGCGAATGACACACAGTTTGGACTGGGTAGTGCGCTGTTTACTACGAATCTGGCACGCGCGCATCAGGTCGCCAAGAGGATTGAGGCAGGCATGGTTTGGGTGAATTCGAGTAATGATAGTGATTGGAGGATTCCTTTTGGAGGTGTTAAGCAGAGTGGTATTGGGAGGGAACTTGGTGAGGCTGGGTTGGCGGCTTATTCGAATATCAAGGCTGTGCATGTTAATATTGCCGCCAAGTTGTAGTTAGGACTATAAGATTAGGATTTTGCTTTCTTAAACGTCTTCAGGTACGTTGTGCTACATACTTGGAATCGTTACAATATGCTCACTCGGATGTGCCTCAAGTCATGTCAATGTTCCAAACCAGTTCAGAGTTTCACGATGCCTTTATGAAGTCCGGCTTCGCAGTGTTAGGTTAGGTCTGCTCATCATGAAAGCTTCTTCAGCGGAAAATACATCCATGTTCAACAGTCTTTTGCGCCCCTTCGAGATAAGCAAGCGAATATGGCACCGAGTCATCATCGTCAAGCCGATCGCCAAAGGCAGGTGCATTGCCTACCCTGAACATATCCAATCGGCTTGTATGCCTCAGAAACAATTTTGAACACATGGATGATGCTACATGGAAATGTCAGTAATATCCGTAAGGCGATCTGAAAGGATTTTCGGCTTTTGATCTAATTTCCATTGATACCTATTTGTTTACGTCTAGGTTGCAAGGCAGAATTCGGTGACCGATAGCCTTATTCCCAGTCTCATGTTCTTTTGTAAATGACGTCGTGTTGGTGCTAGCAGGGATTTTTGCTAGCTGACATGGTACATTGGCTACTAGCACAACTGCGGGTATAAAAGGTGCAAAGATGATAGCGGCTATGTATACTTGTAACATATCTAAACAATTGGTTTTGCGCAGGATTGGGGGCAGTGTTTTTGGCTGTGCCGCTCACTGCCTGCCTATCACTTATGCTGACAATACAATCCTCAAAATGCTTCAATTTCCCCTCCCCACTCCTTCGAATTGAGAAGCATTTAAGATATTCCAATAAATTGTAACAATGTCTGACAACGACAATTCACCCGACGAAGTCAGCGGCCAAGCAGCATTCTGGATCCTAGCCTCGCTAGCCGCCGCCGCAGTCGTCCTCCCTTCCACAAGCAGTCGCAACAACGGCCGCGATCTTTTTGGCGGCAACATCGACCTTGTACGATGCATCCCGGGTGTCTGCTTGGTAGATGGCATCATGGACAGCATATATCTCTGTGTGAGCGCCTACAGAGCGCTCAATTCACTGGAACCGGCAAAATCTAGACGAAGCACTACTGTTATCGCGGCGAAGCTCATAATCGCAATTTTCACCGTCTTCCCCCAAATGATAAAGGCTTTCAGTTTGAAGGGAGTCCCCGCCACGCAATTTTGCGCGTTTTTATTCTTTTTCGCGTTTGTTACGAGGCTTCTGATTGATTTGTGTGGCTTGGATTGGGAGGAGCCGTATACGCCCCCAGAAAACGATGACACATCGGATGTTGTTGTTCTCATTAGTGTATTCCTTCAAACTCCTTTCGAATTCTGGATCTGGTACAACATCAGTAGTTCAATCAGCAACTACACATTGTCGGAGGGGTTCTCCGATTTCATCGCAATAACATCTATAATCTGTGCCTCCTTGATATTCCTGCAATCTTCAATCTGGTTGGCGTTCGTTATTACCCGATGGCGCTTCGACATCTCGGCCACACCGCACATTGTACCAATCCGTTTGTTTTGGGTGGCTGTCATGGCCTTGTCGCTGACGGAGAAAAAAGAAAGAAGCAAGACTAGCAGACTGCCACCGACGCCGGACATTATGAGGGATCTCACGCAGGCTGAAACGTTGATGATGATGGCTGCTTTGTCGAGTGTTGCTGTTGCGAAAGCTCTGGACGTTATAAGCAAGTTGGTTTCTATAGTGCGAACCAAGGATGCTTCGGCGCAAACCGAAGTGAGGTCGGCGGACGCTACAGCAGGAAAAGAGCCAGAGGAGTCATCGTCTGTACCAAAGGGCAGTTTCTTGGCAAGATTGGGTGTCGTTGTTGATCGTTGGTTTGTTCAATGTCTTACCTTGCATTCAACAGCCAGCTATAGCATCACACTAACAGTCTTTAACCTGATTACCACAGTTATGTACTACCTCGTGTACTTTGATGGAACTGGAACCGTCAATCCGGGTTGGACAAGCGTCCTAGGCTAGACTGATATCGTATCTTAACTGCAAGCTTATACAATCTTTATCTCCCGGCACATAGACTCATCCAGCTCAAAAGAGAAATCCGCCACTAGAGTCAACAATCCAATACGACAGTAACTTCCATCCTCGTCCCCGGCGCCCAGGACCATCATATAGTGCGTCGTTTTGTCTCCTTCCAAGTAATGGTAAGGAACACTTGAGCCAAGATACATACACGAAACTGTCGAAGTGAAGTCTGCTAGTGTCTGTCCTTCCCTAGCCCTTGAGACAATACCATCCTGTTCGACCAGCGCACTGTCAGGGCGGAACCAAAGATTTTCTTCTTGGCCAGAAATAATGTAGTGGGCACCACTGTGCGGATTGTCGCAAGTCAATGTCGCTTCCGAAATCTGCCCCCGTAGCTTGATATACCCATCCGAAACTCTGCCAAAAGGATTCAGCCCAGGGACATGGCATTTGGCTTCGAGAATAGTGACGGCTGACTCGAATTGCTCAATAGACCTTTCGACTTGAGCCTCTATCTCACGGACGACCGATGCCCACGACCAAGACGGTGCCACATATTGGTTAGCGAGAGGCAGGGCCTCATCCCGATTGTGTTCTGTGACCCAGCATAAGCTAGTAGGTAGACTGTCCTCCCATATTCCAGCAAGGTATTGCGAGTTTGTAGCCTCGTAGACACGAAAAGCCACACCACTGAGTGCTGGCAGCCTGTCAAGAAGGAAGGTAAGCTCTCGACGGGAGTAGTAGACTACAAGGTCATTCCATTCATCCCAGATATAGTCAAAGTCTCTGGCGTCTGGCTCCGAACTTTCACTATACGAGTATGCGCCATCCCAATGATCATCCGGGTAAGGTATTTGTTCTGTAAACCGAGACCGTCCAGACGTAAAGCCAAAACGGAGCGTAGACAATATCTGCGAGAAGCCAAGTCTATCCGAGCTGCGTTTATCTGGAATGTACCTCTGCGGCACAACATGATCATGGCACTTGCTACACTCCCAGATAAGCTCGGATGGAGTGAAATATATCGTTTGTGACGACATGGCGGACTCCTGCCATGCCCAACCTCTTGTGAAAAGCTTACCTTGTTCTTGGGGTGTTATCGCTACTCTCTGGGCCATTAGAGTTTCACGGCCTTGTTTTGTCGCGAGCTCTACCTCAATCGGTGTCCATTTTGTATCTCTAGTTGCGAGGAATGGAATGTTAGGACTAGGAGACGTTGCTGTGGAAATAGTTAGGTAGGCGTTCTCATAATAATCGCACATTTTTGCAGATTCGAGTTCCCAGTCGGAAACACTGTCTTGTATGATGCACAGCGAGTCTATCCAGACGTATTCGACCCCTAGCCTACGTGCCAGTAATATGCACTGTTGGAAAACAACCGGTAAAGTCTCGAAGTTGATACAGTCGGTCAGGGCTGCCAGATTAGATATGGTGGTTTTGGTTGGCTGTTCACCGCCCCAGCAGTGACTCAAAGTCGCATACTTTGCCGTCATGCCTTTGGCCTCAATAAGACGGACCTCTGAGTTTGAAGAACCAATACAGACAGCTCGAGTTGGTAGGGGAGTGTTGCTAGTTTCCCATGCAGGGTGTTCTTCCTGACACTTTGACACTTGCTCCTTGATGAAGCTCACCGACGTATCAAGATCACAGGACTCCGAATACGGGGGAAGAGTCCGCAAGTTACGAAGCATTTGGCTCTAAGATAGTGTCAGTAATATGGTCTATTGCAATCTACAAAGGCCCATACCTGATTCGGCGTATATATTATGAAGTTCCACGGCGGACTCTCTTCGAAGCCAACAGCCGAAACTTGAATCAGACCGTCCTCCGTCCTCACGAAGAAAACAGACTCATCAGGGGGGACTAGATCAAATTTTATGATAGACGATTTGATCAGTTGGCAGTATCCGCAACTATCGACCAGGTTCTTGAAGACGATTGGTGTGGACGGTTTGTAACGGTGTTCGCGCGAGACTCGCTCGGGCCAGACGTCCAAATTGTCACATACTGCGCATTTCTGGTCAGATTGCTGTAAAGTAGGGGCTTCAGCCTTCGATCCGATGGTAGTTCCATCCATGATAAATTTGGGGTCGTCTAGGTATAGTGGATGACAGGTCTGACATGAATGCGGCTGAGCCCACAAGAAATGACTCAGTCTTACTCCCATCACGTGCTGACGATAACATCAATGCACTAGAGCTAAGGCAGAATTGCACAAAATTAATACAGCACTGACACTGTTCTTCCAATTTGACCATGACACAAGGATGTCCATAAGTATATAAGTAGGACGCTACACGCCAAAGTGAACATAGGGAACCCAGTAAAATGGCTTGACATCCTCGTTGCACGAAACAATATCTCTAATCTCGGCTGCTGGTCTGTGCAGAGCAGTATTCATCTCCCGCCATCCCATCTCAATGCGACCGTCTCGCAGCGCCCTGACAGCCCGATGAAGGCCGCGACATACAGCCAGGTCTGTCATTCCGTGTTTCGTAGAGGACCCTCGCCACATCCACGCAATGTCTATCACATACTCTCCAGAGGGTGCCTATAACATTCCTGAACCAGGCGAGCTGGAAGGCCTGGGCAAGGTGGACTCCCTCGTTAGCGAATTTGTCCGACTCATTAGTTCCCGTCGAACAGGCTGAGAGGTAGAAGAAGAACGGAGGGTTGTCTTGTAGCCTGTGATCGCGGAGGGTGCCCACCACGAGGGGATCTATCAACCAATCCTCGAACAGCAAGCAACTTTTCGAAGGGTCCAATGGATTGGACTGTTCATGACCAGCAAAGTGAGATATCTTACACTTCTGTAGGTGCCCCATTATCTCATCTCTACGTTGCGGTGGCATAGCGGGTTCTAGTTCGAGTGAGGGGCAGAGCCCAGCCAGCAGGTCTACTTCGTCGTCGACAAATGGAAGGAGTCCACCAGCGGTCAGATGAGACTTTCTGTGCTTGTTGGCAGGCAGAAGAAAGATAGCGAAAAGGCGACCTCCGACAGGACACATATCACATATCACTTGTGTACAGCGCGGATTGAGTATCTGTGTCCAATATGCAAGAAACTAAAGATGGACGAGGTCAGCCGACTCTGAGTCAAGGAGACAGAAGATCGAATCAGTTGCAGCGATACAAGAACACTATGTTTCTGAATCACGGACCAATTGCAACTATATAAATACTAACACCGGCCGGGGCTTTTCTCGCTTTCCTTATGATACAAAGTCCAACAGAATTTAAGACTCCCTTCTACGTTCCATAAATATGTGTCACAGAACAGTCACCGAATACCTTTGCCCAGAGTGCAAAAGGAAGCTTCGTGTAGAGGACGTCACCATGCCTTGTGAAAAGACGACGAAAGATGGCGTTTACTGCGATAACGACAAGACGTTTTGCAGCACTCAGAGAGAAGACACTAGCGTAACAGGTTGTGTTGACTGCATGAGGAAGAAGAAGAAGGCCAAGAATAAGAAACAAGTTATGTAGTAAACATTTACACTGCCTTAGGTACTACAACAGGCACTGTTATACATCTAGGTATACTCTACGAACTTGTGCATTAACACCGTAACTAAGCGGTCTCTGCTGTGAATCAATTTGAGCGTTGCTCACCAACCATGAGGTCAACGGTCCGGTATCAAGGCTGTTTGTTACCCGACATAACCCTCTTTTCCTTAACCACATGGGCCATTCGTAAAGAGACCTTCTTCCAGTCTGCACGCCGGTGAATCATGTAGCCGCCAAAGCCCGAACTGCTCTTTTCCATGATCGTTGCAACAAGCTTACTCCTTGTCAATGTGGCAGTAAGCACATACGTATCAAACCATTTGATAAAGTTTCTGAGGATATTTACACTTTCCACAATGTATTATAACTCATTTTCCCATCCACAACCTTTTCTTACCTTGCCCTCACATAAGGTTTAGGCATGCTACAAAATACCTTCCTTACTTCCATCCGGCTTTTTTTTACTCTTACTTCCGTATCACACTGTTCAATGCTGTGCATCCACGTACAGAACCCTCTTGGTCGCTCTTGATCACGGACAGTTTCGAAGGATATAAATACCCAGCAGTCCTCCCGTGTTCAGTATACCACAAGCCCCAACATCACAAGAACTTTTCTTGTTCCATCAAACACACATTCTACTCAATCATGTGCCACATAGCGAAGATCGAGTACTTGTGTCAGACGTGCAAAAAGAAACTTTTGGAAGAGTTCCATACCGAGCTTTGCGGAAAAGGAAGGGATGAAGGAAGATGTGCTATTGCAAATTCGTCTTTCAGCGCTCAGCGACAGTTTACGAGCTCGACGGGTTGCTTTGATTGCTCCACGAAGAACAAAACGTCAGTGGGTGATACGAAGGTGGTGCATATATGACAGCGGATTGCTGCGAATGCGACTATGATATCTTATTCAATACAAGGTGTCCCACGCAGGCAGCATTCTCTACACTGAATCACAATGCACTATCAGGTATAAAAATCAGTCCAGCCTCGATCCTGAGAGAATTCTTTCCTCCTAAAATAATCCAAGTAAGACCATTCTCGAACACTATACTCTCAAGTCTTATATCTGTTCTACCAAACTTCTACACTATATATCATCACCAACAACAACGGCGTCAAAATGTGTCATTTAATACACATCAACAACGTCTGTGCACACTGCGGCCGTTGGTTATCCGGAGAGTGGGATATCAGACGATGCAGAGAAGCTAGGTCGCGGTCACGCGATGTGAACGACCGTTGTCCGGATGACCAGTGCGTGGAAAGTGAGACGACTAGGAGGTTAGCCTGGACATACTGTTGGGCATGTGTTGAAGAGTACAATGAGTGGTTGAGACGACGGGCACTGCAGTGAATGATTTTATCTTAATCAACAAGCATTACTTTTACAGAGGCACTATACTCCTGGCACTGAATAGCGAGGTACTATCAATTATAAAAGTCGTGCCCTCGATCTAGAAATACATGTTCCTGCTCATGTAGTACAATACAACCTCTTTTATCATTGCCTATAACGAAACTGTTAAAAGCCTATTCAATATATTATACCACACCTCTTGCTATACATATCAACACCAAGGATTATCGAGATGTGTCACATAGTAAACACCACTAGCATCTGCAGTGCTTGTGGCCGTTGGTTGGACGGAGACTCCGATGTCCGACGCTGTCGAGAGGTCAGAGCGCGGTCACGCGATGCAGATGTTACATGTCAATATGACCAATGTCAAGTAAGTGAGGAGACCAGAAGGTTAAGTTGGGCGTACTGTTGGGTGTGTGTCGAGGAGTATAATGAGTGGTTGAGACGGCATGGTCTGCTGTGAATGTCTTGGTTCTTAGTAGGAGAGTGATGCATCGTTTCTAAGTTTCTAGCCTAGCTGCAGGAATGAACAGTTAGATTCAAGATTTATTGCCTACACACAATGCCTGTGAATCGCCACTATATCCAAGGGTACTGTGCTGGACTTTATATCAGACCTTTGTTCACGGAAGTTGTGCATGGTTGCGACGTCGGAAAAGAGAATAAAGATAATGCGTCTAATTCCCGGTTTTATGAATTTCAATAGGAAGGAGAAACCGTTTTCCAGGACACGGCCTTGGCAACCCTCCTCCCAATATGATGGTGAATCCTAGTACCAGGATGCGAAGTATTCGCCCATAGCTAGATACGTCAGTACCGAAACACCAAGTCTTAACAAGGATAGCTGTACTTACACATTTCTTTCCCTTAGGATCAACACAAGTAGCATTTGGCGCTCCCATACTTGCAGGGTCCAAGAAAGCCTGGTAGAATATATCCCACACCTCAACATATGCAACACTCGCATCAGGGTGCCGTCGTTCAAACGCGGCAGTGCCTTTTCTCAAATTTTGATTCCATATGTGAAACCCGTATTGGAGCAGCTCGTGATAGTTGCTCGTCTCGTTGTATTTGAATTTCGCGTTTTGCCGTGTCGGAGTCAAATCAAATGCTAGATGCGTCAGTGTGATCTTCACCTCGAAGAAGGAATTACTTACGTGGCGCTTCCATGAAAACAAACTGTCGGATCCCCATCTCGTATAGTATATCCGACAAGTCAAAGATTCGCCAAACTGCATTGATATACTTCTTCTCAATACTGCGCTTCTTATAAGTAAGCGTAATATCGTTGATCCCAAACCAGATCGTCGCAACGGTGTTCTCAGCAGTCCACACAGCATAATCAGGCTTATGCCCAATCGTGTCATTGAAATGAACGATCTGATTTGCGAAGCTAAACCTCTTATCGACTCGAGGCGGTATTACCTCTGCGTCGACGGTGGAGCCCGACCGGGCGAAGTTGTAGAGGAGCGTAAGCGTGCTGTTGAACTCGGTTGCCATGTACCCTGCCCAGTTCATCCCGCCGGATGATGTTATGCCTGGCAATTTTGGGTTTCCGAGGGGGTTTTTGGCGCTGGGGCCGGGGAGTTTGCCTTTGACTCGGTCGACTCGGTCCATTTCGTACATGCCCGGTCCGGTGTTGGTGTATGTGTAATTCAATTTCATGCCGCCTCGGGTGTAGGAGTCGCCGCTGCGATCTGTTAGCAATTTCGTCTGCACAGCGTAGAATAATGCGTACAAGGCGAGGATGTAACGCTCGTTTGGTAGCGTTTTGCTACTCTTGAATTGTATCCCGCTGCTTTTCGGTAGACTCCGGTATCTGGGCTGAAGAAGGATTACCAATGCAGACAGGGTGCTAACGATGAAGACCGTCGTTAGTATCCATCGCACGAAAATGCTCTCTCTTCTTGGCTTCAACATTATGAACGAATCTGGGATGACAATCCAATGTTGGGCGAGTGTGGGAGAATGGTTCAAGAGCTCAAAGCGCGACGGACAGAGCTGGACTTTTCTTATTCTCTCCTATTGCCTCCCTACATGTGGCGTTGATAGATCGGAGTCCAGCCAGCCATCGTTGATTAGAATTGCTTTTTTCCAGGTCGAATTTCGGGGTCGAAGTTAGCCAATATCTCAGAAATTGGCAACGACCAACAGCTTATTCTCAATTAGGAATAGTAGGGGGCAGAATGTCTCAGGCATAAAGGCCTAAGAAACGAAGGGAGATTCTACGAGCCACTTAAGCTTTGCCAAGTTGAAGAGCCCTCATGATCAACAACAACGGGAATCTAGCCAAGACTGCTAGCCGAGTACGAACAAAGCTTAACCATTCCAACGGTGTCGCTCGTTACGGCTTTTGTCTCGCTTAGGAATCGATGGTCCTGCGCACCACTTTTCATGATCCCTTGCATTAATTGATAGTCATATCAGTCAATTCTCAAGTGACATTTAGACCCGGGCAAAGGCGGAGAGACTAAAAAGCAAGCTTAGATGAACATCCAGAAGATAACAGAAAATAACTACAATCCACTCTACCACCCACTAGCCCTTCCCCAAACATCAACAATCGTCTTCCCGTCACCCTCCTCCGAGTCAACAACGAGATACCACCCATACAAAGCCCCAGTGACACAAGCATGATTCGGAAAAATCACCACATTCTGTCCAACCTCCAACGGCACAGGTGGAATCGCAGAAGTATCCTCATCCTTACCATACTCCCACGCCAATATCGAATGCTCCTGACTAACCCGATCAACGATCAATCGTCTCGTTCCAGAAACTTGACTAACAACTCCCCAGCCGGAGTAAGCAGCACAAGGCTCTCGACCGAGTCCTAGCGTTCCGACAGCGACGAGAGCTTCGGGTTGCGCACGTTCCTTGTCGTTGTAGACGCTGCATACTTCTGCGATGACAGAAATGGCGATTTCGTCTTCGGCAGAACCGAGGTGTCTTCTTGAGTTGGTGGAGACTTGTTGCATGTCGAGAATGGAGTACACACCCGCATGAAGCTCCAGCTTGGTTTTCAGACCACCGGGCTGACCAGTGGTAACTGTTTCGATAGCCTTGCGCAGGGAAGCAGCTGCTGGTGATAAATCCCCTTCGGAAGTGACCAAGTTTTCGACAGCCGTGACCTGAGGAGAAGCACCGACACTAATGATAAGTTGCTTCTCCTTGGCGAATAATTGTGCTTGGGCATTGACCGCCTCCAAACATCCCTGAATTTCCCCCTCTAGATTCCCCATCGCTTGTTCAGGCGTTGAGTCCGCATAGCTCAGACTACTATGCGAATACAACCCCAACAACTCAGCCTCTCCACTCACCTCAAGCTGCGCAAGACTCTCAATCAGACCATTCTTATTCATATACGTCGGCGGTAGACCAGCGCGATGATATCCTGTATCGACCTTTAAAAAGACCCTCGCCGGAAACTTAGCATGCTGGGAGAAATCCTTGACGGATTGAAGTTGAGAGGGATGGTCGATGAGCACGGAGATACTGCCTGGTCCTAACTCCGTGCCGAGAGCAGCTAAGCGAGGGATTTGAGAGCGTGGAAGGGGAAGGCCGTAGAGAATGTCTAGACGACGACCTGCAGCTTTGTACTCTTTGAATAGAGGGAGGAGATGGTCAATCTCTGCAAGGGTGGATACGATGAGTTTGACATCACCACTTCCTTGGCCGGATTGGAGACGGGCGACTTCTATTGTCTGAGAAATATTAGTATTAACACTAAGAATATCCCTGGGGAATTGACCTTGTGAGTTTTGACGTGTGCGCGGAATCCGAGACCAAGCGTGTCGACTGCCTTGAGCATAGACTGACAATGGCGATTGATCTTGGCTTTGTCAAGGATAACTGCTGGTTTGGGGGCATCGTGGATGCTTTTGCCGACGTAGAATGCACAGAGGTCCTCAATGCGAGGAGTCTGTCTTTGAGGAACAGCCATGTTGAAAGTACGATAGAAGTTCTTGCCTAAGTCAATTGAGCTGACGATTGTGTTCTGAATGGTTACGACAAGTATTTATTTTAATTATCGCGGACTCTACTTCTCCGCAGGGTAGGCCAAGAGTCAGACGGACATTCTCAAGTCCGCTCAAAGGATCACGGCGCTAGTACAAAGTTGGAGAGCGATAACGATAACGATAACGATAAGAATCCTCCAAAGTCTAGACTCAGCCCAAGTAACAAAAAATAATTACACATCACAAAAGTGACAAAACCATGTCAGGAAGTCTCATACTCGCAAGCCCCATATGCTCTTGCGATCCATGAATATCATTCTCCATAAATCCACCGGCTGCCTTCTTCACACCCATCCTAACCCTCGGTATAGTTACCTTGAATGAGATAGCTGGGTCAAAAAACCCGATCCAGATGATATTCTCTTCTGCAACACCAATGGCTTTGGCTACATTGCTTGGAGAGAGAAGACCGGAGGTTTTGACGGTGTTGTAGATCTCTTTGGATGAGAATATTGCGTCAATGGTGATTTCGTAGGGTCCTGCGTTTTTGGAACGGAGGACGCTGCAAAGGTCTGATAGGGTTTGGGGATTTGTGATGGGTTGGGATGGAGCTGGTGCTATGTGCTCTGCGCCTGGCATGAATAGCATCTCGCCTGGGATCTTAGGCAGATCCCTGACTCTTGGCTTCATAGATCCATTGCCAATTCGAGAAACACTCCCTCGCAAAAGCGGTCCTTCAAGCCTTCCATCACCGACCGGAAAAACACGCTGCTCATGACTCTCCAGCTCCATCAAATGATAAAGCGAAAACTCCGCACAAGGTCCCAACTCAAGCTCCATTAAGCCTCCAATTCCGAACCCAAAGTTTCCAGCGGTAGCTTTCTGTCCTGGGTATGGAGCATGCTACCACTGTTAGCCAACCGAGAAACGGAAAGAGAACAAGGGGACAAGACTTACGATCATCCCAACTCTAGCTTTCGACGCAATACTATTCGCCAACTGCTGCGTCGAAGCAAGTGCCTCCGCAACAATAAACAACTGTCCTGGGAATTGTCCCTTTCCATAGACGTGGAAATCTACTTTCCAGTGACTTGTGATTTCGGGGTGTTGTTGGGCTACGTAAAGCTTTACGCGTGCTAGAACCTTGTCTATTTGCGAAATGAGGATATCTGGAATCGTTAGCGGGGATACTTGTTCAGGGTGGGTAACGTACAGTCTTTCACGCTGCCCATGAACATAGATCGATATCCCACTATGCGCGCAGCTTCAAGTTTGAACTGGTACGGTGCACCGTCTTTCTCTGACGAGCGGTATCTACTACCGCTTACTCGAACGGTCTTTCCATCGGATAGTTGCTCGTAATGGGAGTTGTCGAGATGGATGGAACCGCCAGGTCCACGAAGAACATCTGGTCGTGTATTCTCATAAAGAGTATGCGCAGCAACAGAAAGAGTCGTACAAACTGAATCAGGAGCCATAGGTCTAATATCAAATAACCCACTCGCATAGACACTAGCCACAGCTCCATGAGACTTAGGAGTAGAACATTGACCTCCACACTCGAGGATCTTCCCCATGTGTAGAAACCCTCCCAAGCTGGAGTGAAGTTGCTCATCAGTTATGTCTGTCTGGCGCATGAGCTGGTGGACGCAATATGCTGCATATGGCGAGGGATCGTAGGCCCGGCCGCCGATGATGATGTCGAAGTCTGGATTGGCGTTCATGGCGTCGAGGAAGGGTTCGTAGCCCATTTGAGCTACTACGCGGAGGGAAGATTGAATCTCTTCTTCGGAGGCAGGAGGGACGCAGGGGCCACAGCCTGTAAGACGGCCCTGGTTGAATCGTTCGAGGATGGTGTCCTTGTTGATGTTTGAGAATAAAGAGATGGTGTTGAACGAGTAATCACTATCGTCATTAGTCCATATACTCTACCTTCAGATAGTAACTCACCCATTTCCTGCCTCCTCGGTAATATCCTTGATAATTTCTTCCATTTCTTTCACATGCTCATCAGTACCATCACCACCAGCTGAAGCAAAAATAAGCGGTACATCAAACGTATGAACCAGCTTCAGAAGTTTAGACAGATCTTTAACATAAGATGACCGAGGAGAGGTCATTGATCCAAGAGCCAACTTCTGCGGTCCACTATCTGTAGAGCCAGAGTCTAGAATGATAGCTGTTGGTATGTTGGGGTCTAGACCGGTGAGTTCGTGATATGTTAGTTTTTCGTCGAAGCCGTAGCCTAACATGCCGACTGGTGTGATGATTTGACATATGGGTTTGTCCATTCTGATAGGCTCAGTCCTTGATTCTCCGTTGGATTGCTCAGTCTGAGCCATGATGTTGCAGTGCAGTAATAACGTAAGAACGAGGAAATAGCTAGGAATAATACAGCAGAGTAAGAATGGTAACACAAGATCTACTGCGCCGAAACAATCACCACCTCCCATTGAGCTATTTATTACATTGAAGCGTACTCAAGCAACCTTGCCAAGAATGAATCTGGAAGCATCGACCGTGTGAAATGGTAGATATCGAAGTACTTTAGTCTGCCGCAGTCACCAACAGTTACCAACCTAGTCCGACGGATAAGCACACGCTGCCAGATGTCCTACGGACAACCTTCAATCACTAGCTTCGGTAGTTCAATTAAGCAGCTATCAAATGCCGATCGCTTAATCTCTCAGATCCGTATCTATTTCTGAAACTTGGATCTTGAATTGATTGACGCTTATCCGTCACAAGTCTCTCAAAGTATCAATTGCTGATACCTACACGTGCTGACAACGCCTGCTCACCGTAGTAAAAAAGAATCTGACATAACGTCTACTTCAGACGCTACAGATAAGCATAAATATTAATTAAACTAAATTCAGCGATTTTATTAATCGTAAGCACTACCTCGCGAAAACCTTTTCGCATCAGCATCGTATCTCAACGCTCGGAAAATTCCCTCCACTCCAGGGTTTCTCAAGTCCGAGGTCCGTAGGGCTTTCAAGGCAAGGGCTGAGCTTATCCACCTTGCCCCTCCAGAATTAAGCCAGCATAAGCACACCAAATCCTACCGAGAAAATGTCCGTATTAGTTTTAGTCCACCAACTGCGCCTTGTCAGCAAACACAGCCATCCTTGTTTCATCTCCGCACAGACTTTTATTGTTATTGGTCCAGCATTTTCACAGCGTAGCATTTGGTCCCGAAGGATTCATGATAGGATTGAACGGACTCCACGGTTGGGAGTCCGCAGGGCTGATCACCAAGTCCGAGGGTGTAGAGTGCGAGCGTTGAAGTAATTTAATACACCAGCAATTCTCCTCCAATTTCTGGAATCCTCATCTTGCAATCACATCTTATACATACCGGATTATTAGTCCGTACGGTGTTATTTCTCATCTAATTTCGCCAATCTTCTCACTTCACTAAAATCGACGCCTTACTGGAACCGTCACCATGGCTTATCACGACAGGCGCGATAGCGATGGAAGTGACCCCATCAAACCAACCCACCACGAAATGGAAGCTTCAAGATCATGGCATCAAGTCCCCCAATCTGAAGAAGACATCACAAACTACGATCTCTACACATCTCAAACCCAAGACCTGAAATATACAACATCACCATCTGCACAACCCCAAGATGACGAATCTCAGATGCCTTTGCGTCAAGCTATTAAGCTCTACCCAAAGGTAGCAAAATACTGTCTCGCAATGAGTATCCCCGTTATCGGCTGGGGTTACGATCTCGTCATCGTCGGCGCTATCGTGGGTACAGACAGCTTCTTGGAAGATTACGGAGAAATGATCCATGGAAAAATGGACACACCAGGAAATTGGCTTTCGCTTTGGCTGGGCTTACCTCCTGCTGGTGCAGCGATTGGATCGCTTCTCGGTGGTTGGCTACAGGACAAGATTGGTCGAAAGTTTACCCTTATGATGGGTACGATTGTTTCTATCGTTGCTATCGCCTGTATGTTCTTCTCGCATATTCCTGAGCCGCTGGACACGAAGAGGATGTACCTCACTGCTGGTTTGACCATTCAGGGTTTTACTGTTGGTATCGGCAAGGGTGCTTGTGTGACCTGGGTCTCTGAGAATACGCCTACTGCTCTTCGTGGATCTGCAATGGCTCTCTTCCCTGTCTTCACTCTCCTCGGTCAATTGATTGGTCTTCTCGTCACGCTTGCCATTAATAGCATCGAGGGAAACTCCGGTTATCTAGGAGCCTTTGGCTCACAGTGGATTCTCGTCCTTGGCCCTCTTCTGCTGTCAATCTTTATGCCCGAAAGTCCGGCCCATCTCATTCGAACAGGCCAAGAAGAACGCGCGATTAAATCAGCTACACGACTTTACGCACCCAAGGTCAATCCCTATAGTCAACTTGAGCGCATCAGAGCTACGATCGAGGAGGAGAAGGCCCAGACTGCAAATGCGACGTACTGGTCTTGTCTCAAGGGCACAAACCTGCGAAGAACTCTCATCGTTACTCTCGCTGCTATCTTCCCTGGACTGTTTGGTATGGAACTGCTTTCCAACGCTAATTTGTTCCTGCGAAGTATGGGTATGGACAGTATGCCTTCTCTGATCTTCATGGCTGTGGGTGTTGTTGCTGGTATGTTGGGTAATGGCATCGGTTTCTGGCTTCTTTCCCGAACGGGTCGTCGAAACATGATCATCCCTTCTCTGGCCGCAGCTGGAATTCTATGGGGAGTCATGGGTATCACCGGTTTCTGGTCTAATGAAGCTCTCACGTGGGTCGCCGGTGGTATCATGATGTCCGTCATCATCATCTGTGGTCTGGGAGCTTGGCCCGCAGGATTCGCCGTCATCGGAGAAACATCTTCTCTCCAACTCCGATCCCTGACACAAGGTCTGACCAGTGTAGCAGAGAAAGGCTTCTCCATTACGTTGGCTATTGTATTGCCTATGCTGTTCAGTCGAGACAAGGCAGCGCTTGGAGCCAAGACGGCATTTGTATTCTGTGGAACTTCTATTCTTGGAGCCGTTTTGGCGTGGTTGTTTGTTCCGGAGATGAAGGGACGAAGTGCGATTGAGATTGATCAGATGTTTGACATGAAGTTATCTGCGAGGAAGTTTAAGACGACGAGGTTACAGCCTCATCATGCGCAGGAGGCTTCGCCTCTTGCGATGCAGGAGAACTATGCGTAGAGTTGGATGGATAAAGCGTTGTTGAAATTGGGTTTGGGTTTGGTAGCTGTTGGGATAGATGAGAAATTGACTTTATGATTTGTTCAAAATGACTTCGTGTTGTAGATCTAAACGCAAATGCACTGAACACTATTGACTGGAGTGTGACTTGATACTTCTATGCCTTGCTAATGATGTTCTCCGGCATAGTAATGTGTGTCCTGGGGTGGTCCAAGATATTGTTCCACCACTCCAAACGCTAAATGTCCCGGCCGTACACCTTGATAAGGTACCACAACACCCCATTTCAACTTCCTAGCAGCTATATCCGAATTCCTAGCCTGACCTCTCTGTATCAAAGCAGTATCCACATCCCCCTCCTGCTTCTCTGTTTGCAACCTCATGACATGACACGCGGCCGACAAGACGACAGAGTTCCCTGCGAAGACGACCATATCCTTGCTCAACTTTGTTCTCCCAATGAATATCGGGATAAGAATAGCGCAGAGGCATATAACAAGAGTGATGAGAACTGCTAAGGTCGAAAACCCTAGTCCTCTTCCGCTCCAGAGACCTTCTTCGTAGGGTGGATATGCTTGATAACCGATATTAACTTTGGGGAATAGACAATTTGACAACAACCAGTGGAGGATACCGCTCATCGCAATCAACGGAATGGACCAGATATAGGGCAGCTGTAAACGGTGTGTCCCCTGCTGTGAACCTCTAGGCGCCGATACGCGAAGAGGTACGAATCTCCGTCCAAATTCTGAGAGTTCGCGCTCAGATAGCATACGGGTCATGATGTTATTGTAAGCAAAATATGACAAGGCGAGGACGAGATGAGGTAGGTTTGCGAATAGAGCTCGGTGAATGTCGCCCATGTCGTCTGATCGCTCTGGTCCGGCGTTAAGGTTGTGCCCCAGTGTTTGAGACGTAGGACCGAAGGTAGATTTCGTTCTGTAAAACAGCGGTTAGAGGACTTGTGGTTCAGGAGATTGAGGAGTACTTACACCGGCTGCGTTCGAGATCCCTCTGCGAGAAGACCAACACCTATACCAAGAAATACTGCAAACAGAAGATATGAAGATATCCATAGTCCTCTTGGAACAGCACATCCCAACTTCCTCGCCTCTCCCCTCCATTCTCTCGCACCAGCATCGCGTCTCTTGCCCTTCTCTACTTGATCGCCAGGAGCCCCAGCCCAACACATCCCAGCCGTCGAAGCATCCGGCGCACTGATAAACGAATCAATAGCTTCTCCCGGCGTGACAAGCAGATTGTCGTGCCGGCATTTGATGACCACCGCTAAGCAGACCAGTGCTTTAAGTGCTGTGAAGATCCAACTGACCAGCAACGCAACGTTGGAAACGCGTACGCCACAGGATTCCTGGATCGGTTCAGCCAGGCAGTATAGTGCTTCAAGCTCCTCTGGTCCAGAAGTAAAGTTCGTCTTCACGATACTTGTGTTGACATCCAGTCTGAGTTTGGATGCAATCCTGTCTTCCTCTGTGAAAGGCTTGCCGACACCCACTCCTGCTTCGTTCCATTGGATGTAATCGTCCGTCGGACTTAGCCTCTTCATCAGGAATAGAGGATTGACGGTTTCTGATCGATTCGAAGATGGTAGGTCTGAACGAACCTCAGACGTTCTCCACCCTTTCGTTGACGGGTTGCCGGGCTCTTGAACAACCATAACCACATTCCGATGCTTCCGAAGGGCTTGGTATGGATCGTTGTAAATTTCCATACAAGTACCAACGGTCATATTGCTCCAGCTCGTCGCATTGGTAGCGACCTCTTCAATGAACCGATTTGCATGCTCTAACCGTCCATCAACAGGAAATTGAGTCCCTGGATACTTCCAATCAAACGAGTCCGCTCCCACACCCGGTATCTCAAACTCCGCACCGTCAAGAAATGGTTCCGACGCGACAACAAAGAAATTCTCAGTAGACACATGAACTGTATAAATACTTGCATTCAGAAAAAGATGGATAGGAATCGAACTCAAACTCAATAACAACCAAAAGAAGCCTTTCGATCCTGAGAAAAATGACCTTGTGAGGTTATGTAGCGACTGCACACCGACTTCAAGATATTCACCGCTCGAATGCGCCTTATCGATGACTTCTCTCGTCGGCGCCGTGAGGATTTGCATAAAGAAGTTGGATGATGAGAGGATTAGTGTGCCGAGGATATTGATGATGAGATGGACTGCTATGTCGACTTTTGAAGAGTGCGAGCAGCTTCCTTTGTAAATCTCGCTTGTGCCAGCGGACTCATGTTTGAAGCCAATTCTTGATACACAGAATAGTAAGAGTAAGATGATGGTTAAAATCCAAATGAGGATCGTGTTGATGAGCGCTGTTCTTCTCCAGCCGGCAGAAAGCCAGAGCTTGCAAAGCCTCAGCGTTTCGGAAATCATAATTTCGTTACAGCATCACCGTCCTTCAATTCTTAATGCCCTTGAACTGGGGATCAGCAAGTATTTATCCTCGTGCGGCATTTTGAGGGAGGCTGTAGAGTCTCAGCCACCTCAACCCCAAGTAAGTAGCCTTGGCGTTTTTTCAGCTTTGGTTGATCATTGCTCAACTTTATTAATCACATGGCTTTTGGGTACATGGTATGCTGGATGTGGAATAGCCTCAACATCTGTTTGCGGGGGTTGAAAGCACGGCCACGATTGATCCCTGCTTTGTTAGCAGCGGCGTTTACCTTTCGGTGAAGCAAATGTGAAACAATTAAAGGGTCTAGATTCATGGATCAATTGCGGTGTTCTCACTTGGGACCTTTACTGACATTGCAAAACCAGCTTGAAACTGAAACTACCCTTCGCTAGCACGTGTATATCTACTTTAAGTCTAATAACAAAACAAGCAAATCCTCTCAATCATCGCTACTCCAATAATGGTTCACCTGAGGCTTAACATCCTCAGTTCCATACGCACTCCCTCCATAATCCAGATACCCCTTCGTATAAGGCACAGCAGGAAACTTCATCTTAATATCCTCCTCATTTCCAAAAACCCAAACCGTCGCCATACCCATAACCTGATGCTGCGCAACATGACAATGCATCATCCAAGCACCAACATTCTCCTCCGTCACTCTTATCCTCCACGCTCTCCACCCAGCTGTATGGTGCGGTACACCTTTAACTGCATATCTATATAAATTAGTCGTATCGCGTAGTACAGGCGTGAAGTTGGTAAAGTGCTCTTCGTTGGATGTGGCGTTGTATGTTCCGTTGCCGGATCCTAAGTCGTAGATGTGGTAGCCGTGGACATGCATAGGATGGAAATCCCAGCCTCCTGTTGGACCGTTGTTGTTTTGCCACACTATATCCAGGACCTCGCCGATTTTCGCAGGGAAGGCTTTCGTCACAGGGTCGAAGCCGCCATGCTCAAGAGCAGCGGTGTAATTGGGGGTTTTGCCGTTTTCGTAGATTTGGATGAGGTAGGGGACTTGATGGTGTTCTGCTTGAACACTTTCCTTCCATGGTAGACCATTTTGCCTAGTCATCGTTAGTGGAGTGGGAATTGGGGGTACTCTGGATAACTTACGCCCATGCTACTGTGCCGTTTAGAGTTCCGTTCTCATAAGCACCCGTCTCCATGATTTGATTGATCTGGATAGTCACTGTCCTCGTAACATCCGATAACTTGGGGAACGCGGCATTGTTCTTTTCCGACAACCCTTCCAGAGCATACTCGAGGTAATCAGATGTGTCATTCGATAACATAACAGGTGACTTCTCGGGGAGCGTCTTGGGAAGGTCCTGATACTCGTCGCAGTTGTACTTGAGCAGAGCATAACCGCTGATCATCTGTGGTCTGTCGCGACTCTCGTAACGGATCCAGAATTGTGACCGGTCTCCCTGGCAAACTTCCTTCGCAGGTTTGGTGATCATGAGATAGCTGAAACGCTGACCGGAAGATACCTGAACATGATCAATGTGTGCAGGCTTGGTGTATGATCCATCGGCCTCGATAACGGTAAGGTTGGTATGATCATCAATACCAAGCTTGATCATCGACAACGCTGTAGCGCTGATGACCCGAAGACGATAAACTTTACCCGGATCAACATCGATAACATGCGGCATACAACTCTTGTCATCCGCCTCCCAAAAACTCTTATTCCCGCTATTCCCCTGTATGGTAATAGCCTGCGGCTCACCCGACCACTTAAACGGATCCGCCAGCAATCCCTCTTCAATCACTCCATCCTCAGCAGCATAATTATCCGCGACAATAAGCGCAACGTCACCATCATACTCATACTGAGGCTCGTCGGCATCTTCAACAATCAGAATGCCATGCGCAGTGACGATCTGAAAGCCAACGTGCGAATGATAAAAGTAAGAGCCCGCATCTCCCCTCTCGGGACGAATCTCGTAATCGAAGAAGTGACCCTCGGGAATGGGCCATTGGCTGACTAGCGGTGTACCATCTGAAAATGGTGCTGCACGCTGACTCAGACCGTGCCAGTGCTGGTAATGTCAGCTTGAGTAAAACAGATTGATGAGGTGTGCTTACGACTGTGACGTTGTTGTCGGGAATGTGATTATATACTCTTATCCATGTCGTTTGCTCTTCTTTGAGATAAAGGGTTGGGCCGGGGAATGTGCCGTTGAACGTAACGGATGATCGTGTTTTGCAGTTGATTTTTATATCGTCAAGGGTGGCTTCTAGAACGTAGTCCGGCGTAAAGGTATCGTCGTGGACGTGGGTTTTGGCGAATACGCCCGCTACCAATGGCAGCAACGCAAGGAAGTGAGGAAACATCTCTGATTGACAACGCGAGTAGCACAGGAAAAGAATTTGGGATTGGGCATCGTTCATTTATAAACGTGTTACAAGGTCTCAGCCATGTTACACGTAGCAACGGTAGCATCGCAATCTAGACCAGGCCAATCCCATCAAGCTTTCAGCCAGTCGTCAGGGTGAGCACTAAGGCATAATCACAGCAAAAAAAGCTAGCTTTGTTTCCCAAAATGGTGCTATACGACGGTAAATGACGTCCATGATCGCCAATCCAAGGTGAGATTTGACAGATTATGGGGTAAATGACAGGGAAAAAGCCAAGGCTCATAGTCTGCTAGTCTCGTATGTCAGGACGAAGGATTCGAAGGATTCAAGCTTCACTGGAAAACTGGGAACAGCTCAGGTTGACAGGCGCGCGACATGGGCTATTTGGGGCTAGTGAAGTGGTGATCTGGGGCTGTGGGCTTATCTAGGCGCTATCTAACATCTACAGAGTGAGATCACCTCATCAATTAATTATCCTTCGGAAAATAGAGGATAGTATTGGTCGTCTATCATACGGTTTGCCGATTGACAGCTCAAAGAATCAATTGCCGACTCCAGTTACTGTCGCTTAGCGGGCTGAGCATGGCATGGCGCACGCTTTGCACAGCCCGCAGAGATTTCGAATGATAGCGAGATACCAAACTACCACATCTGGTGTTGAGCTATGGTACAGTCAATAGATGCTGGAGCTCAGAAAAAAGGGACCGATACTCTCAGCGGCATATCTAGAGTACGGGTGCTATCCCTCTCTCTGTATTGGAGCTCTACTTGGTGGTGATATCGATATGTCTCCAACAAATGTTGGTATCGCATTAACAGGGAAAATCTTTGCGGGCTGTCGGTGCCGTTAGTGCATCCATGCCTCAAATGGAACGCGTAGCGCGCTAGGGATCCCTGAACTTACCCTACGGCGACTGAACACACGGCAATTGAATTTATGGGGATTGAACCGGGACGCGGGGATTGACTCTATGGGAATCAAAACATGGCAATTGAAATGTGACTGAATGACTTGAGTAGAGCGCGAACAGTTTTGAAGGCATTTGTGGCACGATCGTCGAAATGGATGAGATTTGCTAGATTCCAGAGTCATAACATAGAACCTATTGCGCTTACCAAAAGCTTCTGCTAAGCAAACATAAAATTGGGCTTCCCAACGATTGTCATGCCAAAAACGCAATCACGAGCAATAGCATTTTGAAACAAATATGCGTTCTGACCATCCATAATCTACATATCGTCCAAGGCAATAATAGTTATTCCTGGTTCCCGCGGGCGACGTTCAACCTCGCCACATCCGCCACATCGTCATGCTGTACTACTGTAGAAAACTGAATGAGTCAGCCTAGACTCTTGGTTAGAACTTCAACAGCGAGTAATCTAATGATACTTCAGGCACGTGAGGTATAGTCTCTTCAGTTTGCCTGCCGGATTACACTTCCAAACAACGGCTACAAGAACCTTCTAAGCCTTACGCTAGGGCTGGTTGATGAATCAAGTCATGCATAGAAGTGAAAACGATGCATCAGAAACAATGTGATTTGCTTCAATAACGTCACTGGTAGATATAATCATGAGGCTGAGACGGTTCTCCCCGGAGCGACTCCGAGGATATGAGATTAGACAACTCAAAGTCTTGCCAAGGCTTCATTCTGCATCATTGCATACTCTTGACGAGATGAAGGCCAAGACATATACCCCTCTCATCCGGATCGCTGGATCAAGTGCCGACAGATACCGACGAGCGAGGTTGAACCCTGTACAGATGAAAATCACTGAATCGTGTTGCACTCTTTATGGGGTCTGACCGGCATAAGCATTGACCCTCGATGTGGATTTTGATTCTCGGCATGGATTTACAGTAGGCATCTACCATGATCAGAGGCGGGGATATCAGCTTGAATCACAAGCAGTCAGCTCCGAACGTGCGGAATGAATGGGATATGATATGAACATCTAATACGTTCTGCTTATGAATAGCTGATAGTGTCAACTAGAACGCACAACCTGTATGTTGGAGTTCCACCATAGAACAACCTCTTGAACTGTACGACTTGGGAATCGACCTTCAAGAAATTTAAATAGATGGATTCCCTCTTACTCAGCGCATATGAAACTATTGATTGATGATAAGATATGGTGAGAGGCTCCCGGCGGATCTCCGTGAGATCCATATTTCCAGGGGCATTTCGCATAAAGAAGCAAAACCCACATGCCATGCCTTGCAAGGCATACCCTGTTTATAAACTCATCAAGACCCAGTCAGCTACTGCTAGTATGGGAGAACGTGGACGGATATTAACCACTACTCTTGTCAGAACAATCTCTTCTACGCTACCAGTTAGCTGGCTCGCTCTGTCATAGTCACCACTGGTCAACGTCTAGTCTGTCGCTATTATAGTCATCATCCACCTGACCCTAATCCCCCACAAGCATTTCATCCGGTTTGTTAAGCTACAGGTCTAAAATAGTTAATTACTCTCGGGGCAATGCAACAGTCCACTAGTATCGGACTCAAAGGAAATAATTGGTAATTAGCAGGCTGTGCTATTATCGTATCTCCTTATTGAACGAGCTAGACTAGCTAGCTTGTCTCGGGGTATCTGGAACACGGGCCGCTTGGCAGAAGCAATTGGTCAGGTATACGGATGAGCTTGGACAGTAAGCTTGTTGTAGGCGAAAGACTTCATTTGGCCCAGTTCGCCGACGAAGGGACCAAGCTACTAAGCAATTTATTGTCAAGAAGCTCTGTCAGACCTGGGGCTAGCATGATGTCTTGGGTGGCGAATTTTCTGAGGCTATATCCATCACTATCTCCATAGAAATTGTCGCTACCGGTTCTGCCGCCATGCGATTCATGCGACGCTCTGATAATTCCCGCGGGAAGTTGTGTCCGGCTGGATGACTGTATTTGGGGATAGCATCATGCAGCTCGAATTCTGCAAAAGATAAGGGAAATGATGTGCTTTGATTTTAGATAAGAAATGTCATGTTTCAACTGTGTTGCAAGAGGCATTTTGCTGAAACATGCATCCGGATGAAGAAGTCTGCATTATCTGTCAACTCCAATGTGTCAAACGATGGATCAAAAAGGTAACCTGTCATTGCATGGTAAACGGGGGCCAAGTTATTCAGCTCTTGGCATCCAGACGAAAAGTTAAACCCAAATAGGTACATTTTTTGACTCATGAGACCGCAGACTTGGTTCCTCTACAGGGTTCCACCTCGTCATGTCAAGATCGCATCTTGACCAACAACCATCCTCTTGACAAAGTGTACAGAGTCATTAGGTGGAGATAGTTCACGGACCACTGACAAGGTAACATCGAGAACACGGCCCGGATTATCAAAGATCACCCCGTATCAGGACTAATTTGTTTCATACAGTAGTTCGTGACAGAGGAATGTCTGATTTACAGCACTTGAGGTCTCAGATATATCCATCAAAACTCAAGCTACCGGATCTTTTGCCAGATTTTATCCACGCTAGAAGTGTGTCAAGGAAAAGGTCCGATGCCACTGGAGACTAGTGTATGCTAACTCAGGGGTCTCTGACTCTGTGCCACTAAGCCGCACAGGCACTAAGTAGCAAGTAGTCGTTAAGCTCCGAGACGTAAAGAAAAACACGCACCAAAATCATGATATGACCTTTCTGTGCCGCAACAAGTAGTGTTTAAGCCCCCCGAGACTACTGTAACGGTTGAACGTTCAGCCCAGACAATTAACGAATTGTTTTCCCAAAGTGATGATTGCATCCGTTCAGGCGAACTAACCTCGTCGGAAATAAGTAATCAAGATGGTATGGCGTCATGTCCTTCTTCTCCACTAGACTTTCAGTTTTTTCTTTTTGGCGGTTAATCACTCTTTTTTCATCCCGAATGTCCCGAGGTTGAGCAGATCTGCAACCGAGTGGAGTCGGGAATCGCGCAAGTGACCGAACCTTATCGTCTGGATGCAATGCTACGTACTTATCTTTCTTTACCACCGGAAATATTGCTATAGCATCCTGACATATTTTCAGCCATACCGTTCAATTGGCTTGGCACCTTCCCATAATGTCCGAAGCTTCTAGCCACCCATGACCAAAATACGAGGTGGTAGTGCAGCGGAAAGGAACCGTCTGCTACTCTCACACGTGCTCGCCACAGACACAGGGGCTAGCCGATCTGTCCCCAGTCCCCACGAGACTTGTTCATCCAATAGAGTCCCAAACAGCCCCTGCATGTCTTCAGGGGTTTCAAACGTTATCTGCCTCAGTTATTATGCAGACCATCGCCCAGAACACCTATATCACGCCAGAGCAGTTCCATGTTGGTAGTCACCTTCCTACAATGTTTGATCTTTTGACCTCTCGCTTGCTCTATTGTCACTTCGGTGGCGAAAATATACCCGAAATCTCGGGAATATCTAGCCTTTTTCAGACTACAATATCCACAAAGCCAGGATAAACCTGACTCTCAAGCGGGTCAAAAACGTGGACTCTTGAATCGAGTGCGTAGCTGTCCGTGCACGTCTGATCGCGAAACTAAGACCAAGCGTACCAAGGGGGTTTGTGGTTCGCAGCAGCTCTTCTTTAGTCTCAGGCCCCGTCCCTGCAGATGATCTGCGCATATATCTGGGGACGACCACCCCCCTGGGATGATTTAAAAAAGAAATGTGTGCCTCTTACTCCAAGATCCTGCGTTCCTCGTGTCGTAGCTCAAGTTATACATCATGAAGCTGTTTCGTGGGATTCTTGCATACCTTTTGGTGTGCTTACCTTTGGCATGGGGCAAGGATGACCCCATGGCTCTATTGGCTACTTTGCCTCCATGTGCAGTAAGTTGGAAATTGCTTTTTCTCTGTTGGGAATGATTACTGACGTGTCTAGTTGAAATGCATGGTTACTGCCGTCGAGGCTTCGACATGTGAACTTGGCGATGTCAAATGCACATGCACCAATGCGGCGCTCACAGCCCAGATCGAGAAATGCGTCTTGACGTCCTGCACCGTCCCTGAAGCTCTGAGTATGTCACTCCCCGTTTGGCGCAAGACCTCCACTGACAATCACAGGCACCAAGAACACCACCTTGACAACATGTGGTGCCCCCGTCCGCAATCACCGAGCCGAATTCGTTACCCTCAACGACGTTATGGGCACCATCTCGGGCGTCTTTGTCCTCCAACGATTCGCAACAAAATTCTTCTATAAGCTTCCTCTCGGCCTTGACGACCTCTTCATCGCCTTGGTCATGTGTTGCGCGATCCCCTCCATCGTCATCAACTCATATGGTCTAGCACCCAGCGGCATGGGTCGCGATGTCTGGACGCTAGAACCGGACCAAATCACCAGCTTCGGCCGCTACTTCTACGTCATGGCCGTTCTTTACTTTGCCCTCCAATGTTTCCTTAAGTTGTCTATGATTTTCTTTTACCTTCGCATTTTCCCAACCAAGGGCGTTAGGAGGAGTCTTTGGACCAGCGTTGGCTTCACGTCCTTGTTCGGCATTGTCTTCGTCTTTGTTACGATTTTCCAATGTCGACCTATCAGTTATTTCTGGACCAAGTGGATGCACGATGCCGACCACCCCGGAACATGCGCTGATATCAATGCTATCACGTGGTCTGGCGCTGTCATCAACATTGCTCTTGACTTTTGGATCTTGGGTATTCCGCTTTCGCAGTTGAAGAAGATGAACCTGGATTGGAAGAAGAAGTGGGGTGTAGGAATGATGTTCAGCGTTGGTATCTTGTTAGTATCCCCCCAATGTTGTACTTGATCTCTACTAACATATTCCAGCGTTACAATCATGAGTATCCTTCGTCTCAGCGCCACTGTCCGAGCCGGAACAAGCGGCGCCAACTCAACATGGGAATACCTCGCCGTGACAAAATGGTCCACCATCGAAGCCAACGTCGGAATTGTCTGTGCCTGTATGCCCTCTCTCCGAATTCTTCTCGTCCGTATCTTCCCCAAGGTGCTTGGCACATCCAAGCGTCGCTACTACAACTACGGAAGCGACCAGTACGGCAGCAAGCACGGTGGTCCCAACTCGAATATCAACCGCTCTCGCGCGCAAACCCTTGGAACAACTTCCAAGGTTGATAAGACCAACCATTCACATTCACGGGTTGATCCTGTTGGTATCACTTGTGATCGCTCTTATGAGGTGGAGTACGGCAATAATGATGAAGTTCAATTGGTTTATATGAAGGATATGGATAGGAGCAGTGCGAGGTCGAATGAGGTTTAGTTGGAGCTCTGGTACATTAAGCGCTTGGCTCTTTTACTTCCGCCGCTCGCTGTTAATTGTTTTATGAGGTGTTCAATTGGACAGCTTTCGGCGTAAATGATAATACCCCTTAGGATTACAATACAATATTTTCTAATTGAATCACACCCAATTTTCGATAATCTGAATCCTTGAACAGTCAACGGGTGACATTGAAGTTAGGACCTGTCAGCACCAACAACCTTGGCGTCGCATTTTAGCCTCAATCAAGCCAAGTCCATAGGATTTCAAGTCCGTCAGACAAGATAAGCTCAAAGCAAGTTCTGACAAACAATCCTTCAACTACGTCAGAATTATCAATCCCTGTTGACATAGGCGCGCCCTTCATGTGATTGTCATCAATCCTTGGCACGTCAAGACGATCACATAAATTGAAACGAGTCCGTGACACGGGCTCTCAGACTTCAGTAGATCCCCATTGTATTTCCGCACATCAAAATGACTTCCACAAGCACCCTGACTCCAATCTCGGACCTCGGCAGATCGACAGACTCTAGGCCAGGTTCTGACGGCACTGGAATGCAGATCATACGCCCAGACCCGTCAAATGACACTCCACTAGCCGAAGATCAAGTGCCGGACCACGCGACGAGTGCAATTCCCGACGGTGGCTACGGTTGGACCATTGTCGCTTCGTGCTTCACTCTGCTCTTCTGGATTAACGGGTACACTACTGCTTGGGGTGTTCTTCAAGCTGCGATCGTCCAGTCACCGAGACTGCACACTAATATTCGCACTATTACCTTTGTGGGAAGTTTGTACATGGCTTGTATGGTTGCGTTTGGACTTCTCTCTGTGCGAATTTCGAGACAATATGGTATTCGGTATACAAGTCTTACAGCGACTATCCTGTTCGGCGCAGGCTTGATCATCACGAGTTTCACGCTCGAGCATCTGGCAGGACTCTTCTGTGTCGCGGGCTTACTCGTCGGTCTCTCAACATCATTACTATACACCGCTACAAATACCCTTCCTGTGCAATGGTTCAGCAGTAAACTCGGCACCGCAAATGGGATCGTCAAAGCAGGTGGTGGCGTAGGCGCGACAGTCCTCCCACTCGCAACACAAGCGATGATCAACAAGGTCGGACTACAATGGACGTTCCGCATTCTTGGCTTTTCAATCCTCGCTACTGGAATTCCGTGCGCTTTGATGCTAAAGGACTTTGCGCGGGGTAGTTCGACATCTCGCTTTGACTGGTCGCAGCTAAAAAGCATGCCGTTCTTGACACTTGCCATGGCGGGGGCTGTCGGAGTATTTGCCTTATTCGTACCTCCGTTCTTCCTACCCGTGTTTGCGAGGTCGATCGGCCTTTCGGCATCAACAGGTGCCGGTCTAGTGGCTGGATTTGGTGCTTCGACAGCAGTTGGACGATTTGCAGGTGGTTGGATCTGCGATCGCATCGGTTCCTTCAATGCTCTTGCACTCGCCGCTTTGATCAACAGCGTATCCATGCTCGCAATCTGGCCCGTCAGTTCATCCCTGCCACCACTTTTTGCCTTCGCTATCATCAACGGTTGTGCGAACGGGAGTTTCTTCGTTGCGCTTCCCACGGCTGTGGCGACGCTGGCTCCTGGTTCTGCTGCTGCGTCTATCAGTTTGATGACTTCGTTCTGGACGCCGGGGTATTTGATGGGAGCACCTATTGCGGGAATTCTTATCGATTCGCAGCGTGCTTCGGAAGCTGATTCGATTGAGCCGTATAGGGCGGCTATCTTTTATGCGGCTGGTGTTGGATGTGTTGCGACGCTTCTTATTGTTGTTTCTAGGATGCTGTTGAGTAAGAAGTTGATCAAGAGACTATAGAATTGGACTACAATATCCTTTACTTAGTTGAATCCATGTCATCTTGATCGTCCTGATGTTTTTGAAAAAGAAAAGAAATTTATCATCTTCTAATGACTTTTAAGTTCCGTGGATATAATTTTCCTTCATAAACGGAAGTGATACACCGTCTTCAAAGGTGTGATTGTCGGCCATGAGCTGTAAACTTCTAGCGTGGTAGCCTGGAGACCATGGGATGTTAAAGCCGGCATGTCATGCGTTGAACACTCCAGGCTGCTCATGAGTACAGCCTTGTTGCGGTGGCCCTCGTTTTTAAGCATCTGTATCTAGTACTATCCCCTGTTTCCCAACGTTCCTTCCCTTACTTCCAGTAACTCGGTCATCGTCAATTGAACCATTGTCAGTTACACGAAAATGCACATGACTGTCAGAGAGATTGGCAGTAGTTAGATGGCGATCAAGGACTACTCTTCCATTCCTCTCTTCTAGCGTCTCAACAGGTGTTGGAGGACCGACATCGAAGTCAGCATGCGCCTGTCGCTGAAGTGAAGTCGAGCTTGAAGTGAGACCGCAGCCTGCTCTGCAACGATGAACATGGCTCAAGGGTTCTATGTAAGGTCAGTTGTGCTTCTTATTATCTTTCTTAGTCTTATTATCATGAAGTCGCTTTATATTTTGGCTTAATAGTTCTCACTAATATGTATATAACAAGGTGTTACTGAACTCATGGACAGGTACGCAAAGGGGCCTCAACCTAGAACGGAATGTTTACGGTAATTATATGAAAGCAGAATGCACCGTGGCAATTCGAAATTTGAAAGCCAACTTGATGTTGTAACCTTTTGTTACCTAGCCACAGCTATTCTTTCGCATAGGAGCCCGTGATTTTATAAGAAGAAATAAATTATAATATCAATAGGAATATATTTAGCCCAGCCATGTGTATAATCATTCACCTATATCCTTATCCCGAATAGCTCTTACTTTTTCTTGAACCATTTAGGCCTTGCTATTAGTCCCGTCCACGATCATCCGTTTTCGAGTAAGGAAGCTATGTCGTATCAGTAAAAGCATCACCAAATGAGCGCAGAACTACTTACACAATGAAACGACTTGATAGGCGAGATACTGAAACCAATTCCGGCGTCGTACACGCCGCAATAGGGGTAACCATCCGTCGACCAATAACGTCGAACAGCAACTTCGCAGTTGTCGTCGGCATAGACTTCACAAGCCGTGCCTGGCTGGACAAGGACAGCTTGAGGTACGAAGGCCTCGCCGTCGCAGGCGCCTTTGTTGACACCTCCGTTTGTGAACTTCTCGCAAGCAGTGCCTGGCATGTCCTTGCCAAAAGTGTAGCAGGCACCATCGACGTCGCTGGAGATGGAGCGATATTGTGTATCGTCCTTAGGATTGCAAAACCATTGATCATAGAATGTTGCTGCGATACTATGTAAGTACAATGCTATGCTGAAGGTGATAGTGGAGATGACCTACCTTGCCATGCTGAGACTGGGGTCATGACTGCCAGAAGAACGGCAAGAGAAGTGCTGGCAGAGAAATGCATCTTGTTGGTTTTGAGTCTGAATGGTAGTGAAGTGTTGAATTGATGTTTGAGAATGTAGAGAGTTCAAGAACTGCTTGTTAAATGAAGAAGAGATGCAGAATGAGATGCAGAACGGAGAGACAAGAGAGATAGCAAGGACTTTATAGAAAAGAAGCCAGACAACGAGCTACGCGACTCAGAGATTGATGTTTCTGTAGGCGGTGCATACCTGAGTCCGAGAATTCGAGTCCGAGAAGGATTTGAGAATAATTTTACTATGATATCAAAGGGATCAGCGCTGGATCTCTGAACCATCGCGGACGGATCTCTAAATGGTCGCTCCCGCAGGTTAGCGCTAATCCCAGCGCTTTTAGTGGTTTGAAGTTCGAAACAACTGCTGAGCCAGTCGAGTGAGCCAATTAGCGCTTGTGATTGCAGAAATTACAGTGGATGTTTCGTGATATCATTGGGGGCTGAGCCATCCCGAAGGATCTGGCTAAAGTAACGCTGGATAAGGGTTTCCACGCTATTGCAACGTTCCTGCATAGATCGCATATTTAAATTTTAATTATAGCTCCATAGGGCGGCCGACCTGTTTTGAAACATCCATGGCGATAACCCTTATTGTGGATTTGGTTTGTAGCAACGTTCTTACAGCATAACCGGAAAAGCATATCCAAAAAACCGTTTATTAATCATCAGGGAACATTACAACAGCTGTAGAGGATTTTGATCCTCGTCATCTATCCGTACGGATATCGCTATTACTCTCTTCGTCTCCGTCAGGCTTGCCTATCGACACCGTTACCTGATGCGTCATCATGATTCCTCCGCTCATGGTATTCAACTCGGTCTCACTACCGGCTAAACTCTCTGACCCAACCTGCACAACATGCCTTCTTGGAATCTTGTTGCTGCCAGGCCAGTATATAGAATTCCTTGTAGGTCCAGTTCGGTCGTCGCTGCTCGTGGATGCGTGGTTGGTGAACTTTCGAAGGAGGGGGCGTAGAGCGGTGAGGGCGACGATCATTACTGAAATACAGATCTCGGCGGTTGCCCAGATATCTAATTGGTGTTAATCGAGAGGCAGGGTTGCGTGGGGAAAAGGGAGAGGTACAGATGGATATGTCGTTGTGGACGTAGAGCATTGTTACGAAGCGGCCGACACTGACGATTATGGTGATTATGCCCATTCCGAAGACGACGGCTAGTCCAATTTTCTTTCGCGTCGATGTCATAAGACCTGATAGTAGTGGGATGGGGAAGACGAGATCTATGAATGGTCTGTTAGTCGTGGTCAAAAAACAACAGGGATTTACCTACTCAGAACTTCAGTCGTAAAGTTCAGAGACCAATTCAATCTCATCAACGTCATAGACGTAAAGACGGTACACGTCTGATGTCCTTCCGCCCTGCAGTCATATCAATAGCCGAAACAGAGAGGCTGCTCGCCACAACCTACCAGTTGATAGAAGGATCAGCTCCACACCAAAATGTATCGCACAGAAAGGTCGTCAACGCAAAGGCAGCCGTTATTCCAGTCAGCCCATAAAGAGCCTTCCTCATGCTCGAATTCGTCACAGGCACAAGGTTGAAGTAGAAGGCGAGAATACTAAATTTCGGAAAGTAGATGCCCGTGTCGAAGAAGTAGTTGGTCGCGAAGCGGATCTATGTGGGTGATCAGTAAGGGCTTGAGTCGAAGTTGTCGGATATTCGGTCAGATTATCTCGTACCTTCTTGACAGGTATACTCGTACTCGCGAGCGCAAAGTCATCCATCGCATTCATTTGGTACGTCAGAGTATCACAGATAAGTAAACCTTGGCAGGCTACCAAACCAGCAATTAACAAGTAGTCAGCCGCGTAGATACCGAAACCTCGGAGGAATAGTTTGACATAGATGCGACCGGCGACGAGGATGTATGCAAGTATTAGAATGATCCATTCGAATGCCTACAAAAAGTAAGTAAAATACCGCAGATTCTACTGCCAGCAAACGCACCATGACGGCAGTGCTAGAAATCATCTTGACAAGCACAACGTCTGCACCGGCAGGTCTACATAAAAAGCAAGAAACAAGCAAAAAGGAACACTGGAAATAAAAGAAAGGATGGCCGCTGCATATAAAGCACTGCTGTTGCCAAGTTAGGGGCCCATATGATAAGGTTGGCCGCTCGAGTCAAGCAAGCCCGTGCGGGCCAGAGATAGAGTAGCAGATCAGGCAATTGGGGAGGTTATCCCCGACTAAAAGCTTACGCGGGCGCCGCCACGATCTGGTGTGGCCAGTTAGACTCAAACAAGGGCATTTTGGTGGTAAATGAGAACACCATCGTTGGGAATAGCGTGGAGGGGACAACGCTAAAGTGTAGGGGTCTTTTGATATTGGGGTGGAACTTGTACTGGGTAGGGAAGTATGTTTCCTCGATGAGGGATAATGATCGCAAAAGTCTAGGTAGAAAAGGGATAGCAGGATCTTGAGGAAAGAGGTAATACGGTATTTCCGGGCAAGCTAATCAGTCTGCAACAACAGTCTAGCGTTTGATAGGCGACGATACGGCGATCTGCCCAATCACATGCTCCATCCCTGCGGCTTATTTCTTCACGAAACTCTATTTTGCTAGCGTGCACCAAACAACCGGGGAACAACGCCGAAGGATTTATCGACGCGCCGTCCAATATTCTAAATGCCACCGTTCAATTTCTTAATGGTGAAGTTGCGCAGGGGCCGTGTATGCCAAGGGCTTGTTGATGCGTGACATGTTCAGCTTGGTCTTCTACAGGGAACGCTACTGCAGCCTTTTCTCCTTGGAGACAAAGAATGCGCGAGAGACGGGCTCTCGGACTTGGCCGGACAGATGCAAGGGTCTTTTACGCGAGGGGAGGCTATTGAGTTATGATTTGGTGATAGCCTCTTGGCGCCTCTTCGACGGGAAGTGGCTGATGTGAAACAAGGAAGCAGCGAAATGTGTGAACTTAAATTTGTGGCAGGTATGAAGGTTTTTAACGTCTCCGTTGCTTGTCTCCGATCGAGAAAATCTACTGTGCTGATCTTCGTCCCATTGTGTATTTCCGTGCTATACCCATAATAGTTCACCTGTTTCTAATTTCTATTTTCATCTCTTGTCAGACTGCCCTAATAGAAGAAGACTAGTTCTGTCGTTGCTCTATATGCTTGTCGCTATGATAAGGTCCTACTCTGTCACTACTATATTCCTTGGTAATTCGGCTACACAAGCTCTCCAGCTAAGTATCTCCTGTTGGTTAATATCAGGAGATCGATGAGTGTGTTGTAGCCAAAGAAACACTTCGTGCACTGCGAAGCCCAATTTAGATGAGATATGTATAGAGTTAGCGATTTTATTTTGCGTCACCATTCAGCTATCAGGTAAAAGGACCATGAAGACAAGTAAATCATCGCAACCCTATAGAACGCCCTAGAGCCAAGCGGAAATCCGAGCTAAATTACTATCTGAAGGAAATGGGAAAGATAGTCAATAACCAATCAATGCCTGCGGTGGCTCAAATGGAAGTAATACAAGATAGATATCCTAATAGTCGTAGATTAAATCAGATGATTATTTAGTAGTCAGAGACGTAGGTATTTATCTTACTTGCTGTTTATAAAAATAACTTAGATGAAATACCCTGACACTAGATTATCTTTATTAGTCTGCTACTTTATACCGTAGTACGCTTATGGTTAACGTAATAGTACAGTAATGATAGGTTGCGATGCTAAATTCCTGGATTCTCGGTGTGCTACGGAAGCTACCTTCTCGCAGTAGGGGGTCGCAAGGGGGCGTGAACATGTATGATTGGGGATTTTGGGGGCTGACTGCTGGTATTCATCGGTGCTCCTACTGGTTGTTGCGCAGCCCAAGCACAGTGACCTTTCAGCCCCAAAATCAATCAGCGCCACGTCACCTTTTTCACCTACACTCTCCCCAAGCCAAGAAGGTTTTGATAGTTTTCGACTTCGACTGCCATCCGACGAATGAATGCGCTGCAACGCCTTGAGTCTGACTTGCTAGGACAATTTTACGACAAGAGATCACCACTTGACTGCGTGCTCCGAATGTTTGACAGTTTGCCACCAGGTGGCCTACGATGGACAGGCTTACCCGACGACACAGCAGGTCAACCGGCCAGCTGCGACCAAAAATCCGAGTGTCTGACAGATTCACCTCGAAGTTCGATGTCATATTTTGCTACGGGTTCTAAATACCCCAGTAAGATTGTACAAGCCGCGGGATGTCCTGTACCAGGAAAGGATGGACCCCGGGTACAAGGGCCGTCGGCTTCAAGCGTTGAAGTCATTGCCATGATCGCTGTCCAGATGATGGTTCAAACCGCATATTATATGTTTTGCAAGCCGGTTAATGTTTGTCGCTATTCTTCTCGGGAAGACCAGTACTCCGAAATGCCCCATCATCATATTCACTACAAGAATTTGCATTACAGGACAGTGATGAGGGCCCTGGAGGCGGAGGCGAACCGTGACAATGAAGGTGAAAGCCAGCGCACAAAGACTAGCTCCGAGAAAACACAAGACAAGTCAGAAAGTACCGATCTACAGAAACCGAGACAATCTACTTGGCCTTCAATGGCCGGTCAAAAGAGATCCGCAAACTCGGAAGAATCCTCGGATGACGACGACGACGAAAAAAGGCCGAGAAAAAGTAATCAACAAATCGAGAAGTCATCAAGATATGCTTGTCCTTTTTACAAGCGCAGTCCCGATGAGTTTGTCGACGAACGATCGTGTCGTGGGCCAGGGTGGGCTACTGTTCAGAGGGTAAAGTATGAAGATTTGGATTTCCACCAGAACCCCGAAAAACAATAACTCGATGGTAGAGTTTTCTTGCGGTGAACTAAACTAATTATCATCATATTCCAGGGAGCACATATTTCGGAAGCATAAGGGTCCAGATCATCAATGTCCTAGATGCTTCATGGAATTCAAGAATGAACAATCCATGATGCAGCACTTTCGAGCGCAAGAGACTTGCAAAGTTCGGCAAGCCCCATCGGCTTCATCTCGAGTCGATGGAAGCAAAATGAGGCTGCTCAAGCAGAGGGGCAAAACCACAACGACCGAAGAGGAAAAGTGGTATTCCATGTATCGAATTATCTTTCCAGACGATCCATCGTTTCCAAGTCCTTGTGAGTTCTGAATCAGCCAGGATCTGCATGGGAAGCAAACTTTAATTGTTGTGTTAGACTACGAGCTCGAGGAGAAGGGAAACGCACTTCCTTCCAAAGCTGTTGCGCAGAGGATGTTCCGAGAAAATCTTGACGAAAGATTTTCAACATGGGACCTAGGTGATACCCCAGGTATCAGGGGCTTGCAAGATCCGGAACTGATGAACCTGATAATTTCTGGTGCCACTGCGGCTTTCGACAACACATTCACCGCCATGTGCAACCAAAACGCAAAGCAGACGCTAGACAATCCACCAGCAGTAATAGCAAGGCCAGCGTCAGAGACCCAAGACGATGGGCAATGGCACCGACGATTGATGACCGACTTGGATAGGACAGGTCAAACCTCATCTCAAGTTCGTGAGATTACCGAGCTTCCACTTGATGAAGTGTCGAATCCTGGATTCCAGTTTGGTTTGGAAGTGGACTTATATACAGAGATATGCAGCCTTGAAACTGATCCCTCCAACGATATTCTATTCTGGGACCAACCGCAGCAACAACAGCAAGCCCGATTCCATCCTGAACCTGGCCATAGGGAGTCAAATACTGAGACCTACGACTGCATTCTCTGTGGGGTCTCTTTCAAGACACGAGATCTTCTTCTTATTCATGGTAAATCCACTGAACAAGCTTACGGTAAACAACGCTCACATTCTCAAACTAGTTTGCATTCCTGCCCCACCTGGGCAAGGTTCCAGTGCTGAGTCTGTCTCGACCTCACTGCAACGACAAGTGCATACCGGTTTCAACTTCGGTCCACCGACTCGAAACGACATGTCAGAAGTTGGAGATGGAGGGAATGCACTCGATCGCGATCTAGTGACTGACAATAGCAATGGGAACAGAAAACAAAACCGTGGCTCTCCAGAGGCCGCCCTGCAGAGCCTCGGAACCGCAATTGCGACCAGCAATGACGAGCAGTCACAGGATCTCAGGTTGTGGCATGACGACTTTGCGCACTTGTTGTTTCAGAACGATCCTAATTCTGGGGGCAGCAATTGGTATTAGAAATAGATAGGGAGTTTCCAAAACGCTTTCCGAAGTTGGGAGCGTTATGTCTGGCCTTTAAAAGGCTCAAGCAATAGCTGCAGATATCAATCATCGACCGTACAGACCTGAAGAATAGGCTGCGCACCTTCGATAATATTTTGACATTTCAAACTCTCATCTTGCTCTAATCAGATAATATGTTTACTATAACCTAGCGTTCACACACCGAATATCATGTCTCTGGGACGTAGCCATTGTCGGGATTCTGTACAATGTGGGTGGAGATTGTGCCCGAGAGTTATTCTGGTACAGCACAGTGCAGCAACAAACCCGAGTGACCAGAGGACTGCCAGCCACTACTTGTTCCAGGTTCATTGTCCTATGAGGCCTCGATATCATCCACCCCACCCACACCTTGCAGGGCTGCGTGCATTCGACAGATGTAGCCCACTGACTGAGGAACTTAAGCTCAGCCGACTTTGCAATGGTTTGGAAATTTACACTCTGTTGCTACCAATTTTGAGCTGTACCTCCATAGCCCTGTATACGCTTAAACCATATTACTTCCAACTGAGCAAGCTTACAGGCTTAGCGGTACTTCCGGTACGTCGAGTACCTCCTTGGCGCCCCATATGTCCACATTGGGAGCGCGATTCCCTCCGTGCCCCACACAGCAAGACATTCATCTGCTGAAGATGATGATGGGTGGTATGGTGCCTGTACTTTGAACAATGCAATACGACTTCCTAGAACCATTGCATAGTCAATAACCTGGACTCGATAAGCATCGGCCTGATGGGAGCTAGATGACAGCTCTACTGATGCCATGGAAATGTATTGGCGCATCTCGTCAATCATATTTACTCGCTAGGTAAAACAGTGCAGGCTCAGGCTATTCCTGCTAGTTTATAATCGTCTTCGCGAAAAGAAACGACCTTGCTTGTAATTGTGAGAGATAAGTGACAATTGAGATACAGGCGCTGAGGCATGTGCAAGCATGTATCATGCCAATCGCAATCACTGTAGATCCTTCACTGGCATGTCCAAAAGCCAGAGTTGGGTTTGAGTGGTCAGCGAAATATGTCATCAATCAACACCGCACCTTTTTTTCGAAGCTTTCCAACACCGCTCCCACGAATACGAAACCTGTAAATCATAGTTTGCCCACAATTAGGCTCTCTTAGGGGGGTTGATACAATGCCTTGTCTGCTATGTGGTGTCTCTTTAGGAATTGTTCTTGTATGAAAGACAATATGAGTAGTACAGGCGAGGCCGTACATCCTCCAAGATTTTCAATCCCCTTGCATTGCCTCTGACCTTGGTATTGAGGACCAGAAGCAAAGACCGCAGATGACGGTGGTGATACGAAAGCAATGGGGTGCGCCATCGACTGCAGTCCAGGGGACAAATCAGGGTGGGCGTGAAGCAAAGGCATGGGAATTCAGAACTACAAGCAACATCGGTGAAGGGAAAGATGGAAATGGAAAAAGCACATCCTGGTCTCAGCCACCTGCATGCGTCTTATTACAATGCCTTGCAGCTGGTCGGTTGAAACACGAATGGTACGGTCAGTAAGACTCTAGCATGTCCGTAGGGGGGTGAAATAAAGTGTTGGTTGGACTTTTGGGAAGTAGGCTCTCAAGGCGGATTGCTACGGTCTGGAGTTTACAGTCCAAAAGAAATAGATCCGTATTGGAACCATCGGTTGGCTCCTTGACGATGCGCCGCTCAGTGTAACTGAACTTGACGGCCGTCCGAGCTAACAATCTCCGCTGGAGTTGCGCTACTGGCATACCCTATTGGGTTCATGGCGGTTACCTTTAGCTTTTCAGAGTTATACCGCTGCAATTCATGAGTTTGGTTATGGCTGGCGGTTGTCTATTCGGGGCCCTCTATTTTCTAATAAATAGAAGGCCTGCCCCGATTCGGGAAACTCAATAAAATCCCAAACTTGGGGACGTTCAGATTCTCTTCACTGATAATAACACATCACCTCTAGTAGGACAAGTCTAAGGGAAAATTAATTTTAAAGAAACGATACACAATACACAAGGTACGATTGTCGATAGTGAGCCGTTGTGTAGCAAGGCTTTGGCAATGGACTAACGTTACGGGCAGGACAAAAATGAAGACCGAAAAGGCAACTACGACTGCCCGATCCCCCATGTTGGGCCGTTTTATCTCTCACCAAGATGAGAGCGAATCAGGTGTCCAAGGCCGTTTGATCCTTGGTACACTAGCCCCATCTGTGGCAGAGAAGACTACAGAGATGAACATCAAGTTGCAAGGTCTTGGTCACGAAGCAGTGGCAGTCAATTTGGGATACAAGGACAAGATGACCCAGGAGCTTGATCATCTTCTTGGAGGAAAATAGGCGGTGAATTCATCCATCGACTTTGCGCAGACTCTCTCTCGACGCTATGTTACTTCAAAAGAGATGAACCCGAATGCTTTGACAGAGACCGCGGTTGGTAGGTGAAGATGGGGAAAGCGAAGTGTATGATCCTTGGGTGAAGCTACTCGATGCCTGCTATGTAGAATCTGTCAAGAGGGGAACATCATTATTTATATACAGCCTCTCCCGCAAACCTCAACTATGTCTTGGCGAACTGGCGAACTGGCGAACTGGCGAACTGGCGAACTGGCGAACCATTGCCTTTTCCACCAGAAGAAGTGGACGCATTCGCGTCTCGACGCAAATGCGTCGACACGACAGTTGTAACAAACCACAGTACCACCTGACATGGGCTGATGGTGATCCGCCTCCCTGCCTGCTTGGCGCTCCTGGGCTATTGGTGTAGACAGGAAAGGCGTGCATATTGGATCCTCAATCTCACGAAGATCATTACCGCCTTATTTTCCTGTTTCTTGGCAATAATAGAGATTGTCAACTGCAATTCTTGCTAACAAGGCCATCCAATCACCCTTCAACTTTCAAGCCAGATTACTTAAAGCGAAGTTGTTACATGTCGAGCAGCCTAGTTGTATTTCTTCTTGTTGGTTGTTCAATGATGACCGTCAGCTGCACTTTCGTCAGCAAGTGTCGCCAATCATTATCCCATTTTCAAGCCAAGAGCTTGGTTTCACATCAGAATCACAAAATGGCGTATCATAGTTGTTGTCATTTTTCAATGATCTAACCGAGCCAAATGAGGTCATTCACGCGACCTGCAGTCCAGAATATCAGTTGTGCCGTTTTCGAGGCTCTCTGAACGCATGAAGAAGACAGAACAATTCTTGAACCACGGGGAGAGACGTATCAGGCTGTCGTCGTTTGTGAACTCCATTTCGACTTTTGCGATGACAGAACCATGAAGGTTTATTAACAAAGTTGCTCCTGAACTCACTCCCATAGACCCGTCATCTATACCGTAAGGCATCTCATATCACTCTGAATGTAGAACCCGGAGTCGCGAGAGGGAAGTTTCCGCTACTCCACCCGTATGTTCCGTTATAACACGCCTACACGGAAGCAGGTAGATCTACAGGTAGTAGAAAGCCACAAACGGTGTGGCTAATCAGGCTCTGGGAGCTGTACGGACCACAGGAGCTTGTTTTATAAATTTCCGCTATTTTACACGTAATCTCGCAGTATAGAGACCTTCTGCTCACCTCCATATATCATCCGGTGACAAGTTGCTCTGTACACAGCAACTCGCCCTCCATAGCTAATCTGAAGAACACTTCCTGATGCAATGCATCCCTTCAACCTGTAGTTAGATTATATTGCCACGCTTGAGAAGAGCTGTAGTCCACATTATCCCTGAACAGGTGTTGATAACTTCACAGCGGCATGCTTTGTTGCAGTGCCCCAGTACTCTTATCCCTGCCTTTCCAGTAGACGGAGAAGCATAAGTTAATGGCCACGTTCGCTCCTAGAGATTGTGATCGAACCAGTCGAAAGCTGTATCTGCCACGGCCCGATACGCAAACTATGTCCCCTGTTTTGTCACAGAGTGCCTTTATCTCGCGCAGGTACGTATGGCTACTTGGGCTGGTACGGGGTTAAAGTTGCAGTGAAGAAACGCATTTGCATCGACGAAGGTGCTCAGTAGAGGTACGTACCACGATCGCCCGGGCTTGTACGGGGTTAAATTTGCAGTGAAGAGACGCAATTGCGTCGACACTGTTCCTTTATATGTATACCTCGGGACCTACGCCTCGGAAAATCCTCAATTGGCGTCCACATTGAGCGGTCTGGTATATTGGCGATTAGTAGAGACTACGGAAACCTGCTTGTTGGCTCCTTCACATACACAAGCACTGGTATATACTGTACATATCGCCATGGTATCCTAAGTCGCCTTTACGCATTTACTCAATCGTATCCCAGATTGTCACTTGGCATGTCAACTTCTTACATCCTGTCAGAAGAGGCCATCTATGCCACCTGCGGTGCTGAATCATAGTTTCGCCTAGTCGCCAAGTATCCATGAACAAAATATCGAAGCTTGGACATGATTTACAAGATATCCTATGGGGACTTTATGACAGTACGTAGGTAAGGACAAAGCTGAAAGTATAAACGTTCATCACTCTATACTCATTCCTGATCTAATTGTTAATGAAACACCACGAACAAGTATACTGGGTATGGCCTGCTTTGTTGCGATGTCTTGGTATTTTCACTTCCTTTTCTCCTATCAAGGCTAAACAGAAAAGCCTGAGTCGATGACGACGTTCGTTCCCGTTATAGATTGCGACTTGATGAGTAGAATAATCTGATCAGCCACATCCTGATGGTGGTTAGCTTCCAACTGCGGAGAAGAAACGTGCTTTCGTACATCAACTTGAGTAATCTGCTTAAGCAAAGTCTTCTCTCTCGCCTCTTCAATCCTGGACTGGGGAAAATCGGCGATCCAATTCTGTCATCCATGTTAGCCTTCACTCATTAATCAGTTCAGTGACCTACCGTCTCCATGAAGCCCGGCGACACAGCATTGACACGGATGTTAGGAGCCATGACCATAGCCAGAGACTTGGCCAGATGGATCTGAGCAGCCTTAGTAACAGAGTAGGCCTGATCGTTCGTTAACTCAACCTCCAAAGATAACTTTCATTGCGGCGAGACTTACAATTGAGCTTCCACTAGGTTTGACACCCGCGACAGAAGAGGTCATGACAAAAGCTCCCTTCGCTTCCTCAAGATACTTCTTCGCAGCATGGCAAAGAAAAAGATGAGACTTTACATTCGCCGCATAACACTTATCCCAGACGTCTTCGTCGACATTATCATCCAGGTCATTGAAGGTGGCAAACTTGGTCCAGCCAGCATTCGACACCACAGCATCGAGCTTGCCGCCCGACCACCGGACTGTCTCAGCCACCAGCCTCTCAATTTCGGATTTCTTGGTAACGTCGGCTTGTACGGCCATATAATCGGGAGTTGGTGATTGTCCCGATACTAGTTCTTCGAGTTCCAGAACAGCATCATGGGCGCGTTGTTCATTGGAGGCATAGTTTATCGCGACGTTTGCGCCGAGTTGAATGAGCTTTTTGGCGACGCTTAGACCAAGGCCGGAAGTACCTGCTGTAACAAGTATGGTGGATCCTTTGATCTCCAAAGTCATGATCGGTAGTCGTTAAGATTTCGTTGATAGCTGTAGGTACGGTGATGAGTTGAGGTTATGCCGTCGTGGTGATCCCCGCATTGTCGGAGAGCCGACTGCGGAGGTGCAGCAATTGAGTCTACCATTGCTATTCCCAACAACAACTGATATCATGAGAAATAATGCACAAACTACTTTTAAGTCTTGGTATATCAGATACCAGATCGCAATTAGAAAAACAAGAAGAAGAATATCTTTCAAAGAACAAAGAACGTGATGTCTAGTTCTCGACACGCTATACCCGCTCAATTCCCGTCTCGGCTCAGCCCTCTGGAGCCGAACCCACACCGAGACCTCATCGTCATTCGTCAATCCCCGCTACCGGTTCCGATTGATTTCTCTTACCTCTCATCATCATGGACCCGACTCCTCGGAAACTTCACGACAAACGTCGTCGGCAACAGCGAAAGGCATGTGATTTATGTCGACGCCGCAAAGTCCGCTGCGACATCGTTGATAAACCGACAGGCCCTTGTTCAGTATGCGAAAAGTCGGGGTTGGAATGTCGGTAAGTCACGGGCACGGTTCCGAGGTCCCACATCAATGAGAAATGACAGGGTATGATGCTGATGTTGGTTGAATAGATCGAAATGGACGAGTGAAAGACGAAGTTCTGTTTTATCAAGACATTCATTCGAAGAAAGAGAAAGTCAAGATCCGGATCCGGAACCCGGAGCCGCGTCGCGGAACACTAACCCCGACACTCAACTCACCGTCATCGGACCCGAACAACCTCCCAAACCCCAAGAACTGACTCAATCAGACAACCAAGAGAAACTCGCTCGCGAGGGTCTGGCTCGCTTCTTCAAACATGGCATCGGCGCAGCAGCATGGGCCGTCTTCGCCTCTACCAAAAGCTTCCGCATCGCCTACGTCGGCACAGCAGTATCTAACCTCGTGCATTTAGTCGATCTGCACAGATCGTTCAGACAGCCTTACTCCGGGGACAATGGACCGGAAACACATAGTTCATCGGGAAGTGATAGGACTGGCGGTGGGAGACCATTGCATTATCCTTATCCGCCTATTCGACAGGTTAATTCGTGGAAACCGACGCCTAGTTCTTGGATGAGTCAGGAGCTTGTTACGGAAGTATCGTCTTTTCCTGCGCAGGAAGTTAGGGATGCGCTTGTCACAGCGTATTTCGATCATATACATCCTTTTCTACCAATCGTGTCAAAACCAGAGTTTCTTGCTCGGTACAGGACTCCTGATAATCCGCCTCCACTGCTTCTTTTCCAGTCTGTTCTCATGGCTGGTGCACACGCCTGTCCTCATCCTCTCGTCGCAAACGATCGTCATGCCGTGCAGAATATCCTTTTTCGGAGGGCAAGTATGTTATATCATATGCGTCATGAGTCTGATAGGATGCATCTCCTCCAAGCTGCTGCGCTCTTCACGTGGCATATTGGCGATGGAGATACAGTTGCTGGAGGACCGTGGTACTGGGCTGGTATAGCTGTGCGTATCGGTACAGGGTCTGGTGCTCATCGGAATAGTGCGCATTTACCTGCTGCGGAGACGGCGCAGTATAGGCGATGTTGGTGGTCTGCTTTCTTTTGCGAGGTTTTCTCCGCCCTGGAAACGGGACGACCGTGTGCTGTACGAGCAGAAGATATTGATCAATTGCCGCTGCGACAGGAGGATATGACGGATACTGGAACGACCGATCCCGCAATGGCCGAAACATCAGGTGCTACTCCAGACTTCCTCAACCATCTCGTCGATCTGGCATATATCGGGCTAGACGTTACATCTCTCAACGCCCCAGCCAGAGATAGAATGATAGATATCTCTTCCATCGACGCTCGTCTTGGACTCTGGTCTTTGAGATCCGGCATTTCCACCGTCGCAGAAGACGACGACTCCTGGACATGTCATCTACGAATGCACTACAATCTCCTCCTTCTTCATCTCCACCGCAACCTTCCCTCACCCAGCTCCTCATCAATCTGCTCCGCCGCCGCCCAAGCAATCGTAACATCCCTTGAAAAGCTCTCCGCACGCGACGAACTCCGTCAATGCCACTTTACATCCGTCAGCGCCGTAACAGCAGCCGGCATTCAGTTCGCCGGTGAAATCCGGGCAGCTGTAACATCACAAACCTTCTTGGTAGCTATCAACGCTTTGGAACGACTATCACGGCTGTTGAGATGCACGCTTATGCTTGCGAGGCATTGGCCAAACGCTGAGGCCGTGCATAGTGTTTTTGAGGAACTGCATCGCGAGTATGAGACGCTTGTGAGTCAGAGGTTGCAGGGTGAGCAGGTTATGGTTCCAGAGAGTCCGCCGGATTGGAATCGGTTGCTTGGGGCTGAGGGAGTGCAGCAGTTTAATTTTGCTTCGGAGCAGGATTGGATGAACATTAATAGCTGGACTGATTTATTGTAACAAAAGCTGGTTGAGTTACTGTTATGCAAATAATGAGAGATGATCATTTGCTCAAGGCAGACAACCCAATTTGTTGCATCCATATTACATTTTCAACATACAGACAGAAAAGGCGCCACCCACAATCAGCTGTTGGATACAACATTAAAAGGAATATTGTATTCATCTAACATTAATTTTTCATCCTTCCATCTCAATTGGAAAGCGTCATTGTTCGCTGAGATTCCTGATACAGTCAACTTTTTCCATCAACAAGGTGACTCTAGGTTAACTGACTCGAACCTTCGGCGAAATCATAAAATTTGCCGGCCCGACCCTCGCCGAAAGTCGGAAGGACGGATTTAGAAAGGGGGAGCAGCAAGTCAGTCATATCGGCCCTGTTTCACGGACTCGTAAGACCGTGGCCCCAGTGATTACGATCCAAGCATTCTCGACTGATTCAGGAAAGTTTCCTGATCATCCCCTGTTAACACTTTATCATCCCTGTTGGCGTCGAAGGTTCTGGCCCGGCTTGGACCGAATGGGCTGCAGATGTTATGATTGAACAACACATGGCGCTGTGAAATTAATGATTGATGAAGTGAAGATGTGGTGTTGTGAATTATTAGGTGTCCTTTGAGGACTATATATCTGTAATCTAGAGCCTGTACTTTTATCTAACTCTATCCTGTATCCCATGGTATCTTAAAACAAATCCTAACTCCATCTATAGCCTTTTACTTTTAGTGATCATCCGCATCCTCATCCTTTCCAGGATACATGATATCCCGTACAAATACAGCCCGAATATTAAACGAAACAACAACCAAGAATGTAGCAACAAGAATAATAGACATCCCACTCCCAGCCCAAAGAAGACCCTCGCACTTGAACGCGTTCCCGATAGAGATAGTAGCAAGCGTAAAGCCCGTGTTGGGAAAGACCAAAGGCCACCAGCCCAGGTGAAAGAACTTGGGTGGTGAGGAAATTACTGCGACAGCAGCGATGAAGAACCACCAAAGACTCAACGCCCAGAGAAACACAGCGCAGAGGAGCGCTACCGTGCGGACGGTATCGACGTTGAGAGCAAGATTATCAGCGCCAGAGATTGTTCTGGGCAAAGCATTCGCCATTCCGATAAGAGCTAAAGCCGTAAACGATGGCGGACCGACGTTCATGAACAACGCAGTTCTATGTTCGCGGTTCGGAAGACCAGATTGCATAAGTCGACCGATCATGTGCGCATACATCATCATCGACACGCAGAATCCCAAGCCTTGACACGTCAAGCCGGCAAAGATAATAGGTAGCGGGTTAAGATGGGTCTGTGTGTCGAGGATAACTGTAGCGACTGTTCCAGCTAACATGACGGGGAAGATAGGGAGTAACCAGCCTGGCATCATGGCTTGTAAGCTAAAACTATGACCAGCAAAGAGGAAAGAATATTGCCAGATTGCTAGGATGAATGTGACAACGACATAGATCCAGAAGATGGTCTGTGTAGCCCATGCGTATGAAGCGTCGTCTTTGGGAATGACGTAGCGTTGTGTGCTGGTAATTAACGAAGCGATGGCGAGGAAGAATGTTGGTAGGAAGAAACCTTCTCGATGGTGTGTAACTGATCGTTTCAAATCGCCAGTATTAAACGAGAATCGAAGAATCATTCCGATGCAGCATAATGTAAATATAAGTAGGTTAATGGCATAAAGCACCATTCCGATAATCCTTAATCCGGTGAATTGATGAGGTTGGACGTGGATGAGCAATGCTAATCCACCAGCGGACATGGGGAGAGTGAACCAAGCCCATGTAAAGTGATGCAATCTTTGTCTAAAAGATAAATGTTGGGGTGTTGTGTCATTGCCCTTTTCCAGATCTGAAGGCTGTTCAAGATTGCAGGGCTTTTCTGGTTCGGTGTGTTTTTCGGCTGCAGCTGTCTTTGCAGCGTGATGCTTCAAAAAAGCCTTAGGATCATTCTCGTGATCCGGTGGCAAAGGGACTGGGACAGAAAGATCGATTGAGTTGCGACGGGTGGGGGTGTTGGAATCTACCCAAGGCGTTTCAAGATCTCTTAGACGATCCATTTTGATGATTGAAGTATTAACGAGAGTATGATATCATTGATGTAATTAAATGTGAGTATCTGCAGAATAAGTAACATCCTAAAAGAGGCAACATGGTGTATTTATAAAGGACAGTGAAAGAGGTCCGCGGGCTAAGTTTATCAAAGCTCAGCTAATCCTTCGTCAAAAGGGGGCGATTACGAGTAGAATCATCGAGTTCGACGATAAAATCTCGTGATGAAACCGTGACTCGAAAAGTTTAGGTTCACTATTCCCTGTCTAAAAGCGGGTTCCTTGAGGCTCATCGGGTGCAAATACAGGGGGCGGACGCTAATTCACAGGGCTAGTCCCCTGTAGTGGCCGGATTTCAAAGTCCTGACTACGACATCAGACTGATTGACGGGAGTTAACGTGATGTTCTGGCTACGCGGAAGGGAGTCCCGGTGCGCCGGACCCGGTAGCCAATTGATCTGGCAGACCCAAACAAGGGTTGAAGAGATAAGACCGAGCCTCAAAGTTTGTTAAACCTGTTTTGCCACGCACGGTCGTGATAAGAGGAGAGGCCTCACCATGACAGCGCAGGAACATGCCATTCGTATCATTGACCGTAACAACACAACAGACCATGGAAGATGCCAGCATTCATCAGAGATATTCCACGGCTATACTGCCGAAAAAGAGAATTATTACAGACATTACAGTATTTGCGGTGCCCTCGTCGCTGAATTGAACAGCTGAATCCATGAATCACTAATAGTGGAGTCCCCGGCGGCCATTCCGTTTCGCCGCCCAACTCCCGTCCTTTTTACGCCCAATTCAAGGGTTTAAATTAGCTACCGGGCACGTTCGGGAGAGCCTCAATCGTCCGTGTCATTCAAGTCAAACACAATGTCTCAAAATTGAAGACTTTTTTAAGATCGTCTCAGGATTGACGACTTTTTATCCTTGCGATTTGAGCCCAACGCTTGGCTTGCTAGGTTCAGAGTGGATGCACATAATTAAAGTCCTTGATAAGATTATCGCTTGGCTGAAGGATCAGTTGTATTGCTTCTTTTGCTGAATGGTATCATATCCCTTGACTCGCTTTGACGTGAAAATTCTTAATTGATAGACATGGGTTGTAATGAAGGGATGTTGGGCAGTTAATGCGTCAACGCACTGATAGATGTTATCAAGGAACAAGCTATACTTGACGGTTAAAATCGGGGAGTGCCTTGATTGACACCCTCCCTTGTTGTCGTTTAATTTCACGGCCAAGCTTTCAGCAGAATTTAGAGGTTATCCACTTAGATAAACATCGGCAGCATTAAGCGCGTCCGTGAATGACATCTTGTAAACCCGATCGCGAGGGATGTTGGGTCTTGTGGTTCTTGATGCCAGCGCAAGGTCGGTCATATCATAGATACTGAATAAATTTTCTCTTGACTAGATTAACTCGTTGATAGCAGCTTAGGATCACTTGAACTGCGACTTTCTTTGCTTCCACATCATGTACTCACGAAATTCGTTCATATCATCAGCAGTCTGACCTGAAGTCGCAGCCGTTTCCTGACCCGCAGCTCCACTCTTCCCTTTCTTAGTCTGTCCAGGCTCATCATCAGAGTCCTTGTCACTCTCTGTGTCTGAATCGCTATCGTCGTCACTGTTGATGTCCATTGCACCCTGAGGAGCTGTCGGTCTCGAATAGGCAGGGTAGGACGGAACCATGGGAGCTGGTGGGTTTCCTGCATTCATGAAGTAGTCGTTGCGATATCCTTCTCTCCTAGCTACGTCGGCATCTGTTCCTCCAAGCGTCTTGTTGAGGTACTCATCGAATTGTGTGAATCCTCGAGCTACAGTTTCAAACTGCTCTTTCCCTAGAGTTGGGATGGGATCCTCGGGAGCCTTGACCATACTCTGGTGCTCGGAAAGGGCAATAGCGGTCTGGAAGGCATTCCGAATTTGTCTAGTAAAGTCAGGATATTGGAAAAGCGTGGTATAATAGGCTTGCTTACCTTCCGTTCCATGTCTCGTAACCTCCCTTCTCCAAAACACGGAAATGCTTCTTGCCAAACTTCAGAATTTCTTTCTCCTTGATCTTGAACAGAGCGTCGCCCTTTCGCTGCTGCTCAGCCTTGGCCCTTCGAATGAATTTCATGTATAGCTGGCAAGTAACATCGAGACTCAACTTCGGGTAGAACAGCGACATCTGAATCCTGGATCTGAACGCAGGATCGATCGCACCGACACGGTTTGTTGTCAGGAACAGGATACCTGCATAGTACTCAAGGCTCCGCAGGAAAACACTCGTAACAGCATTGTGTCGCAGATCGCTCCTTGTTCGCTTGGCAAGGAAAATGTCAGCCTCGTCGAGTAGTAGGACGCAACCCCATTTGTGGGCCAATTGAAAGTTCTTTTGCAGGTTATGCTCGACGTCGGAGGCTGTTTCGCCGATGTCGCCGCATGTGATGGGAAATAGCGGTCTCTTGGTGTCGTCAGCAACGCATTCAGCGGTCGAAGTCTTTCCGACACCGGGTGGACCGTGTAGTAAAATCACCAACCCGGCTCCCTTTCCTTTGACCAGGTCCAGAACAGAACCGATACTTGACTGTAGGGTAGAAGGGGATTGTGGCGACCTTGCGTTTTCATGGGTGGTAACCAGAGCCTTCACGGTTGTTTTGTGATCATCGGGTACCACAAGGTCGTCAAAGTTGTTTCGAAATACCACTTCTTGTAGGTCCTCAGACCGTATTGTTACCCATTGCCGTGAACGTAAAACGAATGCATGAACGTAGGGCCTCATTATCAAAAAATGATCATCTGTAAGGTCTTCATAAGCAGTCGGGTGTAACATGTGGCCCCTTTCTTTTGTGAACTCTTCAGCTTCAAAATCATCCAACTCCAAGTCGTTAAAGATTACATCGCTACCACAACAAGTAGTGTAACTGAATGTGTGCTTGCACCAGGGCATCTCTTCAACTTCCCTCTTATCACTGCGAGTAAAGCTCTCTGAGGGATGCTTGTGATCAGGTCGCCACTCAGACTTGACGCTCATTGCAAGAGTCATGTCGACAATGACTTCAGCGTCGAGGTTGACAGATGGTTCATCCATAGTTTTGCCCACGACCCTTCTGTGGCAAAAAGAACTATTTGCAACATCAGAGAACTGCTTGCCGCTTTCTCTGAACCGGTTGACAAGAGACTCTGCATTTGGGTCAAATCTGAGAGGATAGATTGGCAATGATGAAATTGCCCGCGTACCATGGAACTTTCTAATAGAGAACTTTTCAACCTTTGGTAAAAAGGAAGATCCATTGGATTCAAAACTGATGCAGTCAATAGCGAAGCCATCGACTGGAATGGGAGTTCCTTTACTCTCGTCACGAAGCTTGTGGGTAAGAGGGTCACGCCCGCCCGCCAGGTTTACAACCATTCGTGCATAGGCCTGCTCAGTTCTAGCAACAACAACATCACCCCTCTTGAAGAGATGTTTAAGATCTGCATATTCAACTACTGCAGCTGAACCATTATTGATTCTCGCAGCCAATTTTATGGTCGGGCGGAGATCTGTGTTGAGAAAAGTAATCAGAAGTCTAAGGTCGTCGAGAAGAGTCTTAGTCGAGAACTGTTTTTGATTTTTCTGAGAATCAAGCTTAACCTGATTCTCATTTCGTATCTCCTCTTCGACCTTGGCTTCTACGACAGCGACGCTTTTTCTGATGGCAGTTTCGTGTCGAGTAAAAAATCGGAACGGGCGTAGAAAGACAAGGGAATTGTGAGCCTTTCGCATATCGTCGTACACAGTATCCATCCCTACTAGAGAGAGTATTGGAGTACCTGTCAACTCTTCCAGATGGAACATGAGAGGCCGAGACCTGATCCGCAATCTATCTGGGGTAACCTCAACACGAGCCTCCTCTACCATCTCTGCGGAATGCCCATGTGGGCCGTTGACTTGCGTTGAGGAATTTTGTGCTGGACTTTGTTTTGAAGGAGTACCTCCAGGTAGTCGAATTTCTAGCGCTGGTTGTTGTGCTGCAGGGAGGCGAACCACATCGCTGTTGAGTATAAAATCATGGGCAAGGGACTTTTTTAACTCGTGAAGGTGGACAGGAAATTGCTCTTTCCGATCCACAAACTCATGGTCGTCTCCTAAATCGAAAACCCTTTTCTTCAACGACTTAACCTCGCCTTCAAGTTCTTGTATCCTGAGATTTGTGAAATTATGGTGAATGGTCGCTTGCCAAGACCGTGTATTGAGTTGTCCCAGACGCCGATCCCTTTTGAGTAAGTTGTCGCAAAGGGCTGCATAATTGGAGTCCAGAGCATCGCTCCGAACAGCTTCAACATCCTCATAAGTCTTTCCGTGGGTGACCAGTTCTTTTGCCTGAGCCAAACGCATCAACACATCTTCAATGGGGTCATTGTCACGGGCTTTAGCCACTTGCTCATTTCCTAGACCACCTTGTTCCCTAGATTGTGTGGCCGAGGTCTTGGGATCTTCGTGTTCAAGCTGCACGGCCTCAGCCTGTCTTTCAGGCCCCATTGGCAGGGAAAGGCTTGAAGTAAATGGGGCGAAAGCCAGTGGAATTTCGATTTTGAGAAAGGGCCGGGGACGTAAGCGAACGCCTGTAGCGTACGAACTAAGGTCTCGATGCAAGTTGTAAAACTTCTAGTATTTGTGATTAACGTAGAGATCCCGTTAAAGTTAAACAAATGTCTAGTCAGAAGAAAATCCCTCATATCAAACAACATTATCTATTATAAGGTAGAGGGCAAGGGCTGCAGTAAATCTTTGCCTTCTACATTGCCCCCAAACCCGACCCTGCCAAAGCTGAAAGACCAGCCGTCTAGATACGACCAATTATTGGTAGCCATGTGGAAGGAGAATGATCCCGTCAGCTGCGGGCACCTATCTTGAGCTCGCGACCCCTGTCGTTTCCAACTCTATGCGCCCGCTTCCCCTCACTTCGTCTTACAGGATGGTGGTAAAAGATGGAAGCCTGGAGCCTGATTTGAGACTTTTAGTTTAGGGGAGTCTCGATTGAGGGATATGTACTTGAGCTGTTGGATAACGAGCAATTGTGCCTATTGATGTGAACGACCTCGAGACTCGGGAGGGATCTTGACATAAGGTTGACACCAAACGAAGACTCCATCAAGCGTGTATTATCATTGAAACTTTTTCCACTTTCCCCGCTACCTATTTGCTCAACTGGACATCATGGAAGAGCACCAGAGAGCAGCCTTTCTAGCCGCGCGTGAGCGGCATCCACCTAGCCACGCTATCACATACATTGAAACCAACGTTGCGCTATCAGGACAACCACTTCCTATCTTCAGTGAACGAGCTAATGGTTTTGTGTCTCTTGATGACGCTCGTCTGCAACAGGAGGAAAGGTAATTGTGCGACTTCTTTTGTGGATTACGTTATACTAATACCTCACGCGCAAGTAACGCAAAATGGAATGAAGTACGCGATGAGATGGAACACCTCTTCAAACTCATGGAGAAAGTGCAAAGCAAACTTGATCATGAAGCTGGCAGTGAGATTGGGAACAAGGTCAATCTGCGCAACTGCGACTGGAAGGCTGTTATGGGAGAGGTAGGAAGAACAGCCCAGCGGTGGAAGATCCGACCAAATAAGCAAAGTAAAGTCATGGTGTTTATAGACAAAGTCGGAAGGCATTCCGCAGCTATGGAAACCTGGTTAGGACTTTTGCCCGCAGGTGATTATGGATCAAGGTATAATCACAGAATCTCTTCATATCGCACCCTTTGGAGATTACTGACAGCTGATGCAGTATCTGCGGGGTGTTCAAGATCGCTATTGGGGTACAGAGATCACTGAATCAGATCAACACCAATGGGCAAACCGGCTAACTAAGTATAGGCTGCCAGCCAATATACCAAAGTCGAGGAAAGCATTTATGAAGCATTATCGGAAATCCCCAAAATTATGGAGAGCGCAAAAAGATATGTCGACTTGTATAGACAAATGCGAGAACAGTCTCTTGAACAGCGAACGATCGAGCTTTTCAGAGCCATCTTGACGTTTCTTCGTCAGGTCATGCAGTTCTTCTTAGACGATAAGTCAAGTAGGTCATATTGATGGACTACCGGGGCGATACTGATCCGCTACAGAGAAGTTCATTGGAAGTATGATGAAGCAGGGCTCTTATAAGGAGCAGCTATTCACGAATCTCGATGCTGTGAAGATGTGCGCCCAGGCTGTGAATGAAGAAGCCTCGCAGTGCCAAGCGCGCATGGTTTCACGGGTCTATGAGAACACTGAAAAGATCCAGATAGTGTTCAACCAGTTCTTGAACTTTCTATTAACCAACCCTAGATTCCAAACAAGCGATCCAGGTAAAATTCCCATCAGTCTTGCTTTCCTCACCTTGACCATCAAATAACAATTGTTACAGATCCATCTGTCCTAGAAAGCAATACCATTCAGCCCGATACATCACCCTACGATTTATTAAACGTGGATTTCTCGTCTTCGCAAGATAACGAAACGAACGGTAGCATTATTCCAACCATGCCGACACTTTCCTCGAGGCACACTGGGCGACCAGGCTCATCTACCACCTGTTCTGAATCAAATCGACTCCTCCAGTGTCTCTACTACCACGAAGAATTCTTGACCGAAGATATAGACTCTATCCTCTCGTCTAGCTACATGCTAAATGAAAAGGCAAAGTCCAGAGTGGCATCAATGCTTCGCAATGACAAGTTCCAAGCATTTATGACAGAAACTCGAAACTCTACGTCACTCCTCATCAACGGGCGCGGTGATCTATCCACCGCAGATGGAGTCTCACCTTTCAGCCTTGTAGTCGCAGAGATGGCACGAGAGCCAGATACAAGGCTTACGGCTGGGGCTCCCATCTTTGTCCTCAAGTACTTCTGCAGTGAACATAATCCATCGCGTGTCCGGAACCGATGGTCATCACCAACTGGTATGCTGTCCGACCTCATAGGCCAGTTGGTTTGCCAGATGTTGGATAAAGGGATAGATATCGACCTATCGTTCCTCAGTCATTCCAAGTGGCGAAAGCTGGATGGCCTTGACGTTCGTACTATTTGTTCGGTATTCAAGCGCATAGTCGAGCAAGTACCCCAGGGAGGTGTGGTACTTTGCGTGATTGATGAGATATCGGTTTACGAAAGGCAATCGCTTGTGTATGAAACGGATATCGTGATAAGCAAGCTTGTGCAACTTGTTCAGCGGGATGGAGAACCAGTGTTTAAATTGTTGGCCACTTGCTACGATCGCGCCTTGGAGGTCAATAGGCTCTTTTCTGGCTGCACGCTCGATTTGGAGGAAGATATTGAGGTGGATGACTCGGCGGACTGGACAATCTCGCACTACTCCTAAGTAGAAAAAGTATGGCAGTGGTCCAAGAGGTTCCAGACCTTGGAACTCACCTCAGATAGACTGCAACACAAAATTTAAAATACCGAATGTACGTGATAGGTAACGCAAGGCGGATCCTATGGGTCACCTGAATTGAAAAGTTCAGAACAGCCAATTACGTACAATCAACAGTCAAGGGTTGCCAACCAACACCTGCAACTAACAACCAACAGTCAGAGAATGTTACAAGCCCCCCAATCAACCAACGGATTCATACTGGGGTCGGATAAAAGGCTCCACACTCGCCTCTTACCAAGTCTTATATTTCCCCCAATGAAGCCTTTCAGGAAACCTTCACACCATCGCCTCGAGGATCTCAATAGACTTTCAGGATGTACATGTCTCGACTCGCCAGCCTTACCCCTTTGCTTTCACTAACCTCTGCGAATATTGGTTAGACTTCATGATCCTTTACTCACGCTAATTATTGACAATTGTAGTTACAACGATCACATACAATGGGATCTTCGACGACATCAACACTTCCGTGAAAGAGTTTGCATGCTGGAATGGGAAACCAGGGAGTCTCATTGAGGATCAAGGCTGGGTATCTCTGGCGGATCTGCCATTTGTTCTTGCGGGCTACGAGGGCGTCGACGGACCAGACTCTCCGCTATGTGGTACTTGCTGGCTAGTCGAGTATGATGGTAGTTACATACCCATGATCGTCATCGACAGCGCAAAGTCTGGGTTCGCCACTGATATCAGAACCATGGACTCAATTACCGGCGGTCAGGCTACAGAGCTTGGTCGGGTTAATGTCACTGCTATGCAGTCACCTTACCTTTCCGATTGTGGCCTTGGATTCGGGGGTGCGGAAGAGGACCAAAACCTGGGTAACCTCAGAGGTGGCAACTGGTACTCAACCTGGTTTTATGAGCTTTTTGAGGAGCCTCCTCATAAAGAATACATGATGAGGGGGAATATGAATTCCAAGTAGTGCTAACATAAGATTCACCTTAATACGTACTTCAGCTGTTGTGACGTATTATTTTCAATGGGCCAATAGTGACAGGTTTTGACGCTGCGGACTTTCTTAAAGTAATCTGGTTATGGCTATTGCAAATCTTATCTGCCAACAAGCAATATATAAATAAAAAATAAAATGACGTTTGATAATGAAGTCAAGGATGCTCTACTCCTCTAACAGGATCGCAAGAACCTCTGCAGGCGTGCGCTTTGGCGCTGCGATCTGTAGGACCTCCTTGCTTGTGGTTGAAGCCGAGCATTCCCCTTCCCATGCCGGTTCCAACGCATGCTGAATCGACATAATGACATTCTTGGACTCTTGGGACTGGGCAGACATTCCTTCAACAAAAGTCATGTCCTTGAACTTGACATTCCCAACTTTAGTGCCAATGATTTCCTCAACCAGACTGACAATCTGGCGTCCTGTGATATCCTCGGGTCCGTTCAAGACATATTTAGCCTTATTATGAGGAGTAATGTCGTCAGTGGCGAGGAGGTGAGCTGCAAAAATGCCAACATCATTCGAGTCGATCATACCAATTGGCGCATCCTCCGATACCATTAATCTCAACGCATCTTGCTTTCCAGTTTTTCCATAGTCCTTGATGAACTCCGCCGCCGACGCCAGGCAGACCTGCGAGAAGCCATTTGGCTGAAGAGAGGTCCAACTAAGACGATCAAACTCCGGCGAGCTCAACAGAGCCTCGATTGCCCAGTGCGTCCTTGGATAGTAGGCTAGGCAATCGGGGCGTACGTTTGCGGTCGTGGTTGAGATTCGGATGACGTATTTGACACCTGCATTAAGCGCAGCGACGTGGAATGTAGACTCCTCAGCGAATTGATTAGGCTGGTTGTGTGATGCGATGAAAGCCCTAACAACGTTGTGTTCACGTAGCCAGGCGGAAGTGATCTCAACCCAGTTCTGCTCTACGACTTCGACATGGGGCAATTGAGCGAGGTGCTGTGCTGTAGCTCCACTGGCGGAGCGCGTTTGAGCGAGGATATTGTACCCAGAAAAGGTGGTTGAAGTGTCTAGAATCTTTGACAGGGTTTCGACGAGGCTTCTTCCAGTGTTGCCAGTAGCCCCGACGATAAGGAAGGCGGGAGCCATGATTGCAGATGTTAGGTAGATACGATATCGATGATGGAGATAGTGTTCAGTCACAGAAACTACGTGCGACAGCGATGGACTTATAGCCATTCGAGTTACTCGACGAGTTACTAATCGTGGGTCTGGTTAGTAAACAAGCCGCAATTAAAACAAAGTTATAACGTTATCTAAGTAAGTTGACTAACCCTAGGAGCTGAGAATTCCTCTATGATAAACATTTAGCCATCAATAGCCCAGGTGTGGGGATGCGGAGTGGCGGAATTGCGGACTTGCGGAGTGATGTACTTAATAAAGAATTACCTTCACTAGAGGTTAGCGATCAGCTAAAGTCAAGAGTGCAGTAATTATATCCTCTTGGTGCAATCCCAGAAACGCTTTTAGTATTATTAGGACCTGCAGAAAGGTTAGCGATAAAACAATAACGAGTGTAACATAGAAATACTGCAACGATCAAGTAGATATATTTTGAATTTATTAGATCTAATTCTATTGCTAGTACTATATGGTGAGAAAGGAACCAATACTGTTCTTGTTAGTAGTCGTTAAGTAAATCTTGTAAACTATTGCTGCAGGTAAACTTACCTAAATATCACATAACATGCACACATCAAGGCACCCTTCAAACCACCTGTCCTAGAGTCAGAGCTCCCAGCAGTAAGTATAAGTAGGTTAACCAAAAGAACTGCACCAACAAGAGTCACCATCTCGAAATTATCAAATGCTAGATCCAGGTCCTTTTGCATTGCCCAACCTGCCAGTAATGTTAGAGGTGCGATGCATAATGCGATCTGAATAGATGACCCAACAGCGACCGCAATTGCGAGATCTAAATTGCCGCGGATGGCTACTGCCACAACAGTAACGTATTCGGCCACATTTCCGACGATAGGTAGAATAACCAAGCCTATAAGCGGCTCAGAAAGGCTACCGTCATGTGTAACATCGTCAATGGTGCTGACAAGGAACTCTCCACAGAGTGACATCAAAGCTGAAGTGACGACCAAGAGGGCGACTGAGCTTTTCAGCCCGGACTCATTATCCTTGTAGACAAGATCTTCCATCTCTACTCGAGCATTTCCCAAGAGATGGAGAGAAGAGGTACGGCGTCTGTCTCCACTCATGGATGACTCTCGACTGCGACACGCTCTACTACTGGTAATTGAGAATGAGCGTGAATGCTGTCGCGAGCCGAGTATGGCTTGGTACGAGCTGGTGCGCCGAGAATTGGTTCGACTCATCTCCCCACTTCTGCGACCTCGATCAACTACCACTTCGTCCAACTCCGTAGGTCCAATAATACCCGACTCGGACATATCGTTCAATTTGTAGATTGAGTCGGCTCTTGGATCTGCGACACTGTCGTCTGCAAACCTGATGGTACGGGGAGGTAAGGCCTGGGGACCAAACGATCCGGATCGTCTTTCTAGAGAGTGAGAAAGTTGGTGGTTTGATCCAACGTCGTCCTGAGATTCGACATCGTCTGCATTGTCAGGACGACACCTCAACTGGTGTACAAAGTACAGCACATAGATTAACAACACTATGAATGCAGAAATCCTGGCCATATTAATGCCTGCTGCTTTGCTTCTGCCCTGATCGCTAATACTCTGTGCGAATGCCGTCTGCTGATGTTAGACACATACCTAGCGCAAGCCATACTATGACTTACAGGTATAAGGACCACGAAGATAGAGACAAAAAGGAGACATGCGAGCAGCTGTGCCTCGGCTGTATTGTACATCATGTCTACGCCGGCGACACTACTGGCCACGAGAGCAGTACCGAGGACCAGTAGCAAATTGACGAGAATCGATCCAAGAATCGAGGCTTGTACGACGTATATCTTGTTTTCCTTGAGAGCAATGCTGTTTTCGTCAGTGTTATAAGAATACAATCAATTCATATGCGGAAGCGATAACGTACACACTGCAATTATTAGCACTCCAAAGAACAGTCAGATTGAAGAGGTGGACGTACAACAGGATAAGCTCAACAAGGTTTCCAAATGTGATATTGAGGAGAGCTCCAATATTATCACCGGTCCTAGCAGCAATTGCCTCAGTGGCGTCTGTTAGTAGAGCAGACAGTGGGATGATGGCGATGGCATTGCAAATGAAAACCAAAAGCGGGCTTGCTTCCAGCAGATATGACAGAATTCCTGCGGCAACAAATACAAACAGCCCGTTGGTCCACGGCTTCGTTCCAAATGATAATACAGAGCAGCCATCTGCATCACATGGCTTTAGGCATACTGGGAGCAACGGTACTCTGACCGTCGATTCTTGTGGTTGACTATCATGTCCACGATTGTTGACATACTGAAACGTGTTTCGGAGGCTGTCTGTAAGCAGATATGATGATCAATAACCAACCAAGGGAAAAGCTTCATCACGGAGAGACATGGATAGCTGACCTCGTACACGCCAGACGATGTGCCAGGCTTGAGAATGTCTGGATGATTCAACAAGAGGTGGGTTGTTTACACTAAAACAAAGTGGCTCGGCGGTATCGTCATCCGGTGAATTCGATAAATAGTCATCGAAGATGGCAGTCTCAACATTGATAGATGGGGGGCTCATAGTAGTAGAAAGTAGAAAAAGGTACGGTGCTTCTTGAAAGTTGGATCTGTGCGTGTAAAAGCCTACAGGGTAAGCTACGAGATTTTTCCGCATAACCAGCCAATGTCGCATTTAATTGTGGAAAAGAGTATCCTTTTCTAGGATGAGGGATTTTCTCTATTGTTTCCACGAGTTATAGAAGCTGCACACTGATGGCTTCAACTTCTGACCATCCTATGTTGATCTCAACAAATGTGTCCCGATTACCTTGGCTACGGAAATGAGGAGAAATCCTGCGCGATTTGATGCTCATTCCTTCTTTCATGGGGGACCCCTCTTTTCAGTGAATCGAGCTAACATCCTGCGGATCCATTGCAATTTCTCACAAGATCTCGTGCTGATGAGAGAGGAGACCACAGGAGGCCTCTTGGGTGTGATTCTAGCTGATGCACTCCCTCATATTACCAGCCAAGACCGGGGATAATGGCATGAGCCGCTAGTCCAAAAAGCTTGGTATGTAAGCGAGGGGCTACGAAATGCTTGTTTCGCGCTCTGACCTCGGCCCTGAATTCTGCTGCTCGTGATTGGTTGAATCGTATGAATTAAAAGATGAGTGAACAGGGATAAGACAAACTGTGGATGTCAGATTTAGGCCAAGTTGCGCCAATTCACTTTCATTGACCCTGTTAGATTAATCACAAGCAAACCCTACGACCTTGATGCATATAAACAACCTTTAAAGATAAGAAGCATCCTGTGACCATTCTTCAAGAAGGAGCTGTATATTACCGCTTTATTGCTTTTGTTCTCCCCACGTTATTGTGTTTATCATGTTTCACCGCCGTGTCAAGCACTGCCACCGCCCGCTTGATACCGCGCCTACAGTTAGAGCAGTTCCCATGATTCGTCGCCATACGATCTCAAGGATACCGAGGTACCCAGCTAAACAAGAAGCTGAGAGTCTGGACCATGCAGAAGAGGAAGACAATGGCTTTCCTTGTTCTTGGTATGTTTGGGATGACGTACTAGATACACAATGCTGACCCTATTGTGCTAGCATGAGCTGCGACAAAGAGTTCATTCCTAGGGATCATGAGCTGCTCTACTGTTCGCAAAGGTACGCACCGGCCCGGTGGTCGTAATATGATCAGTCATTAATAATCTGAAGCTGTAGGAATCTTGACCAGGAAGCCCGCCCTGAAGCAGTGACTGGCCGACAGTCTGGCAGCAAAATATCCGCCAACCTCCCGTTTTACTCCGCGGCTCTACCCAAACCTAGAGACATTGTTCCCTGTGCATCACCGTCGCGTCCTGCAATCGGGTTTCCAACAAATAACATAGAAACGAAAAGTATCAACAACGTAACGACTGCAGCTTCTTCTTTCGCATCTGAGAGTCTGTTGTATACTTAAGATATAAAGGATACGGTCAGACCACACACGTATTGAGGTATAGCATAAGCACTTCGTACCTCCATTGAAGTGGTAGACTTAAGCTTAATTCGATACTTATGTCCGTGTGGCAGATATGAATGCCTGTGACTTGATGCAAATATGTGTTCATCGTAATAGCTCTAAGCATGGAGGTATCCAAGATCGGTCGCACTGAGCAGGAGATTCCATTCGACACAAAAAGCCGGTGAGCAATCCTACAGTCGCCGATCTTGGAATACTCGTCGCTCGTGTCCACTCCACTAAGCTAGAATCTGCTTCTTTCGCTCAAATTGTAGTCATTTATTAAACTGCGCCTCAACCGAGTCAAATTACAAAAGCTCAGAGATCATTCAGAGCTTGAATATCGCGCATATACATACACTGGTGTGGCTCCAACGACCAGCTAGCCCCGATCTCTTCCCGGCCCGGCTCACACTAATCCATATTAGCTAGCTCGCAGCTTACCTAGGGGTCCAGTAACGCCCGTCACGAACCACGGAAGACGGAAAGAGAGGAGCTTCACAAAGTGTCCAAGAAAGTAGCTTCAATTGGTATAGACTGAGCATCAGGGAAATCCCTCACCGTGAGGCTATAGGTGTTATTTCTACAACGGCCACCTCCTTGGAAATTGACCAGTCCCAGCAGCTTTCCCTTACCACATTGTCTACTTTTACTTTCTGCCCCAAAACATTCTCAATTCCATCCATCTGATCCATTATGTCTGACCCAGACGAAAAGAAATCGCCCGTCAAGGTGGGTGAGCGCATCAATTGGGAAAATGACGACGAGAATCTGCGACCATCACGCCGCCGTGACCGATCACCTCGAGATCGCAGTCACCCTCGCTCTCGAGGCTCGCTCAGTATCCATCGAGCAAGTTCCATGAGCCGTGGTGATCCCAATCTGGCTTTGCCCATTACCTACCGTACTGTGTAAGCCAAAGCCCGGTTCCCCTTCCTAACGAATTACTCACACATCTCCAATAGCTCCTTTACCATCGAAGAGTCCAAAGGCAAGGACCAGGCTGAGCTTGCCAAGGCCAGAGATACAGCTACCAAAGGTGAGTGAGAGTCAAAGACCACAAAGAATGGAATGATGCTAACGGCTCGTGCACTAACCAGCCCTGACGGATCTCGAATGGCACACTCTGCCCACGATCGATGTTGAGAAACGACTCACCACCTCAATTACCGACGGTCTTTCAAGCGATCAAGCCAAAAGACGACAGGCAGAATACGGAAGAAATGCTCCATCACCAGCCAAAACACACTGGTTCAGAACCATCTTCTTGTATTTCTTTGGTGGCTTCGGCAGCATTCTTCTTACCGGTTGTATCCTTGTCTTCATTTCTTGGAAGCCTTTGGGAGACCCTCCCGCTGTCGCCAACCTGGTACGAGCGTTCCCCGTCGTGGCTTGCCTGAGTACCTGCTGATATATCCTCATAGGCCCTCGCCATAGTCCTTCTAGCGGTTTTCTTTATTCAGGCCCTGTTCAACATGTTCCAAGACTGGTCTACCTCACGCACAATGTCCTCGATCAAGGAGATGCTACCCGAAGAGGGTGACATAATCCGCGACGGCCAGCTGATTCATCTCAGTGCCGCTGATGTTGTTCCAGGGGACGTGGTACGAGTCAAAGCTGGCAACAAGCTCCCAGCTGATATGCGCATTGTTCAAGCCTCATCAGATCTCAAGTTCGATCGATCTGTTCTTACAGGAGAGTCAAAGCCAGTAGCTGGTACTGTTGATCATACAGACACCAACTACCTTGAGACTCACAACATCGGCCTGCAGGGTACGCACTGCATCCTTGGCTCGTGCGTTGGTATTGTAGTTGCTACGGGTGATCGGACTGTCTTTGGTCGCATTGCGAGCCTCACAAACGAACCAAAGGTTAAGATGACGACCCTCGAGAAGGAGGTCTTCTACTTTGTTATCATAATTGCTAGCATTATGATCGTCATGATTACCCTCGTTTGTGTTATCTGGTGAGTTCGAGTATTAACTGCTATCACATTATGTCTATTAACTCCAAATAGGGCAACATTCTTGAGAAAGGAACATCCCGACTTCATCAATGTTCCTACTCTCATAGTCAACTGTGTTAGTGTGGCTATTGCTTTCATTCCCGAAGGTCTCCCTATCTCTATCACTGCTGGTCTGACTATCACCGCAAACTTGATGAAAAAGAACAAGATTCTTTGCAAGTCACTCAAGACTGTCGAAACCTTGGGTTCCGTCTCTGTTGTTTGTTCTGACAAAACTGGAACACTAACTACTGTTAGCCTTCATCATCCCATCCTTTCCTTTCTTTTTTTAACTGGTTTCTGTAGGGTAAAATGACCGTATCTGACTGTGCCATCGGCGGTCTTAACATGACCACTGAAGATGCTCGGTCAAAGATGGGATTGTCCAAGTCAACAGGGCATCCCATCTCCCAGCTAAGAGCTATATCAGCTCTTTGCAATGCTTTGGAGTTTGACGCCGCCACCATTGAGGCACCATTAGCCGAGAGGAAGATCTTTGGTGACGCTACTGACCAGGCCATTCTTCGTTTCGCCGAGTTTGTTGAGACTAGTAGTGTCGCCTATCTCCGCTCCTGTTGGCGAAAGACTTACGATCTTGCCTTTAACAGCAAGAACAAGTTTATGATCCGTTGCTTTAGCTCTACCAGGCATGAAGGCATCTCACAAACTCTGAGCAAGGACACGATGTTTGATATGAATGACACGTGAGTAACTACCATGCATGATCCTTTCGATATCCACTGACAAGGTTTCTAGACTCTTGACAATTAAAGGAGCACCGGATGTCCTTATCGGTCGCTGCTCTTACTATGTTTCCGAACATAGTGAAACTTTGTCGTTGAACGCCGCGATGCGATCTCGACTTGAAGAGCTGAAGGATCTCTACTCCAGTCATGGAAAGCGATGCTTATTACTTGCTCGCAAGGTCATCAAGGCTGGCAATGTACCAACTGATACTGAGAGCCAGGCTTATGAGAAGGCTATCGGTGACGAATCCAAGTCTGGTCTTGTTTTGGTCGGACTCGTAGCGATCGTGGATCCACTGAGGGAAGACATTCCCCATGTTGTTAGTACATTACGTGGCGCTGGAATTAGGATCGCTATGGTAAGTAATATCCAGATGTATCTCAGATAGCTGATGCTGATTCTTATCATCACAGGTTACTGGCGATTTTGCACTTACTGCTTTGGCCATTGCTCGAGATGCTGGCATCGTCACCGGACGCGTCGTGGACGATAGCAAGGCCCTACATCGGTTTGCTCCAGCAGATCGCGTCGACGATTCAGTCTCGAGTAAGGGCAAGGACGATGGCAAGATACACGCCGGTGCAATCGTTCTTAGTGGCCCGGAGCTCATGACGCTCAACGAGCACCAATGGGAGAACCTGACAAGGTACGAAGAAATTGTGTTTGCGCGAACCACGCCTGAACAAAAACTTCGAATCGTCCGAGAGTTCCAACGTCATAGCATTGTCGCTATGACAGGGGACGGTGTCAATGATGCCCCCTCCCTCAAGGCTGCAGATGTTGGTATCTCCATGGGCAGCGGCTCTGACATTGCAATGGAGGCTGCCGATATGGTTCTCCTCGATAGCTTCTCTTCTGTCGTTGTTGCTGTGCAGTATGGTCGTGTTGTATTTGATAACCTCAAAAAGGTTAGACTTACCACAGAAGCTTCAAAACATAACACATGCTTACAGTATCCTAGGTCATCTCTTACCTCCTGCCTGCCGGCTCTTTCTCTGAATTCTGGCCTGTTATGGCCTTTGTCGCCTTTGGACTTCCCCAGGCTCTCTCATCGTTCCTTATGATCATTATCTGGTATGTGTGTCACCTATACAGCTAGGCCTCGGCTAACTATGCATAGTTGCTTCACTGATTGTGCCGCTGCAACGATGCTCTCGTACGAAAAACCTGAAGCAGACGTGCTCACCCGCCCACCCCGAAACATCAAGAAGGATCGTCTTGTCAACTGGCAACTTATCGTGCAATCATACGGCATCGTCGGCGTTCTGCAGACTGTGGCTTCATTTGCCATGTCATTTTGGTACCTTGAACGTCAAGGCATTCCATTCAATCAGCTCTGGTTCTCTTTCGGTCAGATCCCTGACGGAATCGACCCAGACTACTACCTGGCCAAGACCAACGAGGCTTCGTCCATTTACTTTGTCAACCTCGTTGTTATGCAGTGGTTCAATCTGATGGCAACACGGACACGTCGCCTCAGCATTTTCCAACATCCTCCCTTGTTCAACCGAAATACACAGAATTGGTATTTGTTCCCAGCTATTATCTTTTCTCTCGCTATGGCTATATTTTGGCTTTACATCCCTCCTTTACAGCCTGTGCTTGGTACCACATCTGTGCCTGTTGAGCACTGGTTCTTACCTTTCGCATTTGGTATGTTCCAGCTCCTCCTTGATGAGGGTAGGAAGTTTGCTGTGAGAAGATGGCCGAGCAACGTTTTGGGTAGAATGGCCTGGTAAGTAAGATGGGATCCAAACTCAATGTACAAGTCCTACTTGGAGGTGGCTCCGGCCTGTATTTCTTTCTTAACCTTTAATCAATTGAAGCCGTGTTATCAAAGTATTACAAGTAATTCGAAAGGAGGTCGTGGTTAATATTCACGATGCTTTAGGCCATAATGCACGAAGGGAGGTTCTAGCATCTATTGCATTTGATATCTATCTATATACATATTTACCGCCATGAATTAGCGTTGTCAAAGGTACCTTGAAATATTATAAGGAAAAGGAGCGAGGGAAAAGATATAAAGACATCGAGGAAATGAAAAATTGTCGACTTCTATTCGGCGGACAGATGACTTACGGCTGAGTAAAAGACTATAAACTTGCCAGGCTTATCGCTTGAATTTAAGACTCAGCCCTCTTAGTAGCCTTGGTCCTGAGCTTCATCATCAAAAACACAAGCCCATAAAAGCCAACTGCGAAGATGGCACAGATGCCCGCGTTCCTCCATCCATACCACTCCGCGTTGAGGTTCATTGACTTCAGATAATCTCCTCCTTCAGTGTATTGGCAGACACGGCAGGACGAGGTGGCGTCGGGGTTGAGGAGGTTGATGCCCACTCCCATGCCCTGCTTATAAGCCGAAAGATAGGCGCCGCAGGTCTTGTTGGGAGCCGGGTCGAAGATGGTGAGCTCGTCTTCCTTGCATTTGACAGGCTTGTCCCAGGTCGTGAAGATGAGTAAGGAGCCCATTACGTAGTTGAAAGGGTCAAGGTAGTAGATCCTATAATAATATGAGATTAGAAACAGCATAAGGTAGGAGGATGAAGAGATGACACTTACCAGTATCTCCAGAAGGCTGTAATTTGACCATATGGTACCATGACGCCGCAGAAAGAGACCAGCGTAGTAATGACTAACGGGTTCACAAGAGATGCAAACACAGCGTTGGGGGCGTATGCCGCAATCATCTGTCCGATTCCAGTGTATATGAATTCATAGAGCACCTGTAACTGTCAGACGAATATCCAAGCTAGTACATAAGAAAGACTTACGACAATAAAGAAAACACTGCCACCTTGGTTGGGACCAGTGGGTAGGCCAGCAGTAAAATACCAACAAACGTAATACAACAAAGCTGCAACGATCAAGTATGGGAACTCCGAGACAATCAGGCCGGCAACAAAAGGCGCCCAGTGATACATCTTACTCTTCTTCTCGCGGGCCTCGTAGATATCGCGACGGTCAATGAAGAGAGGCTGCAATTGGGAAATAACACCGGGTGCAACGAAGATAAAGTTGAAAACAGTAAAGAGGTTCTGCTGAAGATCGGTAAGACTGTCTCCAATCTTCCAAAAGGTGAAGCCGTTGAGAAAGGCTAGCAGGACGTGCATGGCCAGCTTATTGTAGATATACTCGGTGTTACGAAAGAGCGAGACATTCATGCGATGCGTGACTAGCTTGACTTGAGTCCACATGGAGGCGGCAAACTCACGCCCGTCATCGTTCGCGCGCGAAGGTTGAGAGAGAGCATCTTCAACCATATGGTCCAGTTCCTTGGTCAAAGCATCATGTTCAGGCGATTCAAGCCAGATCTTGTTCCAGTCCTTGTTGTGGCTGGCTGGACCATTACCTGAAACCACGTCGATCATATGTTCAGCAGGGTTAGCTTCGGGTGAGCATGGAGCACCGTGACGACCGAAATAAGACTTGATAGTGGAAGCATTGTCACCGATATCGCCGAAATAGACAGTCTTGCCTCCCTTGGCCAGCAGTAAAAGCGTGTCGAACTGCCTAAACAGCTGCGCTGATGGCTGATGAATGGTAACCAAGATAGCTTGTCCTGCCGCAGAGAGCTTCCGAAGAAAGCGAATGGTGTTGTACGCAGCCTGTCCATCGAGTCCAGACGTAGGCTCGTCGAGGAAAATAAGGATGCTCGGTTTTGCAACTAACTCGACACCAATGGTGAGACGCTTGCGTTGTTCGACAGAAAGACCGTTTCCTGGTCGTCCGACAAGGGTGTGTTCGAGGTCGTTCAATTCAAGAAGGTCAACGATAGTATCAACGTATCGTAGCTTGTCTTCCTTGCTTACATCAGAGGGCTGGCGCAATAAGGCCGAGAATTCGAGAGCTTCTCGGACGGTTGCGAGCGGTTCGTGGACATCTAGCTGTTCGACATAACCAGCGGAACGTTGGAACGAAACTGAGATAGGCCGACCATCAACTAAGACCGATCCATGGATGGTTCCCTCGGTTTTCCGTTGTGCGAGGACATCGAGGAGCGTGGTCTTGCCGGCGCCAGAAGCCCCCATCAGAGCACCAAGCATGCCGGGCTTGACGTAACCCTGTACACCATCCAGAAGCACGCGGTCGCCATCGGAGGTTTTGACAGTATATGTCAAATTCCTCCATGTGAAGATGCTCTTATTACGAATAAGGTTGTTCTCAATGTTGCTGTTGGTATCAGACGGGGAGTTGGCCTTGGTCTTCTCAGAAGACGACGATTCCTCATCAGCGGCGGGTTGGACCAGGTGCTTGGACTTGCGTTGTTGTTCCCGAGGGATGAGCAAGCTGCGGCCACCTTCGCCGACTTGCTTCCAGCCGTTGGTAAAGAAGATCGTCAGGCCAACGAAGAGAACCCACCACGCACAGATGATTCCAAAGTTACGCCAGATATGACTTTTGGCGAATGACATATGACTCAGATACTGCTCGCCGGTAACGCTCGTCGCACCGGGAAGCGCACCGCCTACTCCAGCACAAGCTTGACCGCCCTGTCCTTCCATATACCCCGGACCGTTAGGCACAAGGTACGGACCAACACAGGGAATGGTCTGACCATGGAACTCGTTGGACAGCAAGGCATCAAATGCATAAGCCATGGGATTAATCCAAAAGATCCACCCAAACCACGGATGCATCTCAGGCTTGACAATCATGTACCCCATGTAAACGAACAGGGTAGCAGTTGCAAGACCAGAGACCTTCGTCGCGGCGTCAAAGGTGGGAAAGGCGGCGCCGACGAAACGGTAGAAGGATGTCATGGATAGCGCTGATACATAGTTGATGATCAGGTACGTGAAGAATGCACCAGCAGTAGCCTTGAGGCCAACCATGAAGTAGAGAACGATGCCGAAATGAGATACTTGGAATAGTAGGATAGGTAGATCAGCGACGACATGGGCAATGACGAAGGCGGCAGGGTGATACAACGCAAACTGACGTTGCTTGGCTAAGATAGGTCGGCCAGTAAAAGAATCCGTAACTTCAGAGAGGGCGATGAGGGCAGGGTACAAGATAGAGAAGAACAGGGCACCTCCCTTCAGAAACAGACCAGCAGAATTGTCGGGGGCATTGTAGAACAGAGACCCGCCGACAAGAGCCTGCACGACAGTGGCACCTTGCTTCACGAACATGGTCTTCTTATCTCCCCAAAGGATCTGGTATTGCCTGGTAGTGGCAGTCTTGACCTGAGTAAGAAAATCGGCCGTGATAGGTGAGTTCTTGGGGACTCCCTTGTACTTCTCTCGAGCAACCATTTCCTTGAAGACGGCGGTGTTGTCGTTGGCTTCCTGGGTTTTCGCGTAGGTACGAGCTTCTTGGAGCATCTCGGAGGAGATAGCGGATTGATCGTAAGCGCTGCGGACCGCATCAGCTGTGCGAGGGAATGTGTTTTCATAACCAGGCGCAATGACTCGCTCGTGAGGAACAGTCACACCCGTCAGGAAATCACTTCGGTTGGAGCCACCATCCCTCATGAAGCCTAAGCCCTGCATGAAAGGAACAGCAGCCTTCTGGGGTCCATAGAAGATCTGCTTGCCCTCATCAAGAACAAGCACCTTGTCAAAATGCTCATAAATGCCGTTTCCTGCTTGGTACAGTGTAACGATAGTGGTAAGACCGAGGATGTCCGTCATGGCTCTAATAGCCTTGATCCACTCCAAAGCAGTGCTGGCATCGAGACCTCGGGTTGAGTTGTCCCAGCAAAACACGCTTGCCCGAGTCGTCATGCATTCGAGGATCGATACACGCTTCCTTTCTCCTCCCGAGACACCGCGGATGAAAGCGTCGCCGACTTTCGTTTTGGCAGTGTGCGAGATACCGACAGATCGCAAGAGAAAGTCTTTGTACAAGTCCGCATACTCCTTACGCGTCTTCATCCCGGGTGGAAGATGAAAGGGAACCTTGAGACGGGTGGCAAAGTCGATAGTTGCCTCGACAGAAAGGGTTGGGAAGAAGATCTCCTCCTCAGTGTTCATAATGATCTGCCCACGGTATTGTTTCGCTTCGTCGGCCATCATACTTCCGTAGTGGACGTCTCCGCTAACCTCTTCGTAGCCACGGCAGTTATTGGCGAGGATGTTGAGCAATGTCGTACAGCCTGACCCAGGGCGGCCAAGGACCAGTAACATCTCCCCAGGCTTGACACATCCGTTTGAGTTATCAATGATGGTCTTAATCGGCTCGGTTTTGTTGCTTTTGTGGAAAGGGTAGAGTTGTGACAGGACGTTCTCGTTGAAGTTCACGTCGGCGCCGAGGCCCTTGACTGTAAGATTCGTCCAGCTCACGCCAAGTTTCTTGGGCTTTTCGCCGCCTTGTTCGTCTCGATCGCGCATCATTTGGACTTCGGACGACATAGGCCACGTCGACTTATCGTGGAAAGTCGCATTCTTGTCCACTGTGTCTTCGTCGGTTCCAATGGACACTTGGTCCACAGTTGAGGAGCTTGCACTCATGGTCGGGTAGAGGGCGCCGTTGCTTGATCTTGAGAGAGATTGATTAGATAGATGAGAATAAAGATTGATTGTAAAATTGAACGAGGAGTATACAATGTATAACAGTAGTAATCCAGTAAATCTGCAATGTATAAATAGGGAACAATTGGCTTGGAATTAAGTTACGGAGTATCCATTGCATCTTTACAGACGAGCTGAAGATTACAAAGAAACGATTGCGACATTTCGGACATCGCAACACGGAACACTTGAATTGACGAGATGAGGAATTGAAGAATTTGGTCTGTAAACCCTCCGCGGTGCAAAGTCTATGACCGCTTAATTAATCATTTATCGAATGCGAATGCGGATTGCAATTTCAGACGATAGACGGAGGGACTTAGCAAAGTTCTTATCGGGACGGACTTGATTAATAAACTTTAATGCGGTCTAGCACAGTGACGGCCCAATATGAGTAATCGCCTCTGCCAAAGAGACTAAATCCCCTAGTGCGAAAAGCTTAAACCCTCCGCGGAGGCTTTTATAAACGACCGTCCCCCCGCGACCAACAGTCCGACATTGATCCCCAATTTCAAGTTTGTCCTTCAAACCCGCTTTCAGATTTACTTGCTTGGTACCACCTTCTTCAATCAATATCAATTCCGTAACACGATTGGCTACTTTCCATGGAAGCCCCAACAGTTCACCCATCACAGCGCCGTGTTGCTTGTGAATTATGCAGGAAACATAAAGCAAGGTGTCAACGTTTTCACGAGAGCGATCCTTCATGCGCGAGGTGCACGTTATATGGAGTCAAATGTACCAATGGGCGTCAGAAAAAGGTTGGAAGGCCTAGGCCAGCGAGGGCTCCAAAATCGGCCGTTAGGGGAAACACCTCGACTGTATACATCCCACCAACTCCACCCGGCACATCTCCCGAAAAAGCTTCTCTGCTCGATGCGAATACATACTCAATAGACTGGACAAGCCTCGCCTCACCAGCATCTACCTCATTGCAAGTTGTCGGCAAGACCGCGGACTACGCGTTCGGTGGCTCGGCACCAACATGGTCTCCCGTGGAATTGAGCTCGGCGAATGACCCTTGGAACACTGGCTTCGATCTTGGCGAGTCTGCTTCCATGTTCGCTTATGACTCAGTATTCGGCGCCTCACCACCAATTACGGACACGGATGCAGCGCCAGTGTATCTGCTTCAAAGTCCACCAAGCACGATATCCAGCGCCCCCAGACACTGCAACACAAGCGCCATCGATGCCCACAATGCACTGATGGAGCTTTCCAAAATAAATATCAACTTACATGCGCGAGTTTCAGCTGCCAAGTCGAACTGTTCTCACCTGACATTCGACGACTTGGTCTATCGACAGGGCCCTCTGTATATAGACAACTACACCCTTACTGAATTCATACTGAGCATATCTCAAAACTTCCTTCAGGCTATCACGAGCTTGTTACCTGCTTCCCCAACAGCAGACGCCCGGATATCCGAGCTGCTGTCATTAAGTCACAAGTCTAAATCGCAGTCGACGAACCATGTCAATCGAACCTCTCATTCGCCTCCACCTCATTACGCCGGTCTACCTGAGCCACTGTCCGCCCCCCTGGCGCTGACGATCACGAGTATTTTTATCCAGATACTGTCGCTATACGAGTTAATACTGGAACACACCACGACCCGTGTTGATCGATTACCCGTCGAACCTATCCCTCCAATTCCGATTCTTCCCTACGATAGTCTGGTCCTGGAGAGTCTCTGTAGACAGGGCGCTTTCTTTTCGCGAACCGTCGCCCATCTGTTGGAAAGAATGCAATACGTCTTGGGCATGGAATCAGGACCCGTTACCGGTCAGAAAGGGCTGTTAACGGCGAAGCAAATAAAAGTCCTTTGGGGGGAGTTGGATAGTGGACAGGCTATAATTCCCGGTCAGGCTTTGATGGGACCTGCTATCTTGCAGAGATTATTTGGTAAGATGGAGAAAGTATTGGAGTGCATTGCGGCGGATAGCTCTCCGGGTTCGTAGATACTCTAGTAAATTTACCTTGTCTGTATCTTCAAGGGATGGTAGCTTCGGGCCATTTTGACTCATGACGAACTCCATTCCCGTTCTGCTTCTGCTCTCGATCAACGCCCAACCACAGAAGATCCGGCCTACTATAGTGACCGACAATGTCAAGGAATCCTTTGGTAGCCACAACCTTGCTAAGATCCAGGTCAGCATAAACCATGCCCTCAGTAGCAGCCTTGCCATCGCCCAAGGCGTCAGTCAGACGTCGGCCATCAGGTCCGATGACACAACTATGTCCACCTCCTGGCAGTCGACACTGCAGTCCATCCTGTGTCTTCAAAATGTCAATGCCTTTTTCAGTGCATACAGATGTACAGTGAAGTATGTAGGCAGTGCTCTCGATAGCATACGTCTGAGACAAATTCTGACAGCCCTCGGCAGTTATACTCCACAGACCAGGGTGGTCGACGCCTGTGGTAGGATCAATTGGAGGCCACATCGCGATGTGGATGACTTCTCCTTGAGAGATACTGTGGTACTTGAGAAGCGGTTGTGTGTGCTCCCAGCATGCCAGACATCCGACCTTGATCTTCCCATGGTCAGGTCCAAAGTCTACTTCAACCACATTATCCAAGTCAGAGTTTGTTCCATCTCCAAACACGGTGCGCTCCATGTGAGTTGGCTTGATCTTTCGTCGATGCAGCAGCAGCTCACCCTGTGGTGAGATAATTGCCTGCGAGATATAAATGCTATGGGAAGGGCTCTTCTCCGAAAAGCCAAGAACGACAGCAATCGAGTTTTCTTTCGCAGCAGTTTTGACCGCCTCTATAGCATTGGATTCAATTGCGACAGAATTGTAAATGTATCGCGTCTGCATTTCGAAATCGACCGATCGGGCCCTGTAGTCATGATTAGTGGAATGATCTTTTTGAAACGAAAGAAACATACCAAATCCATGCTGGGTACCCGGGGATCCAGCATTCAGAAAAAGCAATGAGCTTGGCTCCATCGTTTGCCGCTTCGGCAATGAGAGTGCAAGCTTTCTTAACCGAGGCGTCTAGGTCCAACCAAACTGGTTCGGCTTGCGTAAGAGCGACTCGGATGGGGACGGACATGTTTGGAGAGAAGCAATATGAGTGAGAAAAAGCAAGAAGATGATGCAATTCATCGATGGCCTCATGTGAGAGATATATATCCTGCATGTCAGGCCATGTCTCTGATAAGGGTACATGTTTCGTTTGTTGGTTCTAGGGTATGCATACATGATACGTTGGCCATCTTGTTTATCAATCTTATCGATATGGCAGACGCGTAAGAAACAGCCTGTTTAGGGTATCATTAATTGAGATAGACTAAGCTTACTAGGGACACGACAATCGCTCGTAGCGGGGAGTCATTCCGAAACGGGCATGCTATTCAATTTGCATGATAATCTGGGTCCAGATCGTTTCATCTTGTGGTCAAGGTTACATTGGCCCATGACATATCAGTCGCGATGGAGACATAGCCGTTAGCTTTCTCGGCAAAGCATTTGGCATGAGCCTACCGATTTCTCTAGAAACCTCATATTCTTATAATAAATTCATATCTCACTGCCTAAGTATTAATTCTCAGCAGGCTTTTTTGGCCAGGATTTCTTTGTTGTCATCTTGTAGATGTCTTATTCGTGTCTTGACATCTCCACCATCTCGGAAAACAGTACCCGACATTGCGAAAAACAAATTCCATCCCAAAAAAGCAAGTCCTTAGACCGGTGATACACTTCCCGAAAGGTAATAGATTAGCCAAGAGTAAGCCTATGTATCCGCGACACCAAACACCGTTAGAGTGCAAGCAGGGACTTGATATACGAACTTGCACAACATATCCGATGTTTCCATTCAAAATATTTTTCCTCCTCCTTCATATCCTCTGCTACTATGGCCACGGTAGCCAGACAGCTTGCGGAGATATGGTTTCTTTACGGTATTGGCATTCTCATGATTGCCGCGCGAGTGTTCTGTCGCACGGAATTGGTGGGCTGGAGATGTTATCAGCCAGATGATTACCTCGTCATCATTGTTGCAGTAAGTTGTCTCCCGCCGAAAAAGGGTTTTCGCTGACACCATCAGTTCCTATGGACTAGCACAGCAATTTCAGGCCACATCTTCATTGCTTCCGCTCAAGGTCTACATACCTCCGATCTCAATCACGATGAACGGAAAAACATGCCAGAAGAAGACTACGGAAAGTGGGCTTTTGGAACGCAGATGTTCATGCTTAGTCTTATCCTCTACGTTGTTGTTCTATGGTCGCTCAAGTTCAACATGCTATGGCTGTATAAGCGAGTTGTTCGAGGACTATGGACGGAAAGGTTTATTAAGCCTCTGATGGTGCAAGTGGTTGTCTCGCTGATTATTATTATCTTGACGCTGGCCTTGACATGCCGGCCATTTCATCACCTATGGCAAGTCTGGCCAGATCCTGGAGGTAAGTTGACGTGGGATGTATGAGATTGGGATTGAACTAATACGCCCTGCAGCACATTGCACCCCGCAGAATCTAACATTCTTTATTCTCATCTTGTCTTTCAATCTAAGCACGGATATTAGTATCATTCTTGTCCCGATTCCAGTGGTCATGGGCATCCGAGCGAAGCCCTGGAAAAAGTTCGGCCTCTGCATATTATTTAGCCTGGGCTTCTTTTGCATGACTGCTGCGATTTTACGATTCGTCCTCATATTCAAGGTCAGTATCATGTCCATAAGAATTTTGTTGTACCTAACTGTTCTATAGTTGGACCGGCGAGGCGAGTCTGTTCTCTGGTCGCTTCGCGAAGATTGTATCGGTATCTTTGTCGGCCAAGCACCCATGATAACACCACTCTTCAAACGTCGCTTCTGGGTAACTACTGGCTATTTGTCACCAAAGGCAGAAGCCAGGAGGAAGAGTAGACAGCCGCAAGACGCAAATCGGCGTGACAGCTATCCACTTTACTGGCTATCGCGACGGCCCAATTACGCAGCCCCGGGCCCGTATTCCATCACCGCCATTGAGTCGATATCGGAGAGTCAGGAAGATATTGTCATGATGAATTCAGGGCTCCCGACAAGACCGGAACCGCTCTATGATTCATCGAATGGGATTATTGTTGAGAGGCGGGTTGATATTGAGGCTGCTGATGGGACACATACGATTGTGACGCAAAGATCGGAGGTTGTCATAGGCCAGAAACAGTTTGTATAAAAATGACGAAATCAGTTAAATTGCGAATTCACGACTCCTTTCCCTCATTCTTTCATAGCCCAGTCAGCGGCAGCTATGGCATGGATCCGCGCGGTGTCGAAGATCGGCAGCTCACTCTGAGTCTCATCTATCAGCAACCCGATCTCGGTACATCCAAGGATCAAGCATTCGGCTCCAGAAGCTTTTAGCCTCCCAATGACCTCTTGGTAAGCCTTTCGTGAATCATCCTTGATAACACCATTGCAAAGCTCCTCGTAAATGATCTTGTGGACAATATCTCGGTCCTGATCATCCGGGATAACAACGTTGAGATCGAACTTGTCCGCCAGACGCGATTTGTAAAACTCCTTTTCCATGGTAAACCGTGTTCCAAGTAACCCAACGGATTTGTAACCAGCCTTCTTGATGGCTTCAGCAGTAGGGTCAACGATGTGGATCAGAGGTAGTCCAGATGCTGCTTCAATACCATGGGATACAAAATGCATGGTATTAGTGCAGAGGACCAAGCCGTCCGCGCCGGCGCGCGCTAGTCTCTTCGCTGCATCATCAAGTAACAGTCCGGCTTCTTCCCATTTGGCAGCGCGTTGTAGGGCTTCAATCTTGGCGAAGTCGAACGAGACTATTACGCATTCGGCCGAGTGCAGACCGCCGAGGACCTCACGAACTCGACGGTTGATTTCTTGGTAGTATGTCGTGGTTGACTCCCAACTCATGCCACCGATTAAACCCAGTGTCTTCATCTTCAATTCGATCTTGACGTGGATATCGTCGGAAGATATGGGTAGCTTGTCAGCAGGGTCGTTGCCTGAACAATCGATTTGGCTCTGGGAAAATGCTCGACAATCGTCAGGTTGAATGGAGATCAAGGTCAGGGAGAAGTAGACGGGAAGGCGGAACGAGCTGAAGACAGATTTGAAGGGGAAGTAAGACACGGGAGAAAATATCGCAGATCAAAATTGACGAGGCGGAGAAGCTTACGGCTTACTGGTGTACAGTTTCCCCGCCCCGGTTAATTAGCAGGCTTGGCCCAGCTGAAGTAAGAAACACCATCCTCTATTGGGCCATGGGTGAGACAAGTGATACCACGATGGGCGATAATCTCTCCAGTACCGTCATGATGGGAGCAATATTGGTAAAATACCGAGATCTGCGATATCCAAGGGATGAAGGTCTGAGACATTGCGAGGGCCATTCATATCTTGTTCCATCGCTATAAAATCCATCATTCCACCATGTCTTTATTAAATTGAGCTTGAACCCTCAACTAAACTGATCTTTTTAGTGGTTTTTTTTTAAACCTTGAGCAACAGGTTTGAAGATTAATCTAGCACGAACAGGGCTCAATACAATAATGTCCGAGACGTCACCACTGCTCCAGCCCAGCTCCGAGGCCACAGACTATGGAACGCGGTGTTGCGGCTCACCTGCAGCAACCCAACCAGAAGAAGAGAGAACAATCATCAGCAAAGACCTGTCCTTCGCCCGTCTAGCAGTCATCCTGACAACAGCCTGGCTCGGCGTTTTCCTCGGCGCTGCTGACACAACAGTAATCGCAACCCTCTCTGCTCAAATCTCAAGCGAATTCAACTCCCTCAGCCTCCTCTCCTGGCTTGCAACAGCCTACCTAATCGGTAACGCAGCCAGTCAACCGATTTCAGGCCGTCTAACAGACATTTTCGGCCGTGGTCCTGGCTTGGTGTTTTGCAACCTTGCCTTTGCAGCTGGCAATCTGCTTTGCGGACTAGCTACTAGCCAGCATGCTATGATACTGGGAAGAGTAGTCGCTGGTATTGGCGGTGGAGGCTTGATGAGTATCTCCATGTTTCTCGGTTCGGATCTCATACCATTGAGGAAACGCGCTATCGTGGGTGGTGTTGCGAATCTTTGGTATGGAGCTGGGACTATGGTCGGTGCTGTTTGTGGTGGAATGCTGGGTGACTATAGTGACATCGGCTGGAGAGTCGCCTTTCTCGTCCAGGTTGTTCCGTCTTTGGTCTCAGCTGTCATCGCGTACATCATGATCAAAGTGCCACCGAAACAATCCGACAAGTCATATATCAAGCGCATCGACTTTGGCGGTGTTTTCTTGGTTGCGGCCTTTTTGGCAAGCCTGGTTCTCGGTCTCAGCATGGGAGGCAACATCGTTCCCTGGTCGCATCCTCTTCCAATCACGGCGATCGGAGTCGCAACCTGCCTGTTCGCCGCCTTCATCTGCTGCGAGGTCAAGGTCTCCCAACCAATCATCCCCGTCAGGCTTCTACTCAACCGGACCGTCCTGGCTACCTGCTTGTCTAGTGTCTTTTGCGCTGCTATCAGCTTGACAAGTATCTTTTACATCCCACTTTACTTACAAGCACGCGGAGACTCAGCCACAGACGCTGGAATCAAGATTATGCCTTCATCACTTGGATTAATCGGAGCACTGCCGCTTGGATATCTGATGAAGAGGACAGGGAAGTACGTCGGAATCATTGTCAGCAGTATTGTCACAATGATCGTGGGCGCGGTCATGTTTACACTTCAGGATGAAGTCAGTCCAACATGGATGACATGTTTGGCATTCTTCATCCTGAGTCTTGGTTACAATGCCGTTTTTAGCATTACACAGGTTGCTTGTCTCGCAGCCGTGGAACACTCGCAACTAGCCATGGTCACATCGACAATTAGTAAGTTTACCATTCAATCGAACTTTTATGTGCAATTCTGACCACCTCGCAGTGCTTTCTCGAAGTCTCGGAAGTACCATCGGAATAACGATCGCTTCGGTCGTTTACCAGCATAGCTTGACAAGCGGCCTTTGGGCTCGATTTGGCGACTATCCGAATGCTGCCGAAGAGATACAGCGTATCCGCGACGACCTTACAGAGCTGACGCGCCTTCCCGATGGTTGGCACGAAGGAGTCACAAAGTCATTAATGGTGGCATTTGAGCACGTTTGGATCTTGATACTAATTTGGGCAGTACTGGCTTTGATCAGCATCACGCCTATCAAGCAACATAAGCTATACTCTACACTCGAACGAAAGTGATGGCCAGGTAAATCGTCTCAAGACTGGGCTATCGAGAACATTCGTTCAATTCCTTATGTCATGGATCTTTAGATTAATAGTCATTTCTTCTGCCTGGGCAGAATTTCCAAGTATTGAGTTTTAGCGTCAACCTTGTTCCCCAAAATGCTGAACCAATCGTAGTGTGGAGGATGCCAAGAAAGGCAAGTCGGTATTGACAGACTAGCCTATTGTATTCCGCTTGCGTCAGGTAGTAGTCACAACCCTTGTTGAATCGATCTCCGATCATTTCACGACTTGATCGCTGGGCTCGGAGCTCAGTTTTTTGGAAAGGCAACATGGGTCTACATCATGAAGCCGACGTTGCCTATGCACCTCGGAGAATTGCAGCATCTCTTAATTGTGATAAAGGATGCCCTTCTTGGCGCAAGTATCAACAGGAAAAGACATCTACGGCAGTGTATTCTCATGTCCTGCTTCCACAGCATTTCCTCTTCTCATCGCCCATCTTATACTACTCTTTGATCCTCCCTTGGCAGGCGTTGATAGCTCGTCAGCTGCCAAGAACACTATACTGCCGGTAGCTGCGCCAAGCTATCTTAAATATTTCTGCCACTCCCGTGTGCGAGTCTTCATCATGCTCAAGCCCGTCAAACCTAGACCCCGGTCGTCCTCAGCCCCGAGCCAAGCAAATCCAGTCGTCTTTTTACGACAAAGATCTTCATCAGCCAATAACGTGCACCGCATCCCGCCCACTATCACGCCTACCCTCCTTGATCTACCACCCGAACTGCATTACACCATCTTTGAATATCTGGATCCAGTGGACAGCACATGTCTAGGTCTTGCCAATACGCAATTTCACGCCATTCATCGTCGTTTGCACGGAAGACTATCCTTGGGTACCGGTCGTCAAGGGCCGAATGACATGGAATGGGCCTGGCGTGGATCAGGATATCCAAGCTCACCCCTTTCCGACCAGTTTTGCGACAAGTGCGGACCATTCAGATGCCTACTTTACCGCCACATCAGCGGCTTTTTCCAGGAGGACTCGGAATATTGTGCTGTGCAGCAGAAGTTCGTGTCACCTAGTCTCGAATGGGAGAAGGAGTCATGTTTCAGGTCAAAGCCAAGGCAGCCGATGATTTGTGGTCGTCATAGCAAGGTAGTCTAGGATACGAGAGTGTTTGAGTAATAACATTGATACAACAGATAGTCTAGCAGAACCCCGTCTTCGCCTTCTTGATTGATATTCTACTCTACCATGGCCCGTAGCATCCCGTCCCACCGTACAATGCCTGCTGTCTCATGTCCAAAGTAGCACGTTCCTGTCTTTATCAATTACGTTGATCAAGGTATACTATAAGCATCAATCAGCATTTCAACATCCGAGGAGTGATGGAGCAAGTAACATACCTCGATAAACCTGGGCTTTCCGTATCGCACATCGCCAATCCAATTATCCTCATTATTAACGGGCCGCAAACCCATCGACTCCAACTTCGACCACCATTCCATCCAAGACTGGAGACTGTCCGGAATGGATAGTCCCGGCGGTGGCTTCATGAAATGGATCTCAATCAGAAGCTGCCCAAAAGGCAAGGTGCTATTTCTGTCGTCGGTCTGCTGCTCCACAATGGACTCGATCAAGGAGGTCAAAGCGTCGAACTCGGCGCCTTCGATGTCCATCTTGACAAGATCGATGTAGGTATGTCCGTTCGCTTTCATCAGATCCTGTATAGTATAGACTGGTGGGTCAACAGTCTTATCCGTAACCTTGCCGATCTTGACCTTGGAAAAGCGTGCGCGGGAGTACTGATATCTTGGAATTTCCTTCGCCCAGGAGTCCACACTACTATCGTAGCCCCAGATACGAGCATTAGTCCTTTGGAGCAACTCAGCCTCGAAGGAAGAATCATCGCTAACACCGAAGGAGTAAACAATGAGTTCGCGAGTTGCTGGAGAAGGTGGACACTCTTTCTCGTAACGAGCCATACCGCAGACTACCTTGCCACCATCTCCCAGTGTACCAACTCTCTCGAGATCGTAAGGGCAGAAGAAGCTGGGTCGGGCAAAGTCCCAGACGTTGAATGGGTAAATGTATCCGTCAGGGAAGTTCTTGTCATGGCCTGACGTGGCTACCATTTTCTTGCGGTCTTGGACGGACTTCTGCCAGAGCTTTTCAGCATGGGCAAGTTTTGCGTTCAGGTTTGGATCGACGCTCATTTGACTGAGGTCAACTGTTGAGGTTGTTTCTGAGAAGCCCGTTTCTGACCTTCCTACCACAAGAAGGGTAAGTAGGAGGACGGTGGCAACCAGGGAAAAGATGGTGGCAAGTTTGTTGGCCATAGTTGCAAGTGGTGGGTGATCAAGAATATTTGGGTTTGGGAATAGATTATAGGATGGCTTGAGGTGATAGGTACAACATATATACTCGAAAGCGCCGTATAGGGGAACACCCTTATGCCTGTGAATTGTCTCGGGCTTCTTTGATCTTCCGATACAACGCGCGTTACAGTTTCTCCTACTGATGCCAAGGTCCGACTCCATACGTAATGAGGCTGCGTGTGTATCCTATATTAAGCTTAGGTCGGAGCCTAAGAAAGCGCCAAGATCTCTCCCCTTGCGACGCGGTAACGGGACCACAAGGAGCTGTGGCGGATCATCGGGATTTAGATGAGCTGCTCTTCCAATTCAACACTAGGGCGACCGTGCCAACGACGTTTCATCGATCTAGTAGAACTACTGGTCCGGAAGATTACGCGTTACATCTTTTGTGCTTACGAGATAGGCTTCCCGCCGTTGGTTTCTCGTGTTCCCCCCGCTTTTCTCTCCCAGCACACTCCTTTCAACCTAACCCCTGATTTACCCACAAACTTACAATTAAGCTTAAATACCACTAAGCGACCCAGACCATCCTTATCTCACTCAACCCAAGTCAAGTCAACCATGGACTCCTACGTCATCACCCTCATCATATCAGTCACGCTCCTCGCAGCTGCAGCCTCGTGGCAGCATAAACAGACATCGACGAGATTGCAACTTATTCCTCAAACCGAGTTACATCAATTTGACATCATCGACAATGAGCTTCATGACTTTGAGCGTGATACGACTGCTGATCGATTCTACTCCTTTCGCAACCAGTTCCTTCTGGTCTACGGCCTCGTCATGGCAGCTGATTGGCTTCAGGTAGTACTTAAGATACAAAGCTTCGGCGACTTCCACTAACTTGCTGCAGGGCTCATTCATATACAGCGTCTATAGAAATACTCTCGGTCTTCCCGAACCAGTCGTAGCTTCCCTATTCGCAACCGCTTTCTCCTGCGCCGGCATCAGCGCCATATTCATCGGCTACCTAGTTGACAGATGGGGGAGAAAGTTCATGTGTCAAGTTTACTGCATACTATACTCTCTGTCCTGTTTAACTATCCTATCCAGTGACCTTCGGCTCCTTTACATAGGACGGGCTCTGGGTGGTGTCAGCACAACGCTGTTATACACAGCTTTTGAAACATGGATGATAGCCGAGTATTACAGGCTAGGCTTCGGACATTCGGATCGTGCTCTTAGTGCGACTTATACCTCTATGGCTATCCTCAACGGTTTCATCGCCATGGGAAGTGGTGTTGTTGCCCAGGTTGCAGTCAACCTATTTCGTTCGGAAGTCGCTCCCTTTGTCGTCAGCATAGTCTGCCTATCGGTCGCTTATTTTATCATCTCCAAGTCATGGGTTTGTCAATTCGCTGGACATTGTCAACTTACTAATACTAAGTCTAGGTTGAGAATTACGGATCATCCAACATACAAGCTTGGAGGACTGGCTCGGCGACAGGTAGCATTAAACAGGCGATATCCACTAGTCTTTCGAACTTGATTGGTAAGGATTCGCCCCTTTCACTCACCCAGGATGACCGCTAACGCACATTCCATATGCAGAAGACTCACGAATTCTTGCTATTACATTTGTCGTATGTTTCTTCGAAGGCGCCATGTATAACATGGTGTATTCCTGGCCTCAAACCATTTTATCCGCCCGAGCCCTAGCAGAAACCTGGGGACAGCCCCCATTTGGTCTCATCTTCGCCAACCTTATGAGTGCGCTCACTCTTGGCTCGTTCTTCTTTGCTTACATGTCACGCCACGGTAACTCGGTCCAAATCTCAGTACACATGGTCCAGATCGCTCTATCTGCGTCAGCTATCAGCCTCCTGCTCACCGTCCTCTTTAAAGCTGAGATGTATCGGTTTCTGGCATTTTGCGTCTTTGAGTTTTGTGTAGGGATGTATTTCCCGAGCATAGGATTCTTAAAAATGAGCTTTGTGAAAGAATCGAGAAGGGGTAGAGTGTATGGTGCAATGAGAGTTCCGCTCAATGCTTTCATCGTCCTCTGTATGACGACGGTAGAAGAAGGTGCATTGCTTTTGACGAAATGCCATGGACAGTTAACTTGTTGCTCTAGGTGACCAAGATCGTGAAGACCGATTCATGGTTTGCAGTAGTCTGCTGCTTATCAGTGTCATACTCATATCCCAACATGTTCTTACCTCGGTTGAATAGTTCGCTAGACCCCAAGTCATTTTATCTATTCATTATGTGCAGACAAGACGGGCCTCTCGCAAATCGCCTGTTCTCTTTAAATAGCAAAGGAGTGTTTAGATTCATTAGCCTATGTTCAAAAATGAATTCTGTCCTCAGCATTACACTACATCGGGCTTTATAGCATTGCTTTTAGACCTCGCAGTGAAATCCCCGATACTGGACTTCCAACCTTGCCTGAAAAGCCGCCTTACTCCATCCCATTCAAGAGTCGACAAGAGAATAACTATAACAATCAGAGGCAGCGCCGTGGCAAAGTAAACCCAGAATCTATCATTGCCTGGCAGGTACGCGTCTTCCATACTGAATAAACTCGCAACCCAGGCCAGAGGTGCAAAGACCAGAGCTATATATGTCAAGCGTCGGACGCTGACAGCTTCGAGGATAGAGCGTCGTGATTCAAGAAGCTGTATCATTGTCGTCGCGACAGTGACCATTTGTTCCAGAGACTGTCCGTAATCTTGGAATTGACTCTGTAGATAGTTAATGTCTTTGAGAACCATTTTCCAGGCTGTCTCGCCATCGCCGTGCTGCTCGACAAACTCGGCGATAATGCTGAGTTTGTGTCGACTCTGTTTCAGTCGGCGTCGCCATCGCTGCAAGTCGACTATATCTTCGCCATGAAGGCGGCTTGTGATGTCCTGAAGAGAGTATTCGTAATGCTTGGAGAAGCGGCTAATGAGATGCATATAAAGGTTCCATTCGGAAAGGACTATGCGGATGGGATAGTAGGCGAAGTTCATAATGCTCATGAACATGCTGGTGGAACCTTCCTGTTTTTGGTGCCGGAGGTAATAGGTCAAACTGTCAAGCATCGAATCTCTGCTCCACTTATGCGTGGAACTCGCCGGTGTGTGTGATGTCGCGACATCTTCGAAACCACCATGCAAGTGTTGAGCAGGATAACTCTTCTGACTCTGAGTACCCAGTCCTTCAATCGCAGATCGTATAGGTCGATCGACCAAGATGAGACCTGAGAGGATTAGCTAATTGCCCAATAATGATGTCAATATGCTCACAGATAGAAGAACTACCGATTGATTTGATGAACAGGGAGCAGGTCGCGCGAGCAAGGGCTAGCTGCTTTCCCGAAAGAGGAACAAGGCGACGGATATTGCGAGTCACATTTGCGTCTGTTTTCAGGGCGTATGCAGCATCTTCAAGTACGCCAGCTTCGCCCAAATCTAGTACTTGCTGGTAATGGAGATGTAGGTATCCGCGTTGGGACAGCAATGACGGCAATATTGCAAGGGAAGGTGGTGGTGGCGCCAGCTCGATGTTCTCAAAACTTGTGTTGACATAGTCGGCGAAGAAAAGAGGGTCGATATCCAACCTATTTCCAACTAAACTTATAAGCTGAGGACTGATATCTTCGATAAGAATCAGTCGCGTAATAGTGGCTCGAGATAGCGTATCGATTAGATTTGTTATCTTATCACTCTCCGCTCTGATTGGCTGGAGCTCAGGTGAGCTCTGCTCCGTAGGGTAATCGATGTAGACGACATCGCTTGAACGAGTCGCTGGTTGCTGTAAATATCGTTCGAGCCCATTGATACAGGGATTTGACTGAGCTCGAAGGTTGACGTAGTCTATATAGGATTTGTGATCTTTACCTGGATTCATGTTGCAGGGTGTCGGACGCAGAAACGACGTGGAATAATATTCGGGTTCCGCTGGTTTATGAACGATCATCGACCCTTGGCAGGTGGCTACAGCACAGCCACAAGGAATTGTACTTTCAACTCCGCGCAAAACAGAATTCTCAATGAACTGTAAAACCTAGGTTGTACTAATCAGATGTTGTTTTCTATCTAACATCCTTTGCTCGGCAGATTCTCAAAGTCAAGTCACAATGTCGATTGCCAATCTGCTCCGAGGCAGATTATCATATCACCCTGGCTATGGGTCGATCACCTACCAATTAAGAGACGTTGTTAAGCGCTAAATAAAGGTGGAGTATGCAATCGATAAGCAGCGCGTTGTGGGCGCGGAATGCTTTACCCAGACGCGTCGACGCGCAGCATCATATTTCACATGCCGCAGCTCCACCAGTCCCAGTGTGCCGCTGACGCCCGGGTATACCGACCTTCAGCTGTTGTTTGACTTACCTTTTGTCCAAAAGTGGCTAGGCCGTCCGGTACTTACCTCACTTCACCGCTTACGGTGCAGTATCAGCCATCTTCTGTGTCGGTATCATTGGGTTTCGGGAATTGTTTTATTTTTATCATGCATGTCAAAGCTTGGCTGTATGAACCTTTTGACATATTATTGGCCTGAGAATCGCCCTTTGTAGAGCTGAAGATCTGCCCGTAGTTATTCCCTGTCAGATTTAGGTTACCTCTAGATGTCTCACTCAGCGGTGCTGTCTTCAAGACAATACGTAGTTCGGAATCCGATGTGTATTAGAAATGAAAATTCCTGTCCAAATCTCCCTTCTTTTTTTACTTCTATGTACTCTGTTTCCTCGTTTTTTCAAAGCTTCTTTTCACGATTTCTCTTATCTTTACTCCTGCTGGGTTCTTGGAAGACTTCCAATATGAGTACGCACACGGCGCTTTTAGTTGTCTACGGAATTGTGACGATACACGCAATCATTACTCTCCTGGGATGGCTCCGAGGCCTCCGCACGCATTGGCGCAGCTTCAATCCAAAGAAATGGATCTGGAAGAACAGATATGTCTCCTTCCAAGAGTTTCACGCTGCTTTCGACCGAGGCGACATCATGTTTGCCGCCACTATCGTAGCAGCCACTTTGCAGCTTTCTCACCCAAAAATATCGCAGGTTCTTCAAGCCCACAGCACCTACAGGTCAGACTATTGGCGAAGAGTCATTAGAACCGTTGCATTTATTTACATCGTGGTTCGATCAAACAGTTCAGAAAGGCAGCAGGTCATCGCGTGGCTTCAGAATCTGCATCATCCCATTTCCTTATTCAAGTTCGAACATAACGTCATTATATTCGCCACCTTTGCGTTTGCGCTGGTCAATACACATCGACTTTTGAGAGATGTGACTCAGGATGAGGCAGATGCTATTGTCTGGGGCGTTATGAACTTATCCGACAAGCTGGACCCAAATGATCTTGGACGAGATTACCCAAAGACATTGGGAGAAGTGGAGAGGTTTTTGGGACAAAGACTGTCGTTTGACACCACCGAACTATTGAAGATTCATTCAGAAAGCTCGAACCTCAGCAGCATTCGGAATGAGATAAAGAAACAGGGTGTCCGAAAGTCATTGCAACGTCCTGTGACCTTGATGCGCTGGGCGCTCTTCAATCTATTCGTCCGTCGGCTTTCGAAAAGAGTCCTGGCTGGACCGTCTCAAAAATGCAATATTCTGGAGCGAGGTTTCTGGTGGATGACCCGAAAGCTCAACATCCTATTCTCAACCTTCCATTACAGCCTGTGCCCGCGAACGCTCACTTTCGATGGCACCATGGATCTTCTACTCAAGGGCAGCCCAAGAATGGAGAATACTCTGGTAGAGTTGCATAGCGAGATATTCGGAAGCAAGGATGGTCGCCATGCTATCAGTGGACAAGGTCATCATGCGGATCTTGAAGCCCATCTACCGAGCATGGATGTTGATCAGCGTATTTTACCTGAAATGCCTGGGTTTAGAGAAGAGGCTAAGGAGCTTGTTAACTGTGCTTTCTATCGTGGTGAGCTCGCGGATGCAATCAGCAAACCACAACATTTGGGTATCATAATGGACGGAAACCGTCGCTACTCAAGGAGCCATGGCCTTGGAAGTGTGTTACTTGGCCACCAAGCTGGTGCTCACAAGCTAATACAAGTCATGTCATGGGTATTCAGCTCGGGTATAACAAATCTCACAGTCTGGGCTTTGTCGGACGACAACTTAAAGAGAGGTCCGCAGGAGCTGGATCCACTGTTCAAAATGATGGCAGAGTATATTCAAGAGACAATCCTGAACGAAGCACCTTTCTCTATCCCCGCGGTTCGTTTTCGAGTGGTCGGTGATAGATCCATCCTTCCGACGTACCTGAAAAGCAGAATCGAAGAGGCTGAGGCGGCCACCAGTCGTAACACCAAGTTCAATCTTCAACTCGCCATAGGCTATGGTGGCAGATCTGAGATCATCCTTGCCACCAAGTTAGCAGCTGCGGCCAAGGGACTTGAAGGTATTACTGAAGGAGACATTTCCGACCGGATTTACTCATCATGTCTTGGCCTGCCACGGATTGATGCAATCTTAAGAACAAGTGGGGAGAACCGACTGAGCGGCTTCGCTTTGTGGGAGTCACAGCATGCCGAGTTTACGATTGTGAAGGCGAGTTGGCCAGCATTGAGGCAATCAACATTCCTTCGGGCATTGTTGGATTTATCTACGCGCAATCGAAGGCTCGGCGCTTAATTCCATACCAGAAAAGCTTACTAAAAGGAATAAACCCAATCCTGTCGCTGTTAGCAGTCGCCATCGTGAAACTGGTCGATTGTAATTATGTATGGGTTGACGTAAAGAGATTAATAGAAGTTAGGGAGCAGTATGGAACGGAAATAGCCGTGCAATCAGAAGTGTTATTTTGTCAAGTACCTATTCCGGGTACCCTTCCTCCAGATGCATTGATAATATGCCCTGGATTATAGAATGGAAATAGAACTGTTACTGTAACCGAATGACCTGAAGTTTGATCTGCTATATACCTCAAAATGGGGCTATATAAGGCCACGGGGACCAAGAGAGAAAGAGAAACGTAATGGAGCAGGGAAGGCGTCCAGCCGTGCCGAAACCCAATATTAGGGTAATTGGTAAAGCAAAAAA